>NC_081389.1:12978547-13285547 GCF_030684315.1 Stegostoma tigrinum | reverse complement strand
GGCCTCGCTTCACCATTGATGCACCAACAAACCTAGATAAAAATTAGACTGTTTCCATGGCAACGATTGGCAGTATGAAAGAACTTGGCTTTGAAGTAGCTAAGCCTTGCGGCAATCTCTTCTCTTTGAAATAGAAACAAAAGCTTGAGGGAGACTGCCTGTTGCTGTGCTATTATTAAACACATGCCACATGGCATCTGGCTACCGTGGTGACACTGGTGTGGGTGAGCGGACCACAGATTGGCAGGTGGGTTGGTAACGCAGCTCCTTTACACTTGGGGAACCAATGCAAATGTGGGGAAACCCGGCAAATTGAAGCCGACGTGGGTGAGGTGGTGTAGAAGGGTTGAAAGGATCTGAGCAACCATAGACAGAAAAAAAATGCAAATATAATCTCACTTTCTTGGCAATCAATCATAGCTCTGTTCAAATTTACAGGATGGAAACTATGGGAACTCCAAGGGCAATGAGATTCCATGTGGAGAATTTGAATGAGAAAGCAGCATTGATGTGTGTGTTTGTGTTTGTGTGGGAGAGAGAGAGAGAGAGAGTGTGTGTATGTGTGTGTGGGAGAGAGAGATATTGTGTGTGTGTGTGTGTGTGTGTGTGAGAGAGAGAGAGAGGGAGAGAGAGAGTGTGTGTTTGTGGGAGAGAGAGAGAGATTGTGTGCGTGTGAGAGAGAGAGTGTGTATGTCTGTGCGTGTGTTGTGTGTGTGTGAGAGAGAGAGAGATTTTGTGTGTGTGTGTGTGTGTGTGTGTGTGTGTGTGTGTGTGTGTGTGTGTGTGTGTGTGTGTGTGAGAAAGAGCGAGAGAGACAGAGAGCGAGAGATCGGTTGTGTGCCTGTGTCTGTCAGTGTGTTTGTGGGCCTTGAGAAGGCCTCATTGTCAGTTAGATCTGGGAAGCTGAGACATTTCCATCATATTGAATGCATGTTGAATAATCTCTTTAATAATGTCGTTGACTCAGTGAAGTTGTTCATGCTAATCCTATATAAACTATAATTAAAAGTCTGTTAATTAAGCAATTACTGTAATAGACATTATACCAGTGCCAAACATTCAATATATCATTCTGTGTTATTATGACTGTGTTGATTTAAAAAAAGGTAAGGAAACACAGAATTAGGAAAAAGGAAACTTGAATCTTGCTGCAAAGAGAGACACCTCGCTGAAGTTTTCCATCTTGCACTCATCAGGACAAATGCAAGCATGCCAAACTTTATATGAACATAACAATTTATACTGCAGGAGAAGCGGATGCCAGCAGAAAGGAAGGCTATTTGCCCATTGAATAGCTTCCTTCCACAGTTGTTCATTAGAGTACAGTGGCTTACAGTTTACATTTAGCAATCCAGGTAAAGAATTGAGAGACATGAATTCATCATTACACTTACTTGACAAAGTCTGAAAAGTAAAGCTCATCTCAGTGATTTTGATCAAAATTATCAGATTGCCATAAATGCCAACTTGGTTCATTAATGTTCTTCAAGGAACAAAATCTGCCATTCTTACCTGGCCTGGTCTACATTGATTCCAGACCCACAGCAATGTTGTGGACCATTAACCATCCTCTGAAAGGGCCAGGCAAGAGTAGCAGAACCATTGCAGATCAAATGCCTTTCTCCTCATCATGTCCATACTATCTCTCCAAGTGGCAATATAACTCAAGTACCATTCCTTCCTGTTCTACTTTCTTTTCAGATGATAATCCAATTTCCTCTTAAATATTTACTCCTTCCAGATCTTAACAGCTCATTGTTTGAAAAGGATTTTTGTCATGTCTTCAATCCTTCTTTTTTCAATTAAGTCAATCCTATTCAGAACACTTTCTCTCTTACCCATCATAATATTCAATTCGGTCCCAACATCTCCAATTTATTCACAGAATTGAAGTAAAATTGCTACAATGTGATTGGAGCTCTATCTTGAGATGCTAATTCAGTATTATGGCAACTATTTATCCCTCGTCATTGTCCAGCTCACTCCTCATTTTATGAGACCTTTACCTGTTCTCTTTAAGTTGTTCCAAGCCACTGGGATAAGATCTATTAAGAATAAGACTGAATGGGAAAGGCTAAATCAATACCACACAGAATGCAGTAATCAAGGCCAAAACTTCATAAGACATAGAGCAAATCAGGCCATTTAGTCCCATTAATCTGTTCCACCATTCAATCATGGCCGATATGTTGCTCAACCCCTTTCTCCTGTCTCTTCCCGATATGCCATGATCCCCTTACTAATCAATTAAATACACTCAATAACTTGGCCACCACAGCCTTCTCCAGCAATGAATTCCACAAATATGCTACTGTTTGGCTGAAGAAATTCCTCCTCATCTCAGTTCTTAAGGGTCATCTCTTCAGTCTGAGGCTGTTCCCCAGTGTCTCCAACTGATGGAACTATCTTCTCCATGTCCACTGTATCCAGACCTCATAGGATTCTGTAATTCTGTACATCTCAGTCAGCTGACACCCCCCATACTCCCACCCCTTTCTCTTACCTGCAACAGGTACAGACCCAGAGTCCTCAACCAATCCTAATACAACTAGCCTCCACTTTCTCAAGAAAAACTAGAGATGGGCAGTAAACACTATATTTGCCAGTGACATCCCACATCTCATGATAAGTAGAAATATAATATTGCCTGCTTAAGCAGATTGGCATTAATGCTTCAGCAAATAAATTCCATTGCTAAAAAGCACCATTCAGCCCATCACCCTAGTCCAATTCTATCCTTTCAACTGGAACCATTAACATTACTGGTGATTCCATTTCCCTTCTTGGCATTTCTAGAATTTTCACCCTCCAAATGTATTCTCAACACCTAAGCATCATTTTAAACAAGAAATCAGCATAAGATCTTGGAAAGAATCTTTGCATTAGTGATTATGTCTTATCATTTTGGTATTGGCTGAAGCCACAACAGCCTTTTATTCATTCACAGGATGAGGGTATCACTGGCTAGGCAGCATTTATGGCCCATCCCTAATTGCCCAGAGGGTAGTTAAGAATCAACCACATTACTGTGGGTCTGGAGTCACATGTAGTCAGACCAGGTAAGGATGGCAGCTTCCTACCTGAAAGGACATCAGTGAACCAGATGGGTTTTTTCCAACAATTGCCAATGAATTCATGGCCATCACTAGATATTTTATTCAATTCAAATTCCACCATCTGCTGTGGAGGGATTTGAACTCAGATCCCCAGAACATTACCTGGGTCTGGATTAACAGCCCCGCGATCATACCACTAGGCCATCACCTCCACTGAGGAGCATTGTACATGGAGCCGGCAGCAAGAATACTTCTAGTGTCTGTAATGTACTCAATATACTTACTTAAGAAATTCCTCTGTGCCATAATATGTTTCCAACAATTTCTACATTGGTTAGATTGCCCTTTTATCAAAAGGGGAAATAATTATAATATTTCCCATTATCATATTCCTGTGGTGTTCTTTCATTCTTATTGGTAGTGACATCCTGAAATAAATCAATCTGTTTAGGAGATAATTAGCCTCTGGCAATCAGCACTCTGCACAATAAAAGCCACTAGATCAAACATAAATGACTTTAAACATTTTGGTGATTTGAAATATTAAAGATTACAACAATTAGATAAGGTAATGGTAATATGGCACAAAAGCAGAAGTTGCTGGAAAAGCTCAGCAGGTCTGTCATTATCTGCAGAAGGGCCACCAGACCCAAAACATTAACTCTAATTTTTTCTTCACAGACAGTAACAGACCTGCTGAGCTTTTCCAACAACTTCTGTTTTCATTCCCAGTTTACAGCATCAACAGTTCTTTCAGTTTTTATTAATATTAATATGGCTTTGTGCTTGAGGGTTAAGATGTGGTTTAATCAATATTTTGATGATATAAAGAGAAATTGATGGATAAATTGAAAGTAAATACCTTCACTTGATGGGGAAGTGCAGTGTTAAGGGCTTGGTCTAAAGAGTAGAAAATTAATGTCATCCTAACATTCCTCCAAATAAAGCAACTTTCCTGAGCAAGATATACCATTAGGCACCCTTTGGATCAAAGAACTGGAAACACAAGCAGTCACCAGAAACTTCCTTGTCATAAATCCCAAATGTCAATTGGTAGACTTTGAAGCAAGTGGTCCTTGATAAACAGCTTCACAGCAAGCCAATGTCCCTGTGCAACAAACAGTTTTAGTACAAGCCCCGTCTAAGTTAGTTTAGAGACATTAACACAGCTGCATACTCAAAAGAATTTCCCATCTATAGATTTGCTGCAAACTCCAAATCTTAAGCTCAGCAAATCAGAAGGCTTTTGCTGGTCATAGAGCCATAAAATCATAGAGTCATACAACATGGAAACAAACCTTCAGTCCAACTGACCTGCATTGACCAGGTATCCTAAAGTAATCGAGTCCCATTCACCAACATTTGGCCCATACTCCTCTAAACCCTCCCTTTTCATATACCCATCCAGATGCCTTTTAAATGTTGTAATTGCACCAGCCTCCACCACTTCCTCTGGCAGCTCGTTCCATACACAGACTACCGTCTGCGTGAAAAAGTTGCCCCTTCGGTGCCTTTTAAATCTTTTCCCTCTCACCTTAAACCTATGCCCTTCTAATTTTGGACTCCCCTTCCCTGGGGGAAAGGCCTTGCATATTCACCCAGCCATGCTGCTCATGATTTTACAAATCTCTATTAGGTCACCTCTCAGCCTCTGATGCTGCAGGGAAAATAGCCCCAGCCTGTTCAGCCTCTCCCTACAGCTCAAACCTCGGCAACATCCTTGTAAATCTTTTCCACACACTTCCAAGTTTCACATCTTTCCTACAGCAGGGAGACCAGAACTGACCGCCTCCAGGAATTTGCATTTATCAAATAAATCAAAAGAGTATATCTCTGATGACACTGTCCTCCACCAGTACTGCATTGTATTTGATTGTGGGGTTATAGACTGAAGATCCATGGTTTGAATGGGCCTTCTGACCAAAGCTGACCTTTCTAAAGACAGAAAAAGGAAAGAAATTTGAGGTGAACTAGGTTGACATACACCCACTCGATCGCAGCTCATACCTTTTGTGTTGAAATAATTGGCATGCAGTCAATGAAAATGAATCTGATTCAAGGATCATTGTAAAATATCTCCGGGCTATAGACAGTGTTGTCAATCCATACTTCTAAAGGTATAACCTGATCACTGGCGAGAGATTATGGGAACTGCTGATGCTGGAGAACCCGAGATAATAGAGTGTGAAACAGGATGAACACGGCAGGCTAAGTAGCATCTTACGAGCACAAAAGCTGACATTTCGGGCCTAGACCCTTCAGCAGAAAAGCTCTATGACCAGCAAAAGCCTTCTGATTTGCTGAGTTTAAGACTTGGAGTTTGCACCAAATCTACAGAATGGAAATTCTTTTGAGTATGCAGCTGTGTTAATTTCTCTAAACTAATTTGGACGGGGCTTGTACGAGGCTTTTCTGATGAAGGGTCTAGGCCCGAAATGTCAGCTTTTGTGCTCCTAAGATGCTGTTTGGCCTGCTGTGTTCATTCACCTCCACACTCTGTTTTCTGATCACTGGTATTCGGTTTGGATTCCACCAGAACCCCTTAGCTCCTGACCTCATTACAGCCTTGGTCTCAACATATTAAAAAGATCTGAATTCCAGTGGGGAGGTGAGAGGGCTGCCCTTGACATTGAGGCCATGCTTGACCAAATGTGGCATCAAGAAGATCAAGCAAAACTTGGGTAAATGAAAATTGGGAGAGAGGGAGGGTTCCCCTGATTCGAATCATACCTGGTATGTCACAAGATGTTTGGTGGTGTTGGAATTCAGTCATCTCAGCTCCAGGACGTCTCTGCAGGAGTTCTTCAGGATAGTGTCCTAGGCCCAACCATCTTCAGCTGCTTCATCCTTGACCTTCTCTCCATCATACAGTCAGAAACGGGGATGTTTGCCAAGGATGGCGCAATGTTCAGCACCATTCACTTGTCAGCTGCTGAAGCAAGTCATATCCTTATGAAGCAAGATCTGGGCAACATCCAGGCTTGGGCCAAAATGTGCCAACTGCCAATCACTTCACACAAAATCTGGGCAACAACTATGTTTAACAAGAGAGAAAGAGTCTAATTATGATCCGTTGACATTCAATGGCACTTCCATCATTGTATCCTTCCTCTACCTACAAGCCCTAGGTGTAACTATTGAGCTGAATGTGAACTGGACTAGCCATTAAATACCATGGTTGAAAGAACAGGTCAAAGGTGTGGAATCAAGCAGTGAGTAACTCACCCACTGACGCCCTGCCAATCCACCGAGAAAGAGGCACATGTCAGGAGTGTGATGCAATGCTCTGTACTTGCTTGGACAAGTGCAGCACCAAGAACACTGAAGAAGATTGACATCATTCGCAACAAATACATTGCTTAATTGGTGCCCAGTCCACCATTTTTGACCTTCACCACTAGCACACAGTAACAGTAGTGTGCACCATCTACAAGATGCACAGTAGTAATTCACCAAGCCTCCTTCAAAGGGATTTTCCAAACCCATGATTTCCACCACCTAAATAACAAAGGGAAGCAGATACATGGAAACCCCTATACCTGTAGCTTCCCCTCCAAGTCACACACTATCCTGACTTGGAAATATATCATCATTCTTTCATTGTTGCTGGATTAAAATCTTCCAAACAACACTGAGGTTGTCCAAACAACTCAAGGATAGTGGTGGTTCCAGAAAACAGATTACTATGGCCTTCTTGAGGGGAGTTGGAATGGATTTTAAATGCTAGCATAACCAGCAATGTCCACATCCCATCAATACATTAAAACAAAGAGTTGAGCATTCAGCATTGGGATTAACCATTAAGAACAGCTAGTTATTCAGGTCAGTATAACATTTTACAGTCGAGATTGTGTTGATATTATGTGATGCTTAAGTTATGATGACATTTACCGAGGGGAAGAAGCTTTTAAAAAACAATAATAACTGTTGAAAATGGTATTTGAAATTGTCAATACAGGAACTTTTCATTAAATTATTTGTCAAGTGGTACTTAAATGCTCTTCAAATGCTTCATTGAGACTAATAAATGAAAAGGGAAGAGGCTAAATGAAATTAAACTTACAGCTGCTGTATACACTAATTTGATGTGGGAATTGGGCGATTTATATGCTGTATTGGTGCAAAGAAATGACAACAATTTTGTGACCATGCAGTCTATCATTTCCTCTCTTTCACTTTTTCAGTACAGGAATAGATTTGAATAAAAGATGCTGGTCTGTCAATTAAAGTTGTTGTAAACGATGCTGCACACCGAATGCCAATCTGAAATTGGTCCAGGATGATATTTATCCATCAACTTCTATCTCTTTTTATAAACTATAGAAACATACACAATAGGAACAGGAGTAAATAATCCTCTGAAAGGGCCAGGCAAGAGTAACAGAACCATTACAGATCAGAACACCTTTCTCCTCATCATGTCCACACTATCTCTCCAAACTGCAAATTAACTCAAGTACCATTCCTTCCTGTTCTATTTTCTTTTCATATTATAATTCAATTTCCTCTTAAATACTTTGATTGAATCTTACCCCTCCAGAATCTCAAGCAGTACATCCCAGATCTTTACAGCTCATTGTGTGTAAAGGTTTTTCCTCATGTCTTCATTCCTTCTTTTTCTAATTAAGTCAGTGTGGCAGTCAGATCAGTTTCTCTCTCTCAGAGTGTGAAAGACATGTTGCAAATGCTAAAAATTGCTTGTTTCTAGGAATGGCAGCCTTCAGTTTAGAAAAGAATTTGGGCAGGGGTAAGTGAGAGACAGGCTGATATTAAGGTGGTTTTGAGAATTGCGATTCGGGAGGTGATGGCCTAGCTTTATTGTCAATGGACTGTTGAATCCAGAGATCAGGGAAACAGTCTGGGGACCTGAATTCAAATCTTGCCATGGCAGGTTTTGGAATATGAATGCAATAAAATATCTGGAGCTATAAGTCTAATGTTGACCATGAAACCATTTTTATCAGGGAAAAAAGGAACATCTGATTCACCAAGGGTCTAGGCCCAAAATATCAGCTTTCCTGCTCCTATGATGCTGCTTGGCCTGCTGTGTTCATCCAGCTCAACACTGTGTTATCTGATTCACCAATGTCCTTTAGGAAAGGAGACTGTTACTCTTTCCTGTTGTGGCCTACATGTAACACCAGACCCACAGCAATGTCGTTGGCTCTTAACTGTCCTCTGGGCAATTAGGGATGGGCAATAAATGCTGTCCTACCCAGCAATGCTCTCAATCTGTGAATGAACAACAAAAAAGAAAGCCTGATGGGGTATCATCACCAGGAGATGTTACCACAGGTGGAATCAGTTATGGCTAAGCTGCCTACAGACTTGAGGTGAAGACATATACAGATAATGTCTCCTGGTCTTTCCAAGGCCAGGACTCAATTTCCTTCTGGGAGTTGGCTGCTATCTCAGGATAAGGGGCTGTTCTTTCTGGACAGAAATGAGGATAATTTCTTTGACTGGAATCTTTATAATTCTCTAACCCATACAGTTGTGGATGTTGAATTCATTTAAAGCTGGCACAGACAGATTTTTGGTCCGTCAGGATAGCAAGGGTTAGCAGGAGCCATTAGCAAAGTTGACAGTCTTAAATGAAGATCAGCCATGATTATATTGAATGACAGAACGGTCTTGATGGAACATAAGTTCTTTTGTGCCTGAGGCTCAGCGGTACAGATGACCATTCTTAATGAGACAGTGATGACCTCTGGATGGGCCTCTACTGAAGTAAATGTCACTTTGGTCCTACCATTCATCCTCATGTGAATTCAGGACTCACTTCACGCTGGGAAAATCCTGGTTCCAATATTCACGTGTTCTCTGGGTGCTTTTCAGAGCCCTCACCATAGGCCACTGAGAGATTACAAGCCAGTGACCCCTGGACAGTCACATATCAACTTGCTTAGCAAATGATGGAGGAAGGGCATATGAAATCTGTAGCCTCTTTATCCATGTGTTGGAGGGACTACATCCTGGCAGACAGCCAAATATTCTTGGCCTTAGTCTAAAGTTAGGGGTTTCAGAGGGTCTGTTGTAATAGACCAGATTGCAACCCCTCAAAATATTTTAAGAAGGTAGCCAGGACCCTAACTTTTTCTTCAGTTAAAGACAAATGTAAAGTATCAGTTCCCAATGCATTGTGACTGGTCAAACGACTCAACATTAAGAAAAACACAACTTATTTAAACACTGTAGTTAAAATATTACTAAAAAAAAGGAATTTAGAATAACTTAACTCTGTTAGAAACTTAACTTACCTATTACCAACTAATTGTTTTAATGTAGTAACATCCCATAAACACACCCCTTAGCAAAAGAAAAGGAAGATTCAGACACCAATTCTCACATGCAATTCTCCAATCCAGGAGGAAAAAAACATCAAGAGAAAATTCAGACCACCCAGGTGACATTAACTGAAGCTCACAACTCTTTTGAGATGGCAACAGCTTCTGCTTAGAGCTAAACTAAAAACTAAAGCAGCTATGTTATGTCAGGGACCCAACAGTGATTCACTAATGGCATTGTACCAGGATGGATAACCCACAGGCTTTTGCCACTAATTTGATGTTCCTCCTCAGGCCAATTCTACCCATAGTATAGCCTTTTGACACACGTTATTGATGCATCCTCTGCAGGCCCCCTTTTCTAAAGTACCAGGTTGTTTTTGCAGTTACTATTGCAGATATCCTCTACCTAGAATCACAGTCATAAAGCCATAGGGTCATACAGCACTGAAACAGACCCTTCAGTCCATTCAGTCTATGCTGAACATAATCCCAAACTAAGCCAATCCCACCTGCCTGCTCCTGGTTCCATTCCCTACAAATCTTTCCTATTCATGTACTCATTCAAATGTCTTTCAAACTGTCTTATCAAGGCTGTGACGATGGCTGGGTCATACCCCAAAGAACTCCTTCATAAATCGTACAATCCCTACAGTGTGGAACCAGACCATTTGACCCACTGAGTCATCTGAAGAGCATCCCACCCATACCACCCACACCCCCAAACCCCCAACGCCCAACCTTATCCCTGTAACTCTGCATTCCGAAGGCTAATCCTCCTGACTTGCACATCCCTGGACATTATGGATCAATTGAGCAAGGCCAATCCACCCTAACTTGCACATCTTTGTTCAGACAGTGTGGAGCTGGAGGAGCACAGCAGTACAGGCAGCATCAGAAGAGCAGGAAAGCTGATGTTTTGGGTCAGGACCCTTCTTCAGAAATGGGACCTGACCAGAAACGTCAGCTTTCCTGCTCCTCTGATGCTGCCTGGCCTGCCATGTTCCTCCAGATCCACACTGTGTTATCTCAGACTTCAGCATCAACATTTCTTATTATCCCTGAGTGAGTTGCACATCTCTGGACTGTGGGAAGAAACAGGAGCACCCAGCAGAAACCCATGCAGAAAATCCACGTCCACTACTTCCTCAGGAAGTTCATTCCATACACAAATCATCCTCCGCATAAAAAAATTGCCCCTCATGTCTTTTTTAAAAACACTGTCCTCTTTCCATGCCCACTATGATGAGTGTGGCAGAACACTGTGAATCCGTGATGGCACGGGTGACTACAAGCAGAGCTATGCATGGGCTAATAAACATCTCCTGATAACACTGAATAGACAAAAGGGCACTTTTTCAGCTTGCCACATTGCTGTCTCTCTGATAAACCAGCCATTCTGTTCCTTTACGCAATCTCCTTTATATAAAGCAAATTTAACTGATGTGACAAATCTCCTTACTGCACTTAGTTGTTCTCACTCGACTGTGTTAGCATCTCACAGATGACAAGTCTTTTCTCCAAGTGACAATCTATTGATTTGGGTCAATAACTCCAGTCCAGCAGAGCAAAGGATCTAGATAATTTGGTCTTGAAGTAAATAAGACATGATTCTTGCATTTAAATGAAAGTGTGTCATTATTTCTGCAATCTTCCTTGTTTGGTGCAAGGACCCATGTTGGGCAATGAAAGACTGGACTGAGACTCACCTGACAGCAGTGCTTTTGGCTCATGTACTGCGCACAACACCGGGTCAAGCTCCCAATCTACACATCCCTGAACACTCTGGACAATTCACATGGCCAATCCACTTAACCTGCATAACTTTGGACCATGGGAGGAATCCAGAGCAGACCCACACAGACACAGGGAGAATGTGCCAACTTCATATAGACAATCACCCAAGGGTGGCATTGAACCCAGCCCCCTGGCACTGTGAGACAGCAGTGTGACCTGCTGAGCCACCATGCTGCCTGTGTGTTGACTCAACCAATTCCTCATCCACCCAATATATCTGCGTGTGGTCAGTCTTATTTGGCATCTTTCCTGAGGCATGTTGGGAAATGTCACCACATTGAGGATCTTATGTGAATGGAAGTAATTGTTGTCTATGGGTGTGACTTAGCTAACAGGCCTTTGAAAGAGGGAACATGTGAAATACTTATGCCTTAAAATTTAACTTTTGAAAAAATTCACTCGTGGGACATGGGCGTCACTGGCTGGCCCAGCATTTATTGCCTGTCTCTAGATGACCTATATTTTCTTAAAATTAAAGCCATATCTTTCTCTACTTTCATATTCTTAAATTATTCAAAACAGTGCCATTACGTGGCGACAAATGAAAGCTTTTCATTGTATTTTAATGTATTTTTACTGTAAACTGCATGTGACAATAAAATCAAACTCATAAAGACCTTGAGAAGGAGGTGGTGAGCTGCCTTCTTGAATCATTGCATTTAGTATCATGATAAAGCCGAGACTATATTCCCAGCAATATCATAATGTATTAGTCACACAATGTAATTGTGAATTTTTTTTTCACATAGCTTTTAGGTTTGGCAGTAAAATTGAGATAAATCAAAACCCTGTAATTATATGACTATATACAATAGACTATTTGAGAATTCTGTGGGTCCATTGTTCCACTATTCATTGGCCTGTGTTATGATTTTGCAGCTCCAAATCTTGCCACATCAGAGCTTCATTCAGCATGAGCTTTGTATTTGAAATGTTAGTGTTTCTTCAGAAGACTCAGGCTTTGGAACATCATATTAACACCTCTGAAATTAACAACTTGTCCACTTCAGGCAGTCTGTCCCCATGGATACAATCAGTGGTATTCTTTCCTGATGAATAGAATTTGAAGGTCAGACCAACATCCCCTGATTTGAAAATATTCTATTCACCTTAGGCAGATGATTGATAATTATCATCAATTGGCATTTAGGGATAGATGGAAGCTTTCTCACAATGCTTTAAGCTACTTATTCATAAATTACAAACAAAAAAAATGATGTTTAAAAATATTTTTTCTCATAGTGTCAGATACTTACGCATAAGTCTTACCTCTGTTATATTTGCCCTTTACTGCCCAATATGATACGCTCTAGTATGTTTGGACGTTTGAAAGAAAGAGACCACTTTATGTGGAATTTGTTGGTATTATATTTTCCATGCGTGTTTGCTGATGGAAAATGTTGTTATCACAAAATGCCTTTGATGCGTTTTCTTGTCACTCCTATTTGTGGCAACGGTTCACGATGAGAGTTATAATGATAAATTATTTGCATTATTTCTTCATTTCAAAATTTTCCTGCATTCAGTTTTTTATGACCGATTTCAATCATCAAGGTGATTTACACAAATAACTTGGGGATATCAATATTTATCAGCATTTAATGTGTTTGCCTGAAAGTTTTATCTCCATCACTTTTAGAAGAAGGTTTTTCTTTGAAGGCTTATAAATTTTGAAAGTACATACAAGCACACTTTTGAATAGATCTGACACTCTTTCCCAACCAATAACTAGAAAGAGAATTCATATTCTCTCTGAAACAACAAGGGCTACGATTCATTTCAAAAGGAAGTAAGTGTTATGGACCAGGCCAGGCTTACTCAAAATATTTGAAGAAGGTAATCTGGACCCTAACTTTTTCTTATTTCAATATGAAGTGGGCGTTTCAGGTATGATGCATCTGGTTAAACCACTTGGCTTTAATAAAACACAATTTATTTAAATACTACAGTTAAAACACGATCTAAAGAAAGTGCAATTTAGAATTGCTTAGCTGTTGGAAAACTTAATACTTGAAATATTAACTTAACGAATTAACTGTTCCAATATAGTAACATCCCATAAACACACCCCTTGGCTAAAAAGATAAATTCAAACACAGATTCTTATAGGCCGGATTCCAATCCAGGAGGAACAGCAATGAGAGAGATATCGGAGAAAGTCAGTTAGGGCTCATTTACTGAATCTTGCAACCTTCTCACACTCACACATCGTGTGACTGCTACAGCTATAAAAAACTAGAACCTGAACTCGGGCCATTCCCTTTCTATTGTCTAACAGTTTTTAAGAAAAACTTTATTGATTCAAGCTGGCTCCCTAGCCTTTCAGCCTCTTCCTTTACAACCTCTCTTCAAAACAAACCCAGGAGAAAATAACCTTTTAAAGTGACAGCATCATCACAAAAGGTAGGTGAAAACAGTTCTGTAGATTTTGGAGTGCAGGCTCTTAGTTCCTTGAAAACAGACTCACAGGTAGAAAGGACCATGAAGAAGGCATTTGGTATTGTTGTTCATGAGTATCAGAGTTGGGAGGTCATGTTGCAACTGTACAGAGCATTGCTTAGGCCACTTTTGGAATACTGCATTCAGTTCTCGCCTCCATGCTATAGGAAGGCTGCTGTTAAACATGAAAAGGTTCAGAAAAGGTTTACAAGGATGTTGCCAGGGTTGGAGGGTTTGAGTTGTAGGGAGAAGCTAATTAGGCTGGGGCTATTCTTCCTGGAGCATTGGAGGCTGAGGAGTGACCTTATAGAGGTTGGTAAAATCATGAGTGTCATGGATAGGGTGAACAGCCAAGATCTTTTTCCCAAGTAAAGGAGTCCAAAACTGGAGGGCATAGGTTTAAGGTGAGTGGGTAAAGATTTAAAAGAGACTTAATTAAGGGACAATTATTTCACGCAGAGAGTGGTGTGTGCATGGAATGTGCTGCCAGAGAAAATGATGGAGGCTGGTACAATTCCTAACATAAAAGGCATCTGGATGTGGACATGAATAGGAAGGGCTTAGAGGGACCAAAGGCTGGCAAATGGAATTAGATTAATTTAGGATATCTAGTCAGCATAGACAAGTTGGATTGAAGGTGCTGTACATCTCCATGACTCTATAAGTAGATTACAGTTTATGAAGCAACTCATTTTGAAATGGGGCAAAATTCTGTTGTGTCGAATGTCCAATGAAATCTGAGTTTTCCATAATTTAAATTAATTAGAATTTGCCAAGAAGTTAAAATCACTACAACCTGTAATCCAGGTCCACATCTGTAATCCAGGTCTACAACTGGATTCAAGTGATTGGACACTGGTGTAGGAGTTAATTGCAAAATAATATGACCTAAAGATGGTCCTTTGAACCTACAATAAATAAATATCAGGGAATGCTGGAGAAACTCAGTGGGTCTCGCAGCATTGGTGGAGAGAAACAGTTAATATTTTGAGTCTGCTACGACTCTTGATCAGAACTGAAGAAGGGGCAGGAGGGAAAAGGTGATGAAGGGTGAAGGTAGAGGGGAAGGATGTGAGGGAGAAAGAGAAGGGGAAAGGGGAAGGGAAGGGAGAGTGGGCAAGGAAGGGAAGAAGGGAAGGTAGTCATTGATAAAAAAACAAATAAAATTGTGGATGCTGTAAATCAGGAAAACAAAGCATAAGATACTGGAAAAGCTCAGCAGGTCTCAGCTGGTTCTGAGGAATGGTCACTGGACCAGAATTCTTAACTCTGTCTTTACAGGCCTGCTGATCTTTTCCAGCAGTTTCTGCTTTTGCCTTTGAGGTGGTGGTTGAATTGGGGGAAGGTGGAAAAGGAGGATGGTGGGGTTATGGAAGGATAAATAAAATAGGAAAAATGTTGGAACTAATGCTAGTATTGAACTGTGACTCAACAACTGTGAATCTCTGAAAGTCTTCTCCTGTCTAATAATAGTATGTGGATGTTTGTCTGCCAAGTATTCCACAGTGTAAATTCAGGTCCTCTGTGCTTCACAAAACATCGTATTCAAATAACAGATAACACAGTGTAGAGCTGGATGCACACAGCAGGCCAGGCAGCATCAGAGGAGCAGGAAAGCTGACGTTTCGGGTCTAGACCCTTCGTCAGAAAAATGGAAATTTGTCTTTGGGGCTGGCCTAGGGCAGGGTAAGTGATGGCCAGGTGGGATCATTGCCAAACTATTAATCTGGAGACCTACTTAATACCCTGGGTTTGAATCCTGCCAGGATGGGGATTTAACTTTGCTTTAAAATTCTGGAATTCAAAGTCTAATAATGACCATTAAACCATTGTTGATTATCAGGAAAAATCCATCTACTTCACTAATCCCATTTAGGGAAAGCAAATATCATCCTTACCTGGTCTGGCCTTCATGTGACTCCAGAAACACAGCATTGTGGTTGACTCTTAACACCCTCTAGGCAATAAATGCTCATGACATCGACGTCCTGTGAATGAATTAAAAAATATCAGTAGAGGAATTGTAGAAATTTCTTTTGGGACTGTTTTGTCGACCATATTGGAGTCAACGTTAAGTCTGCTTCCCTCTTCATGGTTGCAGCCAGACCCGCTAAGTTTGTCCAGCATATTCTGTTTTTATTTCAGGCTTCCAGCATCTGCTTTAATATAAAACTTGCCTACCATTCTGTTGACTTCTATAATTTAATGTCACTACCTGATTGGGAAGCAATAATCTCAGAGTGGCTCAATCCTGTCTCATATCCTATTTCCCTCAGTAACCTGTTCAGAAATGCAATTTTACATCTCTAGAACAGGTAATATTGAACTTGGATCTCCTGGAACAGAGGTAGGGACATTATCACTTCACCACAAAGACTCCTCCACCTTATTGTACTGTAGATATTTCTAATTCACCTGTCCGTCACTACAATCACACAACTCTGGAGGAGGTGAGACTTGAGCTAGGGTCTTCTGGCTCAGAGATGAGGACACTACCGCTGCACCACAACAGTCCCTCTTATTTTACTGAACTTGTTTTTTAATTAACCTATTTTTCTCATTAACCATTTCAGAGATGCTATTACCTACTTCTGGAGCAGGTGGAGCTTGCATCTGGGCCTCCCAGCTCAAGGGTAGGGACATTACCACTGCACCACAAGACACCCTGTTATTTTATTTAAATAAAGAACCATCTCCATGGGTTAATTTAGTTTCCATTGTATGATTTTAATAGTTATTTATAATGAGCAGAATCAATCATTTTAATTGTCTCAAAATCCTCATCAACTGTGTGATAGGAGCAAATGTGTAATTAGCTATAACACCACAATCTAGGAAGACACTGACGTAATAGTTCTGTAATTTTATTAACCGCTTGTCCAGATTTTTCTCTGGGACCAGTTTACTGCTTAGAGCTGACCTTAGTGCATTCATAGCTGACGCATTTGTACTTTTTTGATGAGGAATGCCCATACACATACCAAACCTTTTTGCACTTCAGCTAGTGCATAGATTCCCTTGGATTTTCTCAATGGGTTTAGCTGGTGGTTGGCCCCCATTTCTCTCTCAACATCATCCTCTTATCAAGATCACAAAGTTCTCATAAGAAGTTCCAAAAGACAATCATTGGCTCCATACGGTGTGGAAAGAGGCCATTCAGCCTCCATCAATCCTTTGAAAAGCATTCCACCCACACCCAGCCCCCTACCCTATCGCCGTGGCAGAAAGGCTCAGCAGGTCAGGCAGCATTTGTGGAGAGTAATCAAGTAAACATTTTGGGTTTAGTGAGCCTTCCTCAGGATGTATTTGTCATGGCTAATTCACCTAACCTATGAATCCCTAAACTCGACTGACAATTTAGCTTGGCTAATCCATCTAACCTGCACATCTTTGGGCTATGGGAGGAAACCAGAGCACTCAGAGGAAATCCACACGGACAGTCGCCTGAGGTTGGGATCGAGCCCGGGTCCCTGACGCAGCACTGCTAGCCACTGTGCCACGCCATTGGAAAATGGAACGAAAGAATAACAAAGTAATGGTAAAGCAAGAAATAGGAAAAAATATAAGGGTGTAATTTAATTGATCCATTACATGGGTAGTTGTTCAACAATGTGAGAGCTGGTTCTGTGCAGTTTTTTTTAATGATGGCTACATTTTCATCCATTTTATCAACACTGATTGAATGAATAAGGTGTTATAGTGAACAGTGAAGAAGGTTATCTAAAATTACAAAGAGACCTTGATCAATTGAATCAATAGGCTAAGCAGTGGCAGATTGAGTTTAATTTGGATAAATGTGAGTTATTACATTTTGGTAATGCAAACAAGGACAGGACTTAGACAATTAATGGTAAGGGCTCCAAGTAGTGTTGCAGAACAGAGAGACTTAGGGATTCAGGTTCATAACTTTTTGAAATTTGCGTCACAGATAGACAGTGTAATTAAGATGTTTAGCACACTTCCCTTCATCGCTGAGACATTTGAGGATAGGAGTTGGGATGTCATGTTGAGGTTGTATATGATGTTGGTGAGCACTTCTGGAGCACTATGTCCAGTTCTGGCTGTCCTATTATACGAAGGATATTATTAAACTGGAGAGGATACAGAAAAGATTTACCAGGATGTTGCTGGCAATGATGGTTTTGAAATATAAAAATAGGCTGGAAAAGCTGGGACTTTTTTCACTGGAGCATAGGATGTTGAGGGGGGCCTTATTGAGGATTATAAAATCATGAGGGCCATAGATAAAGTGAATCACAAGGGTCTTCTCCCTAGGGTGGGGGAGATCAAAACAGGAACATAATTTCAAGGTGAGAGGAGAAAGTTTTAAGAAAGACATGATGGGCAACATTTTAGACAGAGCAGTTTGTTTGTGGAATAAATTGCCAGAGGAAGTGTTGGATGCAAGTACAGTTACAATATTTAAAAGACATTTGGATAAGTACATGAATAAGAAAGCTTTGGAGTGCTATGGTCCAAACGATGGCAGATGGGACTAGTTTAGTTTGGGAATGTGATCAGCAGGGACTTAGCTGAACTGAAGGGTCTATTTCCATGCTGTATGACTGTCGGACTTTATCTTCCCATGACTAGTCCTTCCTAAAGGTGGACCTCTATAGAGGCACATTGTGATTGGAGGAGATGGAAAGACAGATCAGGCCAAGAGGTTAGCATTTGTGAGAAGGATTTATACATCCCTTTTGAAACAATAGAATCAATTTGGACTGTAAAATCGCCTGATAACCATGTGAATCTTCTGCTTTGCCTTAGCCTTGTTGCTCTTTTGTATAACCAGAGTTAATACATTTTTATTCTGAATCTAAAGATTTTTAAGTGGATGGTAATCATCCTACTCAAAGTCTATCTCAGTTTTGTGCACAATGTCTTCTTTGGTTACTTTCTCCGTAGATATTTGATTGGTATCTTGTAGTTACTCTTGAAAAAAAGTAAACATCTGTCAGTTCGCCTCCTTCCCCTTTTGATGAGTGGCATGGCTTGATTGTTGATTATTGGATTGAATGTCTATCTTTGGAAATGTTGTGCAGCTCAATCATGAGATTGTCATGGAACAATGGCAATTAAGTACGGTCTTTATTTTCAACCTCTCACTTGCAGAGCCACAATGATGGCCTTTCAAATCAACTGTCATTTACTTTTAACTGTCGTGCCACAGTACAGTCCCTTGATTTTAATCTGTGCTATCTACCCTCTTACAATTAATGGAGCTGTGAATCTGGGGGAATAAATCATTGCAGTCTCAAGAGAATGCTTTGGTAGCATGTACTATAATGAATAGGATCTGCGAGCTCCGTTTTGCGGAATTCAGACTGAAGTGCTTTCAATATTCGGCTCTATGAGTCAAATTTAAGTCAAATCAATGGAGGTTGTGAACTTAGGATCTGGCCACTCTTTGTAGTTTACATATAGTGACAGTCAAATGACAAAGACTATTACTGTTAGTCAGAAGGAAGTTTCTTTCAGCTCAAAGAATATCACTAGAATTTGGAACTTGACACCAGAAGGAGTATTTGATGTAAATAATGTCTATGTACTTCAGGGGAAATCCAAAAAAAGTCATGACGAACACAGGAGAAAATAAAAGATCTTTTAATGGAATTTGAACAGGATGAATCACCAACATATTAAGACTATGAGCTCCTTGTTAAAACCTCTACACGCACATACAGACATCAAGAAACAAGGACACTCTGCTTTCATGGGTGAAAACAAAAGCAATTCTCGATAGTACAAGTGTTGGAATTGCAGACCTCTCTATAAAAGGTAGCACTAAAAGCTTAAGATAACAAAGTGCGGGGCTGGATGAACACAGCAGG
Source organism: Stegostoma tigrinum (assembly GCF_030684315.1). Taxonomy (NCBI): domain Eukaryota; kingdom Metazoa; phylum Chordata; class Chondrichthyes; order Orectolobiformes; family Stegostomatidae; genus Stegostoma; species Stegostoma tigrinum. The sequence continues at coordinate 13,266,134 of NC_081389.1, read as the reverse complement.
CCAAGCAGCATCTTAGGAGCACAAAAGCTGACATTTCAGGCCTAGACCCTTCATCAGAAAAGCCATTCCCCGTTATCTCTGCTCACTAAAAGCTTAGGTTGGAATCTTACAGGAGCTGGACAATATGGTCCATGGTGAGATTTGTGGCAGAATTGGGCATCTGCCAAGGCCCATCTCCATGTCAGGGCCATCTCACTGTATCCTTTATGAATTTGCTGATGAGTGAAGTTGTTTCTCACCAGACCATGGCTAGTTGACACTTTAAGGGGACTTTAACTTGTCTTTCAACTCATAGACCAGTGGTGTGCCACAAGGGTCTGTGCTGGGCCCACTGTGTTTTGTCCTTTATATAAATGATTTGGATATGAACATGAGGAGGTATGCTTCGTCAGTTTGCAGATGACATGAAAATTGGAGGTGTAGTGGACAGCGAAGAAGATTACCTCAGAGTACATCTGGATCTTGATCAGATGGACCAACGGGCTGAGGAGTGGCCGATGGAGTTCAATTTAGATAAATGTGAGGTGCTTCATTTTGGAAAGGCAAATCAGGGCAGGACTTATCCTCTTAATGTTAGGATCCTAGAGACTGTTGCTGAACAAAGAGACCTTGGAGTACAGGTTCATGGTTCCTTGAATGCGGAGCCGCAGTTAGACAGGATAGTGAAGAAGGCATTTGGTATGCTTGCCTTTGTGGTTGGTAGGCTCGCCTAGCTGGTTCGTTGGTCTGCAGGCATTTCACTACCCTGCTTGGTAACATCATCAATGCAGCCTCCAATGAAGTGCTGTTGTGTTTTCCCACCTGGTTTTTAAACTTTGGAGCCCGTTGAGTTGGATTACCTTACTTCCAGTTTTCCTTTGTAGTGGAGTGTATATGGGGTCGAGTGCTATGTATTTGTTGATGGCTTTCTTTGTGGAGTGCCAGGCTTCTAGGAATTTCCGTGCCTGTCTCTGCATAGCTTGTCCCAGGAACTTGGTGCTGTCCCAGTCGAATTGGTGGTTCTCTTTGCCCATGTCGATTGAGATGAGTGGGTATTGGTCATGTCTTTTCGTAGCCAATTGATGTTCGTGTACTCTTGTTGTTAATTTCCTTCCTGTTTGTCTGATGTAGTGTTTGACACAGTCTTTGGAGGGAATGTTATAGATGCCATTGGTCCTGTCCCTAGTGGGAAGTCAGTCTTTGGTTTGGGTGAGCAGTTGTCATAGGGATGATGTGTGTTTGTGTGCTACTCTGATGCCCAGCGGTTGGGCAGTCTTGTGGTTAGTTACGATGTGTTCCTGATGTAAGGTAGCATGATGACTGTGTCAGGGCGTGTAATATCCTCCTGGTGTCTACTCCAAAACCTTAAATGCTTGCATTGGTCTGTGCATTGAGTATAGAGCTCACTGTTGCTGTCCAGGACATTGGTTAAGCCATTTTGGAATATAGCATTCAGTTCTGGTGTCCCTGCTATAGGAACAATATTGTAAAGCTTGACAGTATTCAGAAAAGGTTAATGAGGGTTGCCAGGGTTGGAGGGTTTGAACCATCCGAAGAGGTTGAATAGGCTGGGACTATACTCCCTGCAGCATCAGAGGCTGAAGTGAGGCCTTATAGAGCTTTATAAAATCATGAGGTGCATAGATAAGGTGAATAGCCAAGGTCTTTCTCACCAGAGTAAGGGAGTCAAAAACATGTGAGCAGCGAGCCCTGGAGCAGCGTGTGGGCTGCAGGTCCTGGAAAGGTACAAGACATGAACCGTGGTGCAATCTGTGGGCTGCGAGCCGTAGGACATCGTGGGGAAGCAGTCCTACAGCTCCTTGGGGGAGCAGGCCTGGAACACCATGGGGAAGTAACCCCTGGGCATCATGGGGGCTGCAAGTCCCAGAAAAGTGTGAGCAGTGAACCCTGGTGCAATCCGTGGGCCGCGAGCCACAGAGCATCATGGGGAAGTAGCCCCGCAGCTCCTTGGGGGAGCAGGCCCGGAGCACCATGGGGAATTAACCCCTGGGCATCATGGGGGCTGCACATCCCCAAAAATTGTGAGCAGTGAACCCTGGTGTAATGTGTGGGCTGCAAGCCCCAGAGCAGCACTGAGAGGAAGCAGCCATGGAGCAGTGCACAGGCAGCAAGTCCTGGGAAGAGGCTGACACAGGGGAGACTGTCCCAGGACTTACCTTGGAGCAGCTGAGTGCCGGTAGGGAGCAGCCTGGGGCTCGGAGTAGAATGGGGATGGATGTTGGACAGAGATGCAGGTGGTCATGTACGGAGGCCCTGTGCTGATTTGCTACAGTGTAATGCCTTCTGGAAATTTCCTACCTTACTTTAATGTCTAATGATGTCCTGTTTTTAACTTATTCTACAACTCTGTTAAGTAATGCAATTAACTTATTCCACTACTGTATCCAAGACTTGTACCTAGGCACTATGATGTCACCATGAGAAGGTACACATTGTGAAAGTTTTTCACTGTGTTCGTACAATGGAGCACATGTGACAATGAAAGGACGTTCTATTTTATTCTGGAAGGCATAGGTTTAAGGTGAGAGTGGAAAGATTTAAAAGTGACCTGAGGGGCATCTTTTTTCACACAGGTGGTGGTGCGTGTATGGAATGAGCTGCCAGAGGAAGTGATGGAGGCTAGTATAATTACAACATGTAAAAGGCATCTGGATGGGTTTATGAATAGGAAGGGCTTAGACCGATATGGGCCGAATGCTGGCAAATGGCACTAGATTAATTTAGAATATCTGGTCAGCATGGACTAGTTGGACTGAAGAGTCTATTTCCATGCTGTACATCTCTATGACTCTAAGACTCTATAATCCACATCATAAATGCTCAGCTTTCTACTTTACCAAATGCACTGAACAAGCAAGACAAAGAGAATTCTGGATTTGGAAGTCAGAGCAGGCGCCTGGCAACTTTAGCTCATTGCTGGCTACAAGGAACTTCTGTTAATATATGTGAAGGTGGAAAAGCACAACAGGTCAGGTAACATCCAAGGAGCAGGTTTGTCAACGTTTCAGGCCAAAGCCAATCGTCAGGAACTGGGAGGGGGAGGGAAACCCAGAAGTAAATAGGAGTGGTGTGGCACTAGGAGAAGAGTAGAGGGGGTCGGTGATAAGTGGATGCAGGTCGGGGAATATTGTGATTGGTCAGTGGGAGGGGTGGAGCAGATTGGTGAGTATGAAGATGGATAGGTTTGGTCAGGCCAGGAATGTGAGGAATTTGGGGGGGTGGGTGGGCTGCTGCTGGACAAGGGGCGGGGGTGGAGAGATTTTGAAGCTGATGAAGTCAACATTGAGGCCATTGGTCTGCCAGCTCCAAAGGTGAAATGTCAGGTGGTGTTCCTCCAGTCTACATTTGGCTTCATGCTCTGAAGGAGGCCAAGGATGGACATGCTGCCAGTGGAGTAGGGAGGGGAAGCCCTGTGTTGTTAAGCACCAAGCAACATCTCAGGACACAATCCATGGGCACCTGCCACATGACCCTTCCCCCATACCCCCGCCATCCACAGACATTGGCATCTGATATTTGCTGGCCCCCCACGTCCATTCGTGGACGCTCTCTGATCCATTCACAAACCGCATATGCTATAACGACTGGCTTTGCAGGGCATTGACTGGCAAACTGGGTCTTGAGCACTTTGCATGTACCTGGGCAGTCAACGAGCTCATCGTGTGGACCGGGCTGCATCTCAGTGCCACTTATTTGCTCTCTCGGTGTTTGCTCAATTATCACCTGCCTTCATGCTGGCAGCATCTGACTCCACAGCAGATTCAATGGGCTGAATGGCCTAATTCTACTCCCAGCTCTTTTGCTCTGGTTTGCCATGCTGTGCCATGTCTGTAAATGCATTGGTATTTCAACCAGAGCTTAAAGGTTATCAGCACTGCAGCATTGCCATGCTCTTCTGGCACAATCTCACAGACATGCGGGCATCATTATCACATTGACCCTGTTCCAGGATGTTGCTAGTCAGCGAGATTGCCCACATTTGTTGGGGTGCAGAGTGGCCTTTAAAGATGGACCAGGTGCAGCGGGTTGCTTGTCTTTCAGTGGGTGGCCGATGGAGTTCAATTTAGATAAATGTGAGGTGCTTCATTTTGGAAAGGCAAATCAGGGCAGGACTTATCCTCTTAATGTTAGGATCCTAGAGACTATTGACAGTGAGTGATAACACTAACAGAGTTCTGGGGAAGGGTCACCAGACCCAAAACGTTAACTCTGATTGTTTTTTTCTTCACAGATGCTGCCAGACCTGCTGAGCTTTCCAGCACGTTCTGTTTTTGTTGTTGGGAGTGCCAATGCTGCCTACACAAGATCCTGGGAATCCATTGAGGAAGAAAAACGCAGCAGCACCAGCAACCTCAAAAAGGCCAATTTCCCCAGGACTGAGGCACTGACTGACCGACACCCCCTGCACACCCCCCCCCCACCCCCCGCACCCCCCTCGATCAGCTGCAATGAGCACATCTCCTGCATGACTGACACGAGACTCCCCAAGCAGCTGCTCTACTCCCAGCTCCAAAATAGCAGGTAAGACCCAGGTGGACAGAGGAAGCTCCTCAGTGATACCCTCAAGGCCTCACTGGGGAAGTGCAGCATTCCCACAGACACCTGGGAATCACTGGCCCCCAAACTGTCCAAAGTGCAAGAGGAGGAGCGTCCAGGAAGGCATCAACTACCTCGAGACTTTCCATTAGGATAAAGTGGAAGCCAGGCGACAACAGCGAAAGGAGCGCACTGTCACGCCTACACCCCATCCACCCTTTCCCCTGACCACCTCCTGCCCCAAGTGCATCAGGGCCTGCGGTAGCTGTATCGGTCCATAAGCCACTTACAGACTCACCCTGACAGTGGAAGATAGCCATCCTTGCTTGCTAGGAACCGCTAATGAATGAACCCAGTGAGTATGAGCTGTTACGGGCACAGCTGTTGGTAAGCTACAAATAGAACCAGACATGAGCAGCACTATAGAGGTGGGGTAGATAGCTAACAAAGTGAGTTTCAGTCAGATATGGCAAGAAATCTCATGAATCCCACCAAAAGTCTGAACACAACTTGTACTTAGTCAAAACAAAACAGATGCAGCCCAATGATATTGTACACCATTGAATGGTTTGTGAGTAGCAAGGTGAATGAAATCAACTTGGGGTTTTTTAAGTCTACACATTAGAGAACTGTCAGATAATTGGACAATGAACACAAAGGTTTCACAAGCTATTATTACTCACAAATGTCAGCTTGGAATTTTCTAACAGTTACCATTGGCTGAGACCTTTACCCTTGAGATCATTATCCAGCTATCCATGAATATCTTGTGCCATTGTAACCAGAAGTCTTTTCCTGATCAGATGAATAATATTATAGTTCCTTTTTGGCTACATATTAACATGATTTACTGTGCAAGAAAATCTTTGGAAAACATCAAACAGGAAAGATGAAAAGATTGAAGCAGCAGAACTTGCACAGTCTATTTGTCTGGTTTTTGAAATGGCTCATTGAAATGATCTGACATTCCAATTCCTTTTAGCCCTAAATTTCCACTGTGCTGTGTTATCTGTGTTGTGCCATTCAAACATTAGGTAATGCAATTTGCTAGTGTGAAATAAAAGCTTCAAATAGATTAGAAATTGAATTAAATTGAGAGGCAAGATGAAATAGAAATCAGACAATGTAAAGTAGCAGACTGATAATAATTAAAACGTTATTTTATACCGGAGATAGTAGGAACTGCAGATGTTGGAGATTCTGAGGTAACAAGGTGTGGAGCTAGATGAACACAGCAGACCAAGCAACACCAGAGGAGCAGGAAGGCTGATGTTTTGGGCCTAGAACCTTCTTCAGAAATGGGGGAAAGGGAGGGGGATCTGAAATAAATAGGGAGAGGGGGGAGGCGGATAGAAGATGGATAGAAGAGAAGATAGGTGGAGAGGAGACAGACAGGCCAAAGAGGCGGGGTGGAGCCAGTAAAGGTGAGTGTAAGTGTGTAGGTGGGGAGGAGATAGGTCAGTCCAGGGAGGACGGACGGGTCAAGGGGGCGGGATAAGGTTAATAGGTAGGAGATGGGAGTGGGGCTTGAGGTGGGAGGGGGGATACGTGGGAGCAAGGACAGGTTAGGGAGGTGGGGATGAGCTGGGCTGGTTTTGGGATGCAGTGGGGGAGGGGGCGGTTTTGAAGTTTGTAAAGTCCACATTGGTACCAATGGGCTGCAGGGTTCCCAAGCGGAATATGAGTTGCTGTTCCTGCAACCTTCGGGTGGCATCGTTGTGGCACTGCAGGAGGCCCAGGAATTTATACCAATTTGTTTGTATACACTTTGGTTGCACAAAATGGATGTGCACAAGTGACTTAAGTAGGCAAAGACAAGGCACAGTTTTGGCAGATATGACTGAGCTGTGGGCCATTTTGTCTACCAAATTATGGGAAGCAATGGCCGAGTGGTACAATCACTGAGCAGCTAATCGAGGGACCTAGCTAATGCTGTGGAGACCTGGGTTCAAATCCTGTCATGGCAGATGGTGGAATTTGAATTCAATAAAAATCTAGAATTGAGAGTCGAATGATGGCTGTGAGATGATTGCTGGGGGCAAGCCCATCTGGCTCACAAAAATGTCCTTCACTAATTACCATCTGTATCTGGTCTGGCCTATATGTAAGTCCAGATTCCGCACTCACCCTCCCACAGTAAAGTGGCCGAGTCTTAACTGCCCTGTGGGCAATAAATATTGGCCTAGCCAGTGACACACTCCAAATGTGAATGAATGTTTTAAATAAAAACAATTATTCAAGTGCATTCTTTCAGGCCTGTTCTCTGAATGAGCATTGTGACTCAGTATTATCATCGTCCATTTTCTCCGTAGCCATGTATATTGATTTTCTTCAAATAGTCGTCTAAAATCTTCCTGGGTGCTTCGATTGGTCCTGCCTCTACCATATTACCAGGTAATGCATTCCAAACCCCAAAGCTTTGCCGGCCTGAGGAACAGTCACTGGGCCCGAAATGTTAACTCTGATTTCTCTCCCTGGATGCTGCAGGACCTGCTGAAATTTTCCAGCAATTAGAGCAGTGAATGATGATCCAATACTACATTGAATAGCAGAGCAGACTTTAAGGGCTGAGTGGCTTACTCCTGCTCCAAATCTTCTCTTGACATCACATAGACAAATTTACAATGATTTTCCATTTTCTCACAAATTGAGAAATGCTGCCTGAACTGAGTTTTATGGGCAAAATCTTGGACTGCTGGCTGGAGAGTTGTTGAAAGTACCAAGCTGCCTCTTTTCAAGAATGCACAGGGACATCTACCTTAGGAGTAGGATAAGGCCATTTGGCCCTTTGAGCCTGTTCCATCATTCGATATGATTATGGCTGACGCAACTGTGGTCCTCAACTGTACTGGTACGTCACACATAACTCTTGACCCCTTAAAAAAACTATTTAACTCAGCCTTGAGTAAGTTCAATAATTTAGACTCCACTGATGAGAATTCTCAGTTGATTTACGCTGAGAGAAAAATAAACTCCTTATCTCAGTCTTAAATGGGAGACAACTAAATTTTGAACTGGTTCCAGGTTCCCTCACAGAGGAAAAAACATCCACCTTAGAATCTTTATAGAGATGGTAGGAACGAGAATCTGAGATAACACAGTGTGAAGCTGGATGAACACAGCAGGCCAAGCAGCATAAGAGGAGCAGGAAAGTTTGACGTTTCAGTTGGAGACCCTTCTTCAGAAATGGGGCAGGGGAAGGGGATTCTGCAATAAATAGGGAGAGAGAGGGAGGCGGATAGAAGATGGATAAAGGAGAAGATAGGGTGAGAGGAGACAGACAGGTCAAAGAGGCGGGGTTAGATCCAGTGAAGGTGAATGTAGATGGGGAGTTAGGGAGGGGATAGGTAGGTCCAGGGAGGACGGGCAGGTCAAGGGGGCGGAATGAGCTTACTGGGTAGGAGATGGGGGTGGGACTTGAGATGGGAGGTATGGTTAGGGAGGCAGGGACTGGCTGGACTGGTTTTGGGATGTGGTCGGGGGAGGGGAGATTTTGAAGCTTGTGAAGTCCACATCGATACCCTTGGGCTGCAGCATTCCCAAGGGAAATATGAGGCTGTTCCTGCATTTTTCCGGCAGCGTCATCATGGCACTGCAGGAGGCCCAGGATGGACATGTTGACGGAGGAGTAGGGGTGGGGGGAGGGGGGTGGAGTTGAAATGGTTCGCGACTGGGAGGTACAGTTGTTTGTTGTGAACTGAGCATAGGTGTTCCACAAAGCAATCCCCAACCACTTGGTTTCCCCGATGTAGAGAGGGCTACAATGGGAACAGCGGATACAATGTATCTCATTAACAGATGTGCAGGTGAACATCTGTTTGATGTGAAAAGTCTTCTTCGGGCCTGGGATGGGCGTGAGGAGGGAGGCATAGGGGCAGGTGTAGCACTTGCTTCGGTTGCAGGGAAAAGTGCCGAGGGTGGTGGGGCTGGAGGGGAGTGTGGAGTAGACAAGGGAGTCACGGAGAGAGTGGTTTCTACAGAAAGCAGATAAGGGTGGGGAGGGAAAAATGTCTTTGGTGGTGGGGTCGGATTGCAGATGGCAGAAATGTCGAAGGATGATGCGTTGGATTTGGAGGTTGGTGGGGTGGTATGTGAGGACGAGGGAGATTCTGTTTTGGTTATTATTGAGGATTGCGGGTGTGAGGGATGAGTTTTGGGAAGTGTGGGAGACACGGTTGAGGGCGTTTTCGATCACTATGGAGGGGAAGATATGGTTTTTGAAAAAAGAGTATATCTGGGATGTTCGGGAGTAGAATGCTTCATCTCAGGAGCAGGTGTGGCGGAGGCGAAGGAATTGGGAATAGGGGGTGGCCGTTTTACAGGAAGGTGGGTGAGAGGAGGAATATTTAGTTTATTTATTTATTTCAGAATCTCCTTCCCCACCATTTCTGAAGAAGGGTCTCGACTCAAAACGTCAAGCTTTCCTGCTCCTCTGATGCTGCTTGCCCTACTGTGTTCATCCAGCTTCACTCCGTGTCACGTTAGAATCTTAAAGGTTTTGATAACATTCTCATTCCTCTGATCTCCAAGTAGGCAATGCCTCAATCTTTCTATGAAACAAAAATCCGTCATTCCAATAATAAGTTGTGAGCTTTCTCTGAATGGCCTCTCATGTAATTTTTTTTCTCATTTATTTATTCACAGGATGAGGGCATTGCTAATCAGGCAGCATCTATTACCAATCTATAACCAATAAAGAGTGGAATTTTCAAATTATCACATTTACCAAATTGTGCAGAGATACTAATACCATTCAAATACTAAACATCAATATATATGCTCCAAAGTCTCCAAACAGTTCACTACCTCTGTATTACCTTTATACACAATCCATAAATCTTCCTCACAGGTATTTTGATGATCATTTGCTGAAAGAAATTAAGTTGAAAAGATAGTTCCAAATTGACAAAAGCTGAAGCGTTGAATTAAGACAGTGAGAAAAGCAAACAGATCATGTGGCCAATACCTCTGGATGAGGAGACCTGAGTTCAAATCCCATCTGCTCCAGAGCTGTGTAATAACATCTCTGAACAGATCGATTAGAAATATCGATAATGAAATCAATTTTCACTACCGCTGCTGGCAAAAAGCCACAGAGCAGCGTTGTTAGCCTTACTGTCTTTTCACATAAGTGATTGGTAGTTTTATTAGAAAGCAGTAACAGCCTAGAAATAGGCACATTCAGTCCAAGGATTTCTGGTATTATGGCAGTAAATCTTAGATATAATTATGTCCTTGCTAGACTCTAGAGTCTAAGTTGTCGGTAAGATGACCTTTTTCTAATTTAACATTCTGCTATTAATATAATTAAGCTTGGCACAAGCTTGTGCACAGAATAATCTCCTTCTCTGGATTCTGTTGCTATATGATCTTTTACTTTTGATGTAGTTTAACTAATTACACATTTGAGTATTAATTCTCTATTCTACACGATCCACGCAGTGTTTCTGTTCTGCACAAGTCTTCTCCCGTCCCTTTTCTTTAATCTCATCAGAATACCATTTTATTTCCTTTTTCCCTCGTCCTTCCCCCTGAGGTTATTCACCTCAATTATTCATTGCTTTATGAATTCCGTTAGCCTTTAGCTCCGTGGGCTGGATTACAGTACAGAGTGACGCCAACAACATGAGTTCTATTCCTACACTGGCTAAGGTCACCATGAAGGACTATACTCAGCCTTTCCCTGGCCTAAAGCATGGTGACCCTCAGGTTAAACCACCACCAGTTGTTTCCCTATCTCATGAGATAGCAGCTCTATGGTTTGGTAGGACTAGGAAGGAATTCCAAAGCTTGGACCTGTTATGGACCAGACCAGACCCCCTCAAAATATATTAAGAATGTACCATAGACCATAACTTTTTTTTTGTTTTAAAGGTAAATGTAATATGCTGTGCTTCAGATGCATTAAAGCAACATTATGCAAGACACAATTTGTTCCAACACTATAAGTGAAATACAATAAAAGAAAGAATAATGTAGAATAACTTGCCTCTGTCAGAAAGCTTAATCAAATAATGGACACAGTGACTACTAATAATTAACTGTTCTATTATAGGAACATCCCATAAACACACCCCTTGGCAAAAAGGAAAATTCAGAAAAATAGATTTGACTCACAGGTAACCCAGCAACAGAGAGAAACTCCAGCTTCCAGCTATAGCTGAGAGAGGGAAAAGATAACTTCTACTTGTTCAAAACTCCAGCAGTGTCTGCCCTGTTGAGACTCCAACAACAACAGCTTAAAGTCAAAACTGAAATCAAAATAAAAACAGAAATCCAGTATCTATGAGAGCTGGCAACACTCAGCCAGGCTGCCTCAATTGTTCCGATATAAAAAAAAACACTCCAAGGCCATCCAAACTGTTTATTTAATCGAGATCCACTAGCTCGCTTAGCGCCTTTACCTTAAAACCTCTGTTCAAAATTAAAGGACAAAATACACTTCTTAAAACCATAACATTGTCACAGACCTTAGACAACTGAAGGCACAATCACTAATGATAGACCAATTATAACTGGGAATGTACACAAGGGCAGAATTAAAGGTGCACAGGTATCTCAAGCAGCTTTGGAGCTGGGCAAAATCTGAGAAATGAGAGACCGTGCAATGGACCTGAAAACAATGATTTCAATTTTGAAATCAAGGCACTGGCTCCTGGACAAGCCATGTGGGCAAAGTGAGCCCAGGAGCGACCAGGGAAAAGCACTGCAAGTTAAGATATAGGCAGCTGAGTTTAGGGTGATAAAAATGACCATCACCCCTTAAAGATAGGGTGAAATTCATGCTCCATTACTAACGGGCAGTTATTTCTTCAGAGATTGTTTGAATTCATTTACAGCGCGCAGCTGCTATTTTACTTCTTCATATGCTATTGTTAATGCACATTTATTCATTGCTCATTAATCACCATTAGTTTAGGGAGGCAAGTTCTGCTTCACTACAAAAGGAAATGGCTGGAAAGAAGACATGTGACTGATGTTACAAAGTAGGCCTGCTGCAGTGGGGATTGCACCAAACTCAATCTAGCAAGTAACCCATGTGTGCAGCCCTCACACTATGGAGACACAAGTCAGCTGTGAATAGTGGACCACACAGCACCTCCCAGCTGTTTACACTAATATATTCCAAGGAATTGTTATAGCATGCACTGCTCTAGGGAAGGATTAGAGTTTTACAAGTGGCCGTGTTTTCTAATTTTACCCATTTTCAGGGCTGGATTTTAGTGATGCAAATCGAGTGGGGCACCTCTCACTCAAATGTAAAGCAGGATGTCATGCACCGACATCGGTAGACTGCCATATTTGAATGGCTGTTTATCAGAAACGTGGAATTTTTATGGTGCAGAAGGAGATCACTCAGAGGTCACTTGACCCATCACGAGCTCGCCACACAGGCATCATTACCAAGTTAACGTTTCCTGTCTTTTCCCCATGCTATGGCACACATTATCTGTGCTATTGTCTTGAATGGCCCAGTTGAACCTGCCTCCACCATATCTCCACGCAATGCATTCCATACCCTAACTGTGACAAATTATCTCCTGTTCCCTTAGCTTCTGTTGCACATTACTTCTACTCCATGCCCTCGGATTTGTTTTTTGTCCTTTTATAAGCAGTAACAGTTTCTCCCCGTTTACTTCACCCAGCCCTCTCTCGATTTTGAAAACCCTTATTAAATCTCCTTCAGCATTCCTCTCTCCAAGGAGAACAGTCTCAATTTGTTGAATTCATCCTCACAACTGAAGTTTATTATTTCTGAAACTGTGTTCTTCAATGCATTTGCATCTCCCCCATATTGTGGAGCCCACAACTGTACATAATACTTCAGCTGAGGCCTGCCAAAATGTCTTGTATTAGTTCAACATCACCACATTGTTGTTGTACTCTGATGAGCTACTGAGCTTCTTAACAGCCCAATCATCTCAAATTTCCTCATTCATAATTCACTAACACTAGGCTGGCATGACTTACTCATTCCTAATTGCCCAGAAGGCAGTTTGAGAGCCACCCGCACCGCTGTAGGTCTGGAATCACATGGAGGTCAGAGCAGGTGCAGATGCCAATTTCCTTCCTTAAAGGGCATGAGTGACAAATATGGGATTTTCCTCAACTATCGGCAATGATTGTCACTAAACTCTTAATTCCAGAGTATTACTGAATTCAAATTCCAACATCTGCCATGGCGGGCTTTGAACATGTGGGCCCAGAACAGTACCTGAGTTATTAGATTAACAGCCTAGCGATAATACCACTGGGCCATTGGCTCCTCTTTTCTTGAGGTATTGGTTGTGAAATGATTTGGGAATGGCCAATGCCAGCTCTGTACAAGGCTGGAGGAGAATTCTCGGGTGCTGGGAGTATGGCAACTGGCTCCCTGGACTGAGAAATGAAAGCTAAGAGAATTTAGTTACCCCATCCCCATTTCTTTTGACACAACTACCATCCTTACCTGGTCTGGCCTACATATGACTCCAGACTCACAGCAAGGTGGTTGAATATGAACTGCCCTCTGGGCAATTTGTGATGGGCAATAAATTCTGCCTATCCAGCGACATCCTCATCCCATTAACGACTAAAGAAGGAAACTGTGCACCTTGCCTAGGATCCAGTTAATAATGATTAATAATGATTATATCAGTTGGAGTTGAGAACAGCAAGAGGAAATTTGACTGAAATGGGGTCTGAGCAATGTGGGATATCGAGTTTCGAGACGATTTGTAGCTCAGCTTGAGGTTCTGGATGTGAGTTTTCTCGCTGAGCTGAAAGGTTCGTTTTCAGACGTTTCATCACCATTCTAGGTAACATCATCAGTGAGCCTCCGACGAAGCGCTGGTATTATGTTCTGCTTTCTATTTATCTGTTTAGGTCAACGTCGTCAAAATCCCCTCCAACTCCCAGGTTATAATCTCTTCCAGCCTCTTCAATCAGGTAGAAGATACTAAAGCTTAAACATGTATACCAACAGACTTCTGAATGAACTTCTCAAATTTCAAATCAATGTTGATCTTGCTTCTTGTGTATCTTCTCTGCATCCATAACTTTGTATTCCTTGCTCTGCTCTATCACCATATGATCTTTCGACAGTATGATCTGCCTGCACTGCATGTGAGACAAAACTTTTCATTGTACTTAGGTGCATGTGACAAGGGCTCGTAATCATCATTAGACTCTTAATTCCAGATTTTTATTATTGTATTAAAATTCCACATTTAGTGGGATTTGAACCCAATTTCCCAGAACATTACTTGAAGTGCCTGGAATAATGGTCTAGTAATAAAACCACGAGCGTTAATTCATTCACAGGATGAAGTCATCACTGGTTAGGCAGCATTTATTGCCCATCCCTAATTGCCCAGAGGGCAGTTAAGAGCCAGCTATGTTGCTGTGGGTCTGGCGTCATATGTAGGCCAGACTACGTAAGGATGGCAGTTTCCTTCCCTAAAGAGCAGTTAGTGAACCTGACAATTGACACTGCAAGAAATGGACATCAGTAGACTCTTGATTCCAGATATTTTATTGAATTTAAATTCCACCATCTGCCTGTGGTGGGATTCAAACGTAGATATCCAGAATATTATCAGGGGCTCTGGATTAACAGACCAGCAATAATACCACTAGGCGATCGCCTCCCCACCTACCTAATGAATTTATGAATGCTCTTCCTTGAAAATAGTCAAATTGTTGATTTTTGGATTTATGCTTCATTGGAAATTAGCCACTAAGCTTTCTGGAATCCAAACTATTAATGCTGACCTCCAAATCATTGGTCCCGATATTATAGGCTTAAAGATATAACATATCTTGTCTGCTTTCTGCAGCATTGGAGGAGAATCGCACTAACTAATGGCCTGCCTCTGTGTTGCAATTTTTAATGTAATCAGCTCCTCTTATCTGCCTGGATGTCTGAGTGTTACTCATGAGAAAAGCCTGAGTAAGTACATAACAAGTCCTAATGTGTTAGTTAAAAGAGATTAAAGTGAAACTTCAATAGTTAATATATTAAAGATAGGCAGCGCGATCCATTAACTACTACATAGAAAGATAATTCTCAATAACCTATTCTGCAAAGTATTCACAACAGTCCAGCCAAGAAGACGTTTTTTTTGAAATAACGACTTAGGTAGACTGTTGCAAAAGGATTCAGCATCAGAGGTCATCTCTGGGATATGTACTTTTGATGTTAGCAAAGTATGGTGTGTATAAAGGAGCAAACGTTTCGATGGTTATTTATAGCATTATAAGCAACAAATGCTGAAAGCTGTTCTCCATAAACAGATAGATTGATCATGTCTGTTATACAGTGATACAGTACGTTCCATTCACTTCACCATCAAGAATCGTGTGCTTACTCAGGTTGCAATTCTGAAAGAAAGAAGGAAAGCTGTTGACTAGATGGGTGTTACTCGCTGGTAGCATGAGCTCCTCCAGCAAATACATAAACCGTGATATAATTAGCATCTGGGAATCATAACCCAGGGTATGCTAATGTTTAATCCCTGCAGTGTGAAAGCAGGCAATTTAGTTTATATAGTCTACACCAACCCTTTGGAGAGCATCCCACCCAAAGCCTCCCTCTACCCTACCCTACCCCTGGAAACCTTGCATTTCCCATGACTAATCCACCTAACCCACATATCCCTGGGCAATTTGGCATGGCCAATCCACATCTTTGTGGGAGGAAGCCAGAGCACCCAGAGGGAACCGGCACAGACATGGGGAGAATGTGCAAACTCCACACAAACAGTCGCCCGAGGGAGGAATCGAACCGAGGCTCCTGGTGCTGTGCAGCAGTTGTGCTAACCAGTGAGCCACCCAGAGTCAGCACTTTACTTTCTAGATTGTAGATTTGTGGCTAACATTTAAGCAATGTATTTTTTAAAAATATAATTTCAGCGGTAACAGAAAGGGTGTAGAATGGAAGAGATGTAGGAATGAAACACTCAGATACCTAAGCCAGAAAATGCTGCATTTTCTTCATCAGACACATCATGCTTCAAGATATAAAAAAGTCTGATTATCAATCTGTAATGCTCCAAGATAACCAAAGTGCAACTTTCCAGGATATCCAACAGGCCCACAAGTGACAAGATAATGGCAAGTGAGTCTGAACCTCACAGGGTTCTTTTTTTGGCAAAGTTAGTCATTTCTTAAACAGCTGGGCCAAATATCTCTCCCGGAAAACTTTATCAGCGTAAAATTACATCCTGATTTATTAGCATGCAATCACATTCTCACATGTTTCTACATTTTTCTGAAGATTTTAAAACATTTAGATCAATGGGTTAATGCTTATAACAAAACTAGTGATGGATATTTCCAAGCAATATGCTGACACACAGCATGACTCTGCTCTCTATAGAACAAATCGTCCCTGTAAATGCCATTGCATTTCTATGAAGTATGGACAAAATGTTAAAAGCTTTTTTCACTCCCCTCCTGATGGTGAACCTTTCAACTCTGTAGAATTCTAGAGACCTGTAGCTGGTAAGAGAAACAATTTCAGCCCATAAGCATTGACTGATGAGCATGTAGATGTGACTGGCTGCCTCCAGATAGGAGCCACTGCATTAATACCAGCAGAGGTGCCTGTTATTTTTACCCAATTCACACATTCAGGTAAACAGGATCTCTCCTGCAGAGGGATGAATATGCCTATCAATTATTCCTTGCAGTGTCTAACACTTAGAACAGTGTGAAAGAAAGTAATGCCATTTGGAAATGACTTAGGAGTCCGAGTTCCCAACTAAAGAGATGTGGGAAGCATTCTTCTCCATGCTGAAAGGAACTTAGTAACCGCAATTTGGCTTTTATCTGTTTGTGGGAAGTGGGTGTCGCCATCAAAAGCAAACTTTATTGCCTGTCCCTAAATGCCCTCAAGTGTTGAGCTGCCTTGTTGATCAGTTCCAGTCTATGTGGTGGTTGGTGCACCCACTATGCTGTTAGGGAGAAATTCGAGGCATTTACCCTGGTAACAGTGAAATGGTGATGGTTACGTTGTGAGTCAGGGAGCTGTGTCATTTGACAGGGAAGGTAGTCCCGAACATCTGTGGCCTCTGTCTTTCTGGGTGGTAGAGATCACGGTGTTGTAAGGTGCTGTCAAATGTGTGTTGTTATAATGTATTTTGTTGATGGCAGGCACTGTTGCCGTTTTGTGCAGTGGTTGATGGAGTTAATGTTTAAAGTACGATGTGGACCAAAAGGACTGCTTGCGTGATGTCAAGTTCCATGAATGTTTTGCTTTGTCCACAGTCAAGAAAGTAGGGAATATTCCATCACACGCCTGGCTTATGCTGATTTACGCTATGAAATATGGTAATGTAGAACACTTAGACTTTCTCATTTTGTTTTATTTACTCAGTCATAAGATGTGAGCATCTCTGCCCAGGACAGCATTTATTCCTTATCTGTAATTGCCCAGAGGGCAGTTAAGAGTCAACCACATTGCTGTGGTTCTGGAGTCACATAGTAGGCCAGACTGGTTAAGGATGGCAGTTTCCTTCCCTAAAGGATATCAGTGAACTGGATGGGATTTTCCAACAATCAACAAGGTTTCATGGTCATCATTGAGGTCTTCATTCTAGGTTCTTTGTTGAATCCAAATCCCACTATTGGCCATGGCGAGTCACCAGAGCATTAGGTTGTTTTATGGATTAATAGCCTTGCGACAATACTACTTAGTCATCACCTCCCCATTTCTCTTTTTTTGTGCCTAATCTATTCTACGCCCTATAATTTGTAACTAGGTACTTTGTACCCAAGATGGTGCTACGTGTAGACGGCATTGTACACATTGTACTTGAGTACATGTGACAATTCTAGTTCTAATTCTAAGACATGTGCCTTGTAGGTGGTGGACAGTATTCTGGGAAGACAGGAGGTGAGTAATTGGCTAGACCATTCCCAACGCATGACTTGGAGCCCCAATATTAATATGGCTTGTCCAGTTCAGCTTCTGCCAAATGGTAAACTATAGGTAATTAAGAGTTGGGAAGGCTGTTGAATTCCAAGGGGATAGTGTTAGATACTCTCTTGCTGTAAGTAGTCCTTACCTCGCACTTGTGTGGCACGCCTATCACTTGCTACTTCTCAGACTGAATGTTGCTGCAGACAAACCCATTTCTGATGTTAAAACATCTGCTGCTCTTGTTAACTGCTTTGTTCTACCTAAGAAGAAGAGCCCATATCTGCCTTCCCATTGTTTAATAGGATTTTCCCAGATTCTTCTGGAATTAAACATCAATCTCAAGGACACTGTTGCAAGTTATATAGAGGAAAAATAATGTCATGGGAGCATTAAAAGTAAATGATTTGCTTTCTTTATTTTTTTCAAAAAATATCCCTTAAATGTATTCGATAAAGAAATTGGAACTTAGATTAAAAAAAGAACAGTTTTCTCCAATTTGTCATCTGCTTTGTGTGGGAATAGTAAAATGACATGATGAATTACCAGTCACATTTCAGCAATTACATAGCTCTCTGTAACATAAATGTAATTATTTATGTAAGCAGCAGACTGTGCTGATTTAATCTCCCAAAACTTTCATTTAACTGTTTCGAATAGATACATACAGCACCAAATCTGGGAAGGCTGATTTTTATCACATTCAAACTCTTCTTGATGTCCCTAAATGCTTTGAAGAATAAGATTTGAACTCCCCTGAGCCTGATGAGCAGTCAAACATAGAGTATAGAATCCCTTCAATGGAGGGGGAGGCCATTTGGCTCATTGAGTATAAGGCAATCCCGTGAAGGGCATCATACTCAGAGTTAGTCCTCTACTATATTCCTGTAACCACACATTTTCCATGGCTAACCCATCTAGCCTACAGATCCCTAGGCATAAGGGGCAATTTCCTATGGCCAATCCACTTACTCTCCACAGCTTTGGACTGTGGGAGGAAACCTGCACAGATAACAGGAGAATATGCAAACTCTACATAGACAGCTGCCTGAGACTGGAATTGAACCCATGTCCCTGGTGGACATGAGGCAGCAGTGCTGACCACTGAGCCACCATGCCACCCTACTAGCTGGATAGCA
This sequence comes from Stegostoma tigrinum, assembly GCF_030684315.1. NCBI lineage: Eukaryota > Metazoa > Chordata > Chondrichthyes > Orectolobiformes > Stegostomatidae > Stegostoma > Stegostoma tigrinum. The sequence continues at coordinate 13,247,558 of NC_081389.1, read as the reverse complement.
AGCTGGTCAGATAAGACCTGGCCTTGTTGCCATGGCAACTTCCTCCCTCTGGATGGAAACAAGTGATCTGCCTGGACATTAAAATAGAAACCAGTAACTGTCAGAGATTGGAGAGCAGTTGTATGTGTGTCGGGGTAGGGGGTGCTGGAAATGTGGAAGCAGTTAAAGGGAGGGGAGATGTTAAGGAGGGTGCATCTAGTTTACTCATGCGGGCTTTCAGAAGAGGAGTCTTCAGCTGGCAAGGATGTTGGGGATTAAAAAAAGGCAAGGCTTTGGATTGTTCAACCAGGGAATTGCGAGCCTGTGGAATCCTATCCCACAGTTAGCAGTTGATGGCAAAACATTGGCTGTGTTCAAGGAGGAGCTAAGTATAGTTCTTATGGGTTTAGAGAGAAAGCAGGATGATCGGCCATGATCATATTGAATGGTGGAGCAGGCTTGATGGGCTGAATGGTCAACTCCTGCCCCTGTTTTTTATGTCTATAGGCTAGAGTTTTCCTTTGGATCTTGAGCAGCGCTCAAGGAGTTATTTTTGAAATCTGGCTCGAAGGGCAGAGCAAATTTGCCCAAATTCTATATTTAAAGAAGACCTCAAATGGTTTTGGCTCGTACTCCAATTATGTATTGCAAGGGGGTCAGATTGGGGCAGGAAAAGTCTGGATCATTCTTCAGCTACATTTTTAGCTCCTCCATTGCCAGTTTATACACCCTGATGGGAAAATTAAAATCAGGGCTTATTTGGGCAAATTTGTCTTAATTTTTGTTCAATTAAACTGGGAGGGGTCAACTCATGGGATCCTCTGGGACTTGCCCTAATTTGAAAGACAAACATTTGATCCATATTTGGTACTGCACATTGAGCTGATGGATTTGACATTAAAATGTATAAGTAAATAGCTTGGCTCATTAAACTTTGATAGACTGGGATCTGAATAATAATTTGGTTTGGACCTTTTTAAGGGGTCCACAATTGTTTGTTGTCTTATTCAGAGCTTGTAAGATGGTCTTCAGCTTTTCTGAAACCTGACCTGAGACCAGTCCTTCAACAGGTCAGCTGCTCCTGGGTCCTACAGGCTGCCTGCTGAATGTCTGTTTTGAGAGGGATTCAACAGCGAGAAGGTAAGTCTTTTCTATCTGCCTCTCTCAGGGTGGACAACATGAAGATGGGGGGGGGGGGGGCGCGGAATCAAACAGTTGGAGGCAAGGAAGAGAGGTAGCTTTCAGAGGCAACCCACTTTCCAACCATCCAAGCCTTTAAGTGTCACCTAGAATTGGGACAATCAGGATCCCCTCCCTCCACCAGACCCAAGAGGCATGTTGGCCTGGTTTCCTGCTCCGGAAACCAGCTACTTTTCTTGCCCAGTATCGAGCCAAGTGAATAGGAGGTGGAGAGCTGAGGCCCTTATGTGGTGATTCATTGACCACCTAAGGATCTTAATTGGTGGGGAGTTGAGAAACTTGCCCAAGAACCTTCTCACCCTGTTCTTAATGGCAGAGATGGCAATAGGGAGTGAGGTACTCTTCACAGCAAACTTGCTCAATTATTTCCCTTTCTTGCCACCTCCAGGGAAGTGATAATCCCACCCATTGTCCCTCATGACTTTAACATAGCCTTTATATCTTTTCTTTAAATACCTTTACAGGAGTTGGGATGTCATGTTATGGCTGTGCAAGGCATTGGTAAGGCCACATTTGGAATACTGCATACAATTCTAGTCGTCCTACTCGAGGAAAGATGTTACTAAACCCGAAAGGGTGACAAAATGATTTACAGGGATATTGTTGAGATTAGAGAGTTTGGGGGAAGTTGGAGAAGTTGGCAGCATAGGAGACTAAGGGTTGCCCCTATAGAGGTTTATAAAATCATGAGGGCTGCAGCTAGGTGGCATAGTAACTCAATGGCTCAGTGCGTAGTACTGTTACCTTACAGCGGCCGGGTCTGGGGTTCAATTCCAGCCTCAGGGGACTGTGCAGAGTTTTCACATTTTCCCTGTGTTTGTGTGGGTTGCCTTCAGGTTTTCTAGTTTCCTCCCATAGTCTAACATTGGCTATGCTAAATTGTCCCAGAGGGGTGCACTGGCCATGGTAATATGCAAGGTATGGGGATGGGTGAGATATTGTTTGGTGTTGACTTGATGGGCTGAGTGACCTCTTCCCACACTGTAGGGGTTCTAAGGTGAATAGCTAAGGCCTTTTCTCCAGAGTAGAGGGGAGCCCAAAACTAGAGTGTGTGGCCTCAACACAAGGCAGGAAAGGTTTAAAAGGGACCCAAGAGGGTGGTGCGTGTAAAGAATGAGCTGCCAAAGGAGATGGTGGAGACTGGTACAACTACAACAGGTAAAAGTCACCTGATAGGTGTACAAATAGGAAGGATATGGAGGGCCAAATGCAGGCAAATGGGCCTAGTTCAGTTTAGGAAAGCTAGTCGGCTTGGACGAGTCGGGCCGTAGGATCTGCTTCCATGCTGTTTGAGTTTAATTTGCTTTTGGAGCCAGGATCCCAGGGCATCATGGTGAAGGCAGCAACATAGGAGGTGTACGGGCTCCCAGTTTGTCCGATCCATCTCGCATGATAGGCTGCATCCTTCATTCTATTTCTAAATATTCTTTTCTTCATTTAATATTTCAAACAAATTCACCGTTTCCTCTCTGTGCGGCTGAAGTAGTGAGGAGGGGTTGTGAGAATTGTTGAGCATAGACCCTTTCGCGGCTTGAATAACCGTGCCAGCATCAATGAATTTATCTCCGTCCATTTCCTCCGATCTTTCGGTGGCGTCTGCAATAGTGGTGGAGAGTGAATGATTTGCCATTCCTCGGGGGTTAATTTGGACATCAATCAGTTCTCGGAAGTTGGGACCGTCTCCTGGCTATGGAGGGGAATGGAGTATTGGCAGACACGGTGTTTGGTGTGCAGTCAATGGCGGCACCGGAAGTTTTCAGCGTGCTTCCTCCTTGGTGTGGCGACCTCAAGACACACCTTTGGCAGCTGTAGTGTGTGGCATCTTCCCGTAGCCACTTGGGAAATCAAGAAGCCATGGAGGAAACAGAAAGTGAAATTTGTCCTAACTTTCTATCATTTATTTCTTTATGTAAAATCCCTACAGTGTGGAATTAAGGACACACTGTACCTCCAAAGAGCTTCCCAACCAGACTCACCCCAGTCCTCTAAACCTGCATGTCCCATGGCTAGTCAACTTAGCCTGCACATCCCTTGACACTACAGGCAATTTAACATGGCCAATCTATCTAATCTGGACTGTGGCTGGAAACACACACAGACAAGGGGAGAATGTGCAAACTCTACACAGATGTTGCCTGAGGCTGGAATTGAACTCTAGGTCCCTGGTGCTGTGGGGTAGCTGTGCTAACCACTGAGCCACCGTGCAACTCTCTTTATAATTCATGTAGAAAATGGCGACTATTCTGCATTTTACTGTGTTTTCATAAATGCATGCAGCAACAAATTACTGTTACTATTATTAGTTCGCCTCTACTTTCTTGTGAATTAGCAACACCTTTCGAACTCTAATCAATTTCTTTGTTTCTGCCAAATTAGCAACAAAACAAAAACAGAAGTTAATTTCTATGGCGACAAACGTTTCGCCAGCCAGATTGTCAAGGAGAGATGGAGCATTTGGTTGTTAGGAAATGGTGAGGCTACAGCCGAGCTGCTGCTCTCTACAACACTAGCCATCTCTCAAACATCTGATCATTGTCAAATTGTGATCAAAACGTTCATGTTGCTTCTCATATGAATGAGGTTTATAAAGGTCTGACAGCATTGCGATTGCTGCAGAATTGGAGGGTAGGTTAAAATAATTGCCATCTTTTTCTAAAAATAACAGCTATTCATATGTTAAGGACATTGCTGGCTGGGCTAGCATAATTTGCTCATCTTGCCCAATTAAGAGTCAACCACCATTGCTGTGGGACTGGAGTCACATATAGGTCCAGACTAGGTAAGGATGGCAGTTTCCTTCCCTAAAGGACATTAACAAACTACATGGGGTTTTCCCCTGACAATCAGCAATGGTCATCATTCGACCCTTAATTCCAGATTTGCGTTGAATTCAAATTCCACCATTTACAATGGCGGGATTTGAACCCAGTTCCCCAAATCATTACTTGGAATAACAGTCCAGCCACAATGCCAATAAGCCATTGCCTCCCCAGTTGCTCTCATGTAGTCATAATGTCCCCATTCACAGCTCTCATGTCCTTCCCTGTCACTCTCACTTTAACTCAGTGAGTTAACTTCGCATCCGGTTCCACAGCAACAGGGAAGACAAGGCAACCTGCAGTGCTTCAGGTTTGATTACAACCAGATTTGTTAGCATTAAATACAAGTGGGTTTCACATCAGCAGTCAAGCAGAACACTCAAAGGAGTGAGGACAAAGATCCTTACCGAATTAGGCAGAATTCCTTCAGTGTGAGAGCAGGCCAATCAACCCATCAAGTCCATGCCAACATTCTGCCAAGCATCCAACCCAGACCTATCCCATCAATCCTGCATTTCCCACAGCTAAGCTACCTAGGCTGCACACGAGATGGCAATTAAGCCTGGCCAACCAACTTAACCTGCACATCTTTGGGAGGAAACCAAAGCACACAAAGAAAACCCAAATAGGTAGGAGGAGAATGTGCAAACTTCGCACAGACAGTCATTTGAGGTGGGAATTGAACCTGGGCACCTGGTGCTGGGAGGCAACAGTGCTGAACCACTGAGACATCATGCCACCTTGTGGCTTGGAGCTTGTTGTTGTTGACCTGATGGCAAAAGTATAGAATTATCATAGAACACACAGCATAGAATTGGGCGATTTGATCCAATGATCCCATGCTGATGTTTATATTCTCGTTAGTATATAGCAATTCTGCCTATGAGACATATCATCATCTCCCACAGACAACCTGCCATCACCAATGATGCAAGAGATAGAACTAAATTTAATTCTGAAAAAGATATGAAAACCATTCACGATCACCAAGAGAGCGCGTCACAATTACAGTTATTTGGATACAGACAATGTGACTTTAAGGGATAAAAATGCACCTGTTGAGAGACTACTCAATTGCCTCAAAATGTACTGTTAAGGAACTATTCACTTGACTTCAGTATCTGTTTATCACTTAATTTGTGATGAGGCTAGGAAACTCCAAATATGCATCAATGCACATGTAACCAGTATGTGTAAAAAAATTTCAGGTCTTTGCCCAGACAGCCTAAAGCTCTGTATGTTCTCTGCTTATTGTGCCTAATTCTACGATGCATGATTCTGGTTGTCAAGGGTCAAAAATGTTATAGAATGTAGCAAAGTATGGCAGAGTTGGCAGATTCACCTGGGATAACTGAACGAGCTGTATTTTCAGGTGTCAACACTTACATGTCAACATGTTCAATCAGCTGGCTCGAAATATTTGCCTCTCAGGCAGAAAGTCATGCATTCACATCCCACTCCAGGAACCTGAGTACAAAATTGCAAGGGTAATATCTCTACGTGGTGCTGAGGGAGTGCTGCACCATTGGAAATGCTCTTTTTTGAATAAGGAAAAAATTCCATTTCTGAAGAAGTGTCTTGACCTGAAACGTCAGCTTTCCTGCTCCTCTGATGCTGCCTGGCCTGTTGTGTTTCTCCAGCTCCACACTGTGATACCTCAGACTCCAGCATCTGCAGTTCTTATTATCTCTGATAGGGTAGGTGGGGTGGGTTTATTGGGATGGTCTTTGGAGGGTCAGTGTAGACTTGATGGGCTGAATGGCCTGCTTCTGCATAGTAGGGATTCCGAAATGTACATATTTCTTCCCTTATTATTGTCTTTATGATATAGAATAGAGCTGTACAGCACAGGACTGGGCCCTGGGCCCACAGTGTTGTGTTGAATATGACTTCAAACTAAACTACTCCCTTCTGCCTGCTTGCATATTCGTGTGCTTATCTAAAAGTCCCTTAAATGTCCCTATCTTATCTGCTTCCACTACCCACCCCCCACCAGCCTGTTCCACACTCCTACCTCTCTCAGTGCAAAAAACTTGTCCCTCACATCTCCTTTGAACTTTCCCCCGCTCAACTTAAATGCATACCCCTAGTATTAGACATTTCAACTCTGGGAAAGAAGAGATTCTGACCATCGACCCTATCTACGTATCTCATAATTTTATAGACTTCTATCAATTTTCCCCTCAGCCTCTGCCACTCCAGAGAAAACAATCCAAAGTTTTCTAGCCTCTCCTTATAGCTCATGCCCTCAAATCCAGGCAGCATTCTGGTAAGGGAAAGTAGGAACTGCAGATGCTGGAGAAGGGTCTCGGCCCAAAATGTCAGCTGTCCTGCTCCTAAGATGCTGCTTGGCCTGCTGTGTTCATCCAGCTTCACACCTTGTTATCTAGCATTCTCATAAACCTCTTCTATCCCTCTCCAAAGCTGCTACATTTGTCCTGGAATGTGGCGACCAGAATTGAAAGCAATATTTTAAGTATGGCCTAACCGAAGTCTTATAAAGATGCAACATGACTTTCTGACTTGTACACAATTTCCCAACCAATAAAGGTAAGTTTGCCATATGCCTTCTTTACTACCCTATCTATTTGTGTGGCAGCTTTCAGGGAGCTCTGGATTTGAACCCCAAGATCCCTCTGGACATCAGTGCTGTTCAGAGTCTTGAACATTCAGTGCTTATAGGAGGTTGGTCAGCTCAGTCAGTTGGGTGACTGGCTTGCAAAGCAATGTGATCCTTCTAGTGTGAGCTCAGCTCTTTGTCCAGCTGAGGTTACCATGAAGGACTCTCCTTCTCTATCTCTCCCCATGTCTGAGGTGTGGAGACCCTCAGGTTAAATCATCAACAGTCATCTCTCTAATGAGACAGCTGGTATATGGTGGTATTACCTATATTCCATGTTTGATGTAGCCTCGAGTGAAGATGGTTAGAAGATTGTGAACAGAAGGTGCTGTTATAAAATTACAATCCATGAACTTCCGTCTAGGAAGGTATTATCAAATTATTCAGGTAATTACTTTGTATATTGTTTGTTGAAATGCTTGTTATGGGGAATATTCTGAATGCGTCAGCTCCAAAATAGTTGCATGCCTGGCTAAATTCCATGGAGTACTATTGAAAGCCTTGGTTACACATTTCCCTATTGTATCACAAAGCTATGTATTTACTTTGATGTTTAGATGCTGTTAGCTAGTTTCAGGAGATGAGTGAATTTTTTTTTAGATTAGATTCCCTACAGTGTGGAAACAGGCCCTTCGGCCCAACAAGTCCACACCGGCCCTTGAAGCATCCCCCTATAACCCACACACCCCTGAACACTATGGGCAATTTAGCATTGCCAATCCACCTAGCCTGTACGTCTTTGGACTGTGGGAGGAAACCAGAGGAAACCCACGCAGACACAAGGAGAACGTGCAAACTCCACACAGACAGTCGCCCGAGGCTGGAATCGAACCCGGGTCCCTGGCGCTGTGAGGCTGCACTGCTAACCACTGAGCCAACATGCCGCCCCTTTTTCTCCACAGAGAAGGGAGATGCTGATAGAAATGCACTTTATGGAATTTACTTCAGCTGACATTTGTTTGGGCTTAAGAATCATATTTTGTAATTTATTAGATTAGTCCAGTCCCAAACCAGTTGGTGAATTATGAAACTAGACACTAATATTTTCAGAGTAATATTTTAATATTATATTGTCTGCTTCCTACCAACCAATCCAGGGTCCCAGGTGTCTTGCTTTATAATAACAAATTTCCTTTGTAATGGGCACTTATGAACCAGATGGGCTTTCACAACCATCAATGATAGTTGGCATAGTCACCACTACTGGGACTAGTTTTACATTCAACAATTGCTAACTTACCTTAAATGCCAACAACTGTCATTGATGGGACTTGAATCCTTAAACCCAGAACATTAGCCTAGGCCTCTTGTATACCTAGCCCAGTGACATTTCCAGAGACGACACCACATCATTCTTCATTTTGCAAGGTCTTTTGAATTATCATTATTTAAAACAACTATGTTATTACACACCTCTAGAGCAGGTGGGTGCACGGTGGCTCAGTGGCTAACACTGCTGCCTCACAATGCCAAGGACCTGGGTTTGATTCCACCCTCTCTGTATGGGGTTTGCACATTCTCCCCTTGTCTGCATAGGTATCCTCCCACTGTCCAAAGATGGGTAGGTTAGTTGGATTGGCTGCACTAAATGTGTCTGGGGATGTACAATCTGGGTGGATTAGTCATGTGAAATGCAGGGTTACAGGGATAGAGAGGGGGTTGGGTTGGAGGTTTTCGATGGAATGCTCTTTGGAGGGACAAATTGGACTTGATGAGCCAAATGGTTATTTCCACACTGTGGGGATTTTATTAACTTGATTCCAAGGGAGGGACACTACCACAGTGCTACAAGAGTCCCCCATAAATGTTCTAAGTACTTAATTATTCAATGCCCTTCAAACCTGGGCCCCTGATCCTGTGAGGTGACAATGCTAACCACTGAGCCCCTGTGCTGTCTGAATCCATTGCATGAAGTCAGTGGATGTTGGGGTTTGAATGTAAGAGTAGAGGATTGGCTTTCAGAGGTCCTTCCCTTGCCTCATGCATTATGCCTCCGATTGCCCCCAGATTTGGACACCCCTGACCCCAAACCCTCTCCACCCGGACAACCTGGTCATCCTGGGAAGCAGTCACAATAGCGACCACATTTACCAGCTGCCGGGAAGGATGGCCATCAGAGAGATGGCCAGTTAAGGCCTGTGTGTGCCTATTGATGGACCAGTTAATGGCCGTGAGTTGGCAATGTCCCCAGTGGAGCTTATCGTCTGACGCCTGTAATGTGAGGTGACAGGAAATGGGTACGATCTCTCTAGGGAAAGGTCCTTCAAATATTCCCCTGCCTTATCACCCCCAATGGAGTGGACAATTTCAACCCTCATAACTGGTGACATCTCACACCCCTCTACATTTTCCTGATACCTTGCAGACCTCGATGCTCCTGGAACCATAAGTCCATCACCCATCAACAGGCATGGACCCTCTGAATAGCTGCATGGCTCTGCAACTGAGTGGTAACATTGGTGTTACCAGCTGTATGAAATATGCATCAGACGTCCCTTATTTTAAATTGAGGCTTGTACTTTGGAGGAATATGACTGTGCAATAGCCATTGGACTAACAATCAACTGGGCCCGAGCTAAGACCTCTCCAGGAAACAATAAAAAATTGAATTCAATAAATCTGATGAAGTGGGTGAGCAAGGTAAAATGTTGGACATACTAGCTTTGCACTTACGGAGTTTAGAACAGTAAGAGATGACTCTTTTGAAATGTACAAGCTCCTGAAGTATCTTGACAGAGAAACAACAGAGACGGTTTCCCCTTATGGAACATTCAATAACTGAGAGTCACTCATCGAAAAACAGGTGTCAATCCGGGATGAGACTTTTTTTAAATCCCTAACCAGGCCAAGAGAATTTAGATGTCCCTTGCTGAAGAACTGGTGGAAGTAAAGTCTTGGAATACTTTTAAGGAAGAGCTGTTAAGCAAAGGAAGTGAAATGTTATTGGGGCACGTGGAAATGTGATTTTGAGATAGCAATCAGGTCAGCCATCATTTTATTGAACAATGGAGCAGGTTTGCGGTGCTCTATGGTGATTGGAAATGGGTGGATCCATTGACTATGGGCAGAGTTTTCAGCCTGGGTTTAGCCTGGGTCAATCAGGGAGCCCAGGCTGACAGATAAAAACAGAGATAATGGGAACTGCATCTGCTGTAGAATCCAAGATAACAAAGTATGGAGCTGGATGAGCACAGCAGGCCAAGCAGCATCTTAGGAGCACAAAAGCTGACATTTTGGGCCTAGACCCTTCATCAGAGAGGGGAATGGGAGAGGGAACTGGAATAAATATGGAGAGAGGGCGAGGTGGACGGAAGATGGAGAGAAAAGAAGATAGGTAGAGAGGAGAGTATAGGTGGGGAGGTAGGGAGGGGATAGGTCAGTCCAGGGAAGACGGACAGGTCAAGGAGGCGGGATGAGGTGGTAGGTAGGAAATAGAGGTGCGGTTTGAGTTGGGAGGAAGTGATGGGTGAGAGGAAGAACAGGTTAGGGAAGTGGAGACAGGCTGGGCTGGTTTTGGGATGCAGTGGGGGGAGGGGAAGAACTGGGCTGGTTTTGGGATGCGGTGGGAGAAGGGGAGATTTTGAAGCTTGTGAAATCTCTTTCAATTCCTCCCACTTCCTACAGACAAAGTGGGTGGCCATGGGTACCCGCATGAGCCCAAGCTATGCCTGCCTCTTTGTAGGTTACATGGAACAGTCCCTCTTCCGCACCTACACTGGCCCTAAACCCCACCTCTTCCTCCGTTACATTGATGACTGTATCAGCGCCGCCTCTTGCTCCCCAGAGGAGCTCGAACAGTTCATCCTCTTCACCAACACCTTCCACCCCAACCTCAAGTTCACCTGGATCATCTCCAACACATCCCTCACCTTCCTGAACCTCTCAGTCTCCATCTCAGGTAACCAGCTAGAAACTGATGTCCATTTCAAGCCCACTGACTCCCACAGCTACTAGAATACACTTCCTCTCACCCACCCACCAGCAAAAATTCCATCCCCTATTCCCAATTCCTCCGCCTCCGCCGCATCTGCTCCTAGGCTGAGGCATTCCACTCCCGCACATCCCAGATGTCCACATTGTTCCAGGACCGCAACTTGCCCCCCGCAGTGGTCGAGAACGCCCTTGACCGCATCTCCCGCATTTCCCGCAACACATCCCTCACACCCTGTCCCCGCCACAACCGTCCCCAGAGGATCCCCCTCGTTCTCACATACCACCCCACCAACCTCCGGATACAACGCATCATCTTCCGACACTTCCGCCCTCTACAATCCGACCCCACCACCCAAGCCATTTTTCCATCCCACCCTTGTCTGCCTTCCGGAGAGACCACTCTCTCTGCGACTCCCTTGTCCGCTCCACACTCCCCTCCAACCCCACCACACCTGGACCTTCCCCTGCAACCGCAGGAAGTGCTACACTTGCCCCCACACCTCCTCCCTCACCCCTATCCCAGGCCCCAAGATGACTTTCCATATCAAGCAGATGTTCATCTGCACATCTGCCAATGTGGTATATTGTATCCATTGTACCTGGTGTGGCTTCCTCTACATTGGGGAAACCAAGTGGAGGCTTGGTGACCGCTTTGCAGAACACCTCCGCTCGGTTCGCAAAAAAGAGCTGCATCTCCCAGTCGCGAACCATTTTAACTCCCCCGCCCATTCCTCAGACGTCATGTCCACCATGGGCCTCCTACAGTGCCACCATGATGCCACCCAAACGTTGCAAGAACAGCAACTCATATTCCGCTTGGGAAACCTGCAGCACAATGGTATCAACGTGGACTTCACCAGCTTCAAAATCTCCCCTTCCCCCACCGCATCCCAAAACCAGCCCAGTTCGTCCCCTCCCCCCACTGCAGCACAAAACTAGCCCAGCTCGACCCCTCCCCCAACTGCATCCCAAAACCAGCCCAGCCTGCCTCCACTTCCCTAACCTGTTCTTCCTCCCACCCAACACTTCCTCCCACCTCAAGCCGCACCTCTATTTCCTACCTACCACCTCATCCCGCCTCCTTGACCTGTCCGTCTTCCCTGGACTGACCTATCCCCTCCCTACCTCCCCACCTATACTCTCCTATCTACCTATCTTCTTTTCTCTCCATCTTCGGTCCATTTCCCCCTCTCTTCCTATTTATTCCAGTTCCCTCTCCCCATCCCCCTCTCTGATGAAGGGTCTAGGCCCGAAACGTCAGCTTTTGTGCTCCTGAGATGCTGCTTGGCCTGCTGTGTTCATCCAGCTCCACACTTTGCTATCTTAGATAAAAACAGAGGATTAGAGAGTCTTTGGATTCCAGGCACTGGGTCTGAGCTGGCTGGTCACAGCCAATGTATAAACTACATGTAAATTAATAGTGATTGGTGATGGGATACTGACCTCTGTGCAAGTATTTCAGGTTTAATGGCCTACTCCTCCTTCTTGCTCAGAAACATGATCACGAAGAGTTCACTGAGAGTAACTATAATGATTGCAATAAGGTCAGTCAGTTGGACCTCATAGAATATGAGTTCGCTGATTGGGATTGTCACCTGGCCCATTCATGGAGCCCTGGCTAACGGATAGAAACAGGAGTGTCAGAAACCTTGACACTGAGAGCTGGCTCTGAGGGAGCTAGGTCAGTGCCAAGGCCTCTCCAAGTTTAAATAAAGGGTGATTGGGTGATAGGATACCAGCTTCTGTGGTGTTAATTCAACATTAGTTAAATGGGCTAAGAGTGTAAACATTTGCTTGAAGTGCGGAGCAATCATAAAGCAATTGAATTCCAGAGTGGGCCCCAAGAGGCTAAATGGCCCATTCCTATCCCATATTCTTAAGCTGATGAACTTGTGTAATAAACAATTGATACCCATTGTGGCAGGAAGACTAACATCACTATGCAGAGTGGCCTGCACATAACTTGAGTCTTATACTATATGGTTGCCTCTTAATGGCTACTGAACCAGCCAAACAAAACACTCAATTCTGTTGTTTTTTAAAGGTCATTGTGGTCAAGAACTGCAGCTTCCCTGAGAGTTTTCTGATAATGCCTTTCTGGTCAGAGCAAATAAAGCAGAGTTAGTATCACATGGCCATCTAATGATTTTGAATTTAAAGGAAAAACATGCCATCTTGTGATGTTTAGTCACAAGATTTCAAAGAAAAAATTGAAACCTGCAAAGGATGGCAAAACATTGTCAAGAATGAAATATTAGAATATGAGAATACGTTTGCAAGAAATATAAGAAAAAATTGTCAGAATTTCTACAAAAAACATAAAAAAAGGAAGAGAATCACTAGAGTAAGCATTGATCTCTTGCAGGATAAATGAGTTAATCGTTGGAGCCCAGGAAATAGCAGAGACTTTGAACAAATGTTTCATACCTGTCTGGTATGTTGAAAACACAATAAAGGGCTCATAGAAATTCAAAGAACAAAAGGGAGAGAGGAACTTAAAACAATCACTGTTCACAAGAGATAAGGGGGTTCAGATAAATAATGGGTCTAAAATGAAAGGATGAATTACAGGGAAAAGAAAATGTGAAATGCCCTGATTTCAACACTCAAGAAAATAGAGACACTGATGAACAGTGTGAAAACAAAAAAATGCAAATAAAAAATTACACAGCTCCGATGAAGAGTCATCTGAACTCAAAATGTTAGCTTGCTCCCTCTGCATGGATGCTGTCTGATCCACTGTGATTTCTTGCATTTTTGTAATTTGCTCTCCCTGATGAACAGTGGCGGGAGATAGAGAGGGAGAGAGAGAGAGGGACATTTCGTCAACAGGAAAGGTCGTCAACAACCAAGGTTTAGAGGTCAGTTGAAAATCTGATTATTAGGATTACTTAAAATTCCTTTACCTTGCAAATTCAGCATACACATCTTACTGTAACAGATCACGAAAGATTAACCCAGTCAATGGAAAGGCTGCAGTTACTTTTCAAATTTATGACTCTGTGCAGTATTTGCTCAATGATTGAATTGTTTCAGGGTCACCTTAGCTTCAGTGGATTTTGGTAAAGAGCTCTTTTATCTGTTGCATAATGAATTCAGTGCATTTGTCATGAATAAGATGCTGTGTCCCTTTACTTGCAGAGCTTCCAGTCTTAGTGAGTTAACATTACCTATGATAAACCACCCATGGGTAAAACATGCTCAGCCGAATGGTTTGACCTTTTTTTTCTATTAGGTCACCACAGGCAGCAACTGACTGCGAGTTTTCTGCCTCAGTAGCAACCAGGATTTGAGGTAAATGTGACATTTCCAGGAGACAGCAGAACAGATTTCCCAACAGTTGCAGCACTTCAAATCTCTTCCTGAAAGTAATTGGTTTCTTTCTGATTTTTGACTGAAAATGTATCATGATAAGATGGAGAGGTTTTGTGTACCGGTGAAGGTTTCCTGACTGCTAGTTGAGGGGAAATGCTCAGCCTGAACTGGACTCTGGGCAATAATGTGAAGGCATTGTCCGAGCTGAAAGGTTCTGCAGATGAGCCACTTCAGTTGAGTGAATTGATTGTCAGAATTGGGATGATCCCCCTCTGGGAACAGATGTTTAATAAGAGATGCAATGAACGCCTTCAAAATCATAAGAAGTCTAGGCAGTGTACATAGAGAGAAGCCATTCCCATGAGTGAAAGGATCAACAGCCAGAGAAGACTGATTGAAAGTCATTGACAAAACTGTGCCATGAGGAGAAACCTTTAATTTTCTTTTTCCTTTATTCATTCAAAGGATGAGGGTGTCACTGGCTAGGCAGCATTTATTGCTCATCCCTAATTGCCCAGAGGGCAGTTAAGAATCAACCACATTGCTGTGGGTCTGGAGTCACATGCAGACCAGACCCGGAAAAGGTAGCTGTTTCCATCCCAAAAGAGCAATAGTGAACCAGATGGGTTTATCCTGGCAATTGACACAGGGTCATCAATAGATTCTTAATTCCAGATATTTATTGAATTCAAATTCCACCATCTGCCATGGCAGGATTTGAACCCGGGTCCCCGAAACATTATTGGGGTCTCTGGATTAACAGACCAGCGATAATACCATTAGGCCATCACTCCCTTAACCACAGTGAGTACTCAGAACCTGGAAGGCACTGCCTGAAGCCATGGTGGAGGTCCATGTCATTACACCTGTCCAAAGGGAACTGGGTAAGTATGCAGAGAGAAAACATTTAGAATTAGAATTTTATTGTGACATGTGCTCAAGTATAGGAATACAGTGTACAATAGAGCCAGGGACTCCTGGTTGAGGGGTGATTATGGGTTTAGCATGTCATTTTGACGTCAGTGTGGTGGGCCCAATGGTGAAGAGATGTTGCCTGAAGAGGGGCAACTCCTGCATTTGTGGGTGTGGTCAGGCAATGGAAGATTCTTTCAGTTACAGAAGGCTGGGTGCTGGGGTGGACTCACTTGGATTATACTGGTCTTTTATTTCTCTATTTTTCTAATTTCTTCCTATGATTGTAACAGGGGACTGTTTACCTCCTTGGTTTTCTACATTTTCTTCCTAAGAATTTGTACTTATGAATCTGTACCTTTGTACCTCAGGTGACTTATGAATGGCAATTTGTAAACTACTCAATGCACTGTTTTGACGAGACATGGCAATAAAGTTAATTCAATTCGATTTGATGAAGCTAATTTAATACAACGAAAAGTGTACAAGGACACCATTTTCTGGCACCATCCTGTTTACAAACCCAGAATTTTAAATAAAAATCAGGAGGAATAAAAGGAACAGAGCTAAAAGGGAAGGAGAAATGTGCAGATCTTCTTAAAGTTCCATCTCAAAAAACTGGCAGGTAGAATGCCCCGCCAGTCTCATGTTGGCTGGGGCCATGTTCTTGCTACCACTGTAGCAGCCAACTCCGAGGGAGGGGGGTGGCTGGGTGGCGCCGGGAGGAGCATTGCTGCCCTTTGACACCGTCTCTGATCGCCAGGAGGGGTCACGACCTCGCCACCACCGCTTCCGATCGCCTAGAGGCTGCCACCATTCTGTGCAAGGCCTGTTCTCGCTGCCATGCTTGCGTCGATGACACAGCTGCACAAGTCTTTAAATAAATAAAAAGGGGGAAGGGGGAAATGGTAAAGGGAAAAAGAAATGAAGGAAAGAACAGAAAAAGAGCATAACAAAAGTGAGCAGATAGGAGCTGATGAGCCCGCAGCACAGGAGCCCAAACACAGCCCTGCTCCTCCGCCAGCATCTTAGTTTAAAACACTTGTAGAGCTTCAGGAAATAATGATAACTAACCAATAATGATAATGTAACTAACCAAGGAACTTTGGCAACAACCTCACACTGTGCTGACGATATATTCTAGGGACGGTTTCTTACAGCGATAGCAACTGAACTGTTAATTCTCACTCGTCATGTTTCACTCAATCAAAT
Source organism: Stegostoma tigrinum (assembly GCF_030684315.1). Taxonomy (NCBI): domain Eukaryota; kingdom Metazoa; phylum Chordata; class Chondrichthyes; order Orectolobiformes; family Stegostomatidae; genus Stegostoma; species Stegostoma tigrinum. The sequence goes on along the minus strand of NC_081389.1, from coordinate 13,231,568 downwards.
GATTTTACTTCCCAAGGTGGACAGCTATTTGCAGATTGCTTGAGGAGATAGTGATTTCTTAGTAAAGCAAAAAAAAACAGTCATCATTTTGATCGTGATTATAGGAATGAATTTTAAGATTTTCGGCCTGCAGCTCAGCTTATTTAATGTGTGCTGAGCAATGTTGTCTAAAGTGGGATTTGTGGCAGAATCAGCTGAGGGGGCCCCGTGAGACATAGCTTGATGTCGAGAGCATCTTCCTGCATCTTTTATGCTTTGTTGAGTGTTAGGAAATATTCCTCCCTGAACGGCAGCAATTTAAGGGAGATTAAAGCTTAAAAGATGCTAATTAATGCCACAACTCACCTCGTTGCTATTCGGTTTCCTACCTTACTGAGACAAATAAGTTTGAAAGCGAGGCTTCTCGCCATGGAAGTCAGAGCGGGTAACTACGGCTCATTTTTAGTTGCAAGTAGTCTCCATTTGGACACTGGGCACCAAACGCTGTCAGCACACGTTCCATTGACACAAGCCATGCACGTCGCACAGACTCTGGGGTCTAATATATGCCAGCCTTGACGGCACATCTCTGATCCATTGACAGGGCGACACTCTCTTTTATCATTCCAGTAAGGACACTGTGCCCTCAGGGACATTTACCTAAGTCATGGAGTGGAGCAGGCTCTATCTCCAGGCTCTTCATTCACTTTCATAGTACCGACTTAGTCTGAAACTAGTTGGATACTCATAGCATTGTGGCCTTGCATTGCCTGTGTCTGCTTTGGCCCCTCAGCCAGAGGCTCATGTTACTGTTGCAGATAAGACAATGTGGAACTGGATGAACACAGCAGGCCAGGCAGCATCAGAGGAACAGGAAAGCTGATATTTCGGACCCAGACCCTTCTTCAGAAATTACTCTCCCAGGCTGATCATTCTCTATTCCTCTTTCTATTCCTTTTGCTGCCGTACACCGCCAGGGACCTAGGTTTGATTCCACCCTGGGGCGAATGTCCGTGTGGAGTTTGCACATTCTCCATGTGTCTGTGTGTGTTTCCCCTGTGTGCTTTGGTTTCCTCCCACAATCTTTATGTGCAAGCCAGGTGGATTGGCCATACTAAATTGCCAATAGTGTTCAGGGATGTGTAGATTAGGTAGGTTATAGGGGATGGGTCTGGGTTGGATGCTCTGAGGGTCATTGTGGAGTTGTTAGGCTGAAGGGCCTGTTTCTACACTGAAGGTGATTTGCGATTTCTAGAACCTACTTGGATTGTACTTAAACGTTCTTTAGTGCGTATTAATACAAAATCTCATGATGCATATTTGTGTAATTTGTTCAAAAAACAGAATATCCTCCAGAAATAAGACAAAGAATTGTGGATGCTGAAAAGAAAACAGAAAAACAGAAACTGGTCTCGCAACACCTATTGAGAGAAAAGAGAGTTAATGCTTTGAGCCCACTGGTAAACAAAACATTAACTCTGGGACAACAACAAAACTTGTTGGAAAAGGTCAGCAGTTCTGGCAACATCTTTGAAGAAAAAAAGAGAGTAAATGTTTCGGGGCTGGTGAGCCTTCCACTTTCAGTTGCTAGAAAAAGTCAATAAAATATTAACTCTGTTTCTCTCTCCATGATGCTGCAAGACTTGCTGAGTTTCTCCTACAATTTCTGTTTTTACTGAAGAAACTCAGATCTGGCAGCATCTGGATGGACAGAATCGAGTCCAATATGACACTTCCTCGGAATAATCTGTTAAAGGTGTCTTAAAATAATGAGCAGGAAGTAGCGGCAAAATATTGTGCTCAGTCTACCGCAGCATGGAATTTGAGTATTTTCATCAGTGTTTCAGGCGTTAGTTACTGCCACCAGTTACATTTCTGAATAATTTCTGGAAATCTATAGCCTCGTCTGTGAAATAAACAAGCATTTACCCACTATGTCTTTTTACATCTGTTTAATGCTAGATGGACATTAACAAGCCAAGCTGTCAAGCCTCACTGGGCTAAAAATCAAACTCCACTATTCTGTGAGTCAGTAAAGAAATGATAAAAGTCTACAATTTGTCTGCCTGATGCACTCTGGTTAACAAAAAACATGGACCAGCTTTTTGTACTTAACAAAAAAAAACACTATTTATTACTGATAATTAAACTCTACATAGTGATTATCAGACATTATGGTAAACAATTATGAGCTGCCCACAAATAATCATAGAATAGAATCCCAACTGTGTGGAAGTACACCATTCAGCCCATCGAGCCCACAACGACCCTCTGACGACCATCCCACCCAGACCCACCGAATAACCCTGCATTTCTCATGGCTAGCCCACCTAGCCTGCACATCGCTGGGCTCTCTGAGTAATTTAGCGTGGTTAATTCAACTAACCTGTACATCTTTGGACTGTGGGAGGAAACCTGAACACCCGGAGAAAACCCACGCACACATAAGGAGAATGTGCAAACTCTACACAGACAGTTAGCTAAGGTTGGAATGAAGCCCAGGTTCCTGGCACTGTGAGACAGCAGTGTTAACCACTGTGCCACCCTGCTGCTGATACTCTATAGTGCTATTAGCTGAAACTCTAATCACCTTCTAAAATCTCAATGCATCCACAAACAGACAGAAACAAAACACTGGTGTTATAGATGGAGGGGAGGAAAAGTATGAGGGAAACAATTCAATGGTACCAGTCCTCAGGATTTGATGGAGAGTTCTTTTTGTCTTCTGATTCTTTTAGATTTCACAACTTTTCCTTCAGGATCTTCGGTTTTAGACAGGAGCCGCAAGTAATTCACAAATTATAAAGTCTCTAACTTATTGGTTAAAAAGAACAAGTTACAGCAACAGAGATAACAAGGTCTAGAGCTGGATAAACACTGCAGTCCAAGCAACATCAGAGGAGCAGGAAAGCTGACATTTTGAGCCTAGACCCTTCTTTGGAAAAAAGAAGTTACAGCAACAGGTAGGAAAAAAAAATCAGCTTTTTTTAGCTTCAGCTACTGGAAAGACTGAGACCCACCACCTTCCGTTCTAGTGTTAACACTCACAAGCTGTTTAGGTTCTTAGAAGAGTTATCGTCTGACTGTGATATTTGGCATTTGTGATCAGAATTCCTCAAACCAATCAGCAATCTGTTGTTGGCTGAATTTGTTTTATGCATGTGTACCTCAGTGCATCTCCTCTCAGACATTCTCCCACTGCTTGCAACGCATCAATGTTAAACAACTTCCAACGATCTCAGTAAATTGCTTTTTAAAAGTACATTGATTTTTTTCTTAGTCATTTGTTGTAAAACTGCCCTTCTTCCAATTCAGACCTCAATTAGAAATAAAGCAAAATGGAAGATACAGGCTACATAAGGATCGAATTACATTTAGTCACATAGTAATGCAGAACTTAAGTACCACGTTAAAAAAAAGAGACTTGTTCTATCTTTTCATCCTTCACTCATTAGGACAAAGGCAAGAACAGTGAGTTTCAAAGGAAGCAATAATTTATGCTGTATGAGAAAAGGGTGTTGATTGGTTGGCAAGTTGACTCAGATTGGTCAAGGAGAATGTACCAGGAAATTATTGCTCCTCAGTATTTTTTATTTAAACAATGTCAGACTCCCTTTGCTTGCACAATACTTGTCTCCCTGTATGTGACATCTAGCAATGTGATCCACATTACAAAAATGATTGATGATCTTAAATAGATTATCTGTTTTACTCTTGATACAGTTTTTTTTAAGCAAGTGTTGTTGTGAATTCACATCTAAGGTTAGACTTCTTGAAATTTCATTTGTGGGATGTGGGCATCGCTGGCTGGCCAGCACTTTTTGCCTGTTCCTAGCTGTTCTTGAGAAGATGGCAGTGAGCTGCCTTCTTGGACCTCTAAAGTCTACCTGCTGTGGGTTGACCCACAATGCAATTAGGGAAAGAATCCCAGGATTTTGACCCAGCAACAGTGAGGGAACGACGATACATTTTTAAGTCAGGATGGTGATTGGCTTAGAGAGAAACTTGAAGGTGGTGAAATTCACATGTATCCGATGCCCTTGTCCTTCTGGATGGAAACGGTCATGGGTTTGGAAGGTGCTGTCTGTGGAATTTCTGCAGTAAATCTTGTATATAATACATACTGCTGCTACTGAGCATCAGTTGTAGAGGGAGTGGATGTTTGTGGATATAGTGCCAGGCAAGTGGGCTGCTTTGTCCTGGATGGTATCAAATGTCTTGAGTGTTGTTGGGGCTGCACTCTTCCAGACCAGTGGGGAGTATTCCACCACACTTCCGACTTATGTCTTATAAATAGTGGATAGGTTTTGGGAAGTCAGGAGGTGAGTTACTCGCTGCGTTATTCTGAGCCTCTCAACTGGTCTTGCTGCCAGTACATTTATGTGGCGAGTCCAGTCGAGTTTCTGGTCATTGATATCCTCATGAATATTGATAGTGGAGGATTTAGTGTTGGTAACACCATTGAATACCAGGGGGTAATAGTGAGATTGTGTCTTTTCGGTCATGGTCGTAGTCTTGCATTTGCGTGGCATTCTGCATTGTGCAAGAACAGGCTGGCTGAGTGCAGTTTGGTACCTTGTCTCTTGCAAAGAACTGGAGGGATGTGCTATTTGATTCATTTCACTAGGCGCAGGGGCCACAGCCTGCATTACCAGCATCGCCCCAACACTGAAATTCGTGTGCCGCACACAGTGAAAATTGTCTTTCTTGTGTCTGTCCTGGTAAGTTTCAAGATCGAAAGCTTTGAAAGCATGTCAAATTTTTTCAGCAATACATAAGTCCTGCACTATCAAGTAATAGAAGTAATTTTATGCTTAGCCAGCTTTATCTTTTAAATAGGTGTAAAATGTCTTTAACCCTTCTCACAATATCTCCCTGACCATCCCTTTACTCTCCTCAGTTTAAAACTTTAGTAGTGCCCTTTACTGAAATTCCAAGGAAGAATATTTTTCATCATGTACTTGGGATAGGATACTGTCGAACCAGCAATTGTACCCAGTTTTTAAATAATCATTACTTTGCATTTATGCACATCTTTCCAGAACATAGGATGACTTTCACAGCGAAACTGCTATTCTTCTATTATACTCACTATTACAACATAAGGAACTGTCACATTCAGTTGGTGCACAGTTACTACACTGCGATAATGATGAGAAATTTATTTATACAATATTTTTAAAAACAGGTCAGAGGTTGGGAATTCTGCAGCGATGAACTCACCTCCTGACATCTTAAGGCTTGTCTACCGCCTATAATGTACAAGTAAGAAGTGTGATGGTATACTCTCCACTTGCCTCGATGGGTGCAGCTCCAGTAACACTCAATAAGCTCAGTACTTTCCAGGACAAAGAAACACACATGATTGGTACCCCATCCACCACCTTCAAAATCCACTCTCTCCACCACCAACTCACAACAGCAGCAGTGCATACCATCTGCAAGATGCACTGCAATAATTTGCCAAGGCTCCTTCAACAACACCTTGTAAACCTACAACCTCAGATGGACAAGAGAAGCAGATACATGGGAACACTACCATTTGCATGTTTCCACCTAAGCCACACACCTTCCTGTCTTAGAAATATATCACCGTTGCTTCAATGTCACTGGGTCAAAATTTTGCATCCTGTTTCTTAATGGCAGTATAGAAGTGCTTGTGCCTTATGTCCCACAGAAGTTCAGAAAGCCAGTCTCACCACCACTTTCTCAAGCAATTAATTGGTGTAACCCCTGCTCAGTTGCTTAGCATCTCCCGCAAGCTGCTGCTCTCTGAAGCTGGAAAGCATCTTTGTTTCTCAATAAAGTCCCTCCGTTTTGTTGCTACACCATAATGTTCCCCACTGACTCACTCTCTACATGGGCCTTTCCTGGACCAATGTTCACATTGATCGTCTTTCCTGGAACCTCAAAGACATGCACATTACAGAGTTAAAACTACATTGGGATATGAATCACATCTCTAAAGTCCAACAGCACCATATGTAACTGGCTACTAGCACTGAGAATCCTGAACTCCAGCTGTTAAAATCAGGGTACAGTGGAAGGGAGGGGAGGAATGGTACTTGTTCTGATCAGCTTTGGTTTTAGCTGAGCCAGACCCTTGTGACTAACCCTATTTAGGTTTGCCAAACAAGGTTATCATTAAGCCTCAGGTATTCTAAAAAAAATGGAATTATTGCTTACAAAAGGAGGGATATGAAATCCTGTAAGATTGTCACCCACTACACATAATTGTTCTTAAATATGATTTCCCAATGCCCTTCTGTGGTTTGGGTAATCAAAGTATGATAGACACTTGTCCTCATGGGATGCCTAGACTGTGGAATCAGGCCACTCGGCCCATCAGGTCCACACCACCCCTCCAAAGAGCATCCCAGCCAAACCCAACCCCCTACCCTATCTGTGTAACACTGTGTTTCACATGGCTAACATACCTAACCCCTACACCTTTATATAAGGGATAGAACTAGAGGAAAGCCACACAGACAAGGGGAGGATATGCAATCTCCACACTGGCAGTCACCTGAGGGTGGAATCAACCATTGACTCTTGGCGTTAAGAGGCAGTAGTGCTAACCACTGAGTCACTATGAGCTCAGTATGACACAAAAGCATAAATTGCTGGAAGAACTCAGCAGATCTGGCAGCATCCGTGGAGAGAGTCCAGAACTTCGGAGAACGTCACTGGACTCAAAAGGTTACCTCTGCTTTTTCTCCACGGATGCTGCCAGACCTGCTGAGTTTCTCCAGCAACTTCTTTTCATGTTTCAGATCTCCAGCATCTGCAGTTCCTTGCTTTATTTTTTGTTCCCATCATGTTGTCAGTTGCTGTACGTTATTTTGTTGATAAATATATTTTTTATAGTGTTGATCAATGACATGAGGAGCCAAATGATGACACTGAGAATGCAGCTAGCCCTGGTTATTGCTGTGATTAAGATAGCATCTCAAACATAGAACAGAGGGAGCTAATGTGGGTAAAATGTTTTGAAACTGGAGATTAATCATTCCCAGAAAATGCCAGGGCAGAAATATAGGATTCTTGCAAAAGCAAACTTCAAAGCAATGATGAACACAAAGGAATTAAACAGAAACTAACACAGTAGGATATCTCAGTTGAGTACAGACATAATACTCATGATATTTACAATACAGCTCAAATTAAGCACTTTATATTTTTAAAATGTCATTAATGGAATTGGGTGTCCCAAGACAGGCTAAAACAATGTGTTAGGAGATGCTGGTGGAATCTTATCGCAGTCTGGATGACATGGGCTGTTGTGAGATTTGTAGCAGAAGTAGATGAGAAACCAGCAAGTCCTGTCTCAACACGGCAAGCGTCTCATTGCATCTTTTAAGATTTTGTCAGCGGATAGCAGCGCGTCACTGATCAAGAGGATTATAGCTTAGAATCACAGAAACCCTACAGTAGGCTCTTCAGTCCGTCAACGACCCACTGCACAGAATTCCATCCAGACCCACCCCTTGTACCCTACAACCCTGCATTTCCCATGGCCAATCCACATAACCCTGAACTTCTTTACACAGCGGGAGGAAACCAGAGCACCTGAAATAAACCCACGCAGATACAGGGAGTATACACAATTCCACACAGACAGTCATCTGAGGCTGGAATCAGACTCAGGTTCCTGACTCTGTGAGGCAGCAGTGCTAACCACTGAGCCACTGTGCCTTATTATTGCCACAACTCACCTCATTAATGCTCAGCATTGTATTTTATCAGGTGTGCCAAAAGCGTGAGACATTGAGAATTTTTGTCACAGCTGGGACCCAGTGAATTCAGCTCATCACAGGCTGTGAACAGCCCCCACCAGGCACTAACTACATGTAAAACAAAGTTGCTGGAAAAGCTCAGCAGGTCTGGCAGCATCTGTGAAGGAAAAAACAGAGTTAATGCTTCGGGTCCGGTGACTCTTCCTCAGAACTCTGCGTTAACTCTGATTTTTCCTTCACAGATGCGGCCAGACCTGCTGAGCTGTTCCAGCAACTTCTGTTTTTGTTCCTGATTTACAGCATCAGCAGTTCTTTCGGTTTTTACTAACTACATGCACCCCATATCCGTGGATATTAGCATATGGCAACCTCTAGGAACTCTCATGGCACATCTCCGATCCACTTAAAGTTTACTTCTGCACTTAATTGCACAACCTGCACATCTCGCTGTAATGTGTTGCAGCAAGGTCAATGTGTGTTCAGTGGCATACACCCAGATCGTGGGCTGCATCAAGCTGCATCGCTGGGCTCTTCACTGTCTGTCATACCCCTCGCTCACTCTAAGCCCTCCTGGATACTCATGTCATTTCTGCCTTGCTTTTGTGTGTCTTTGCCCCGCAGCCAGGCTCAGAGCACAGTTACGCCGCTGTGAGTTTTAACCCACAAGCAAAGCCAAGAAAATAGTCATGTACGTCCGCCAAATCAAAAGGGAATAGCCTCTGTTCACAGGTTCCCAACACAGTATCATGGAACCCCAACAGAGTGGAGACAGGTCATTTGGCCCATCATGTCCACCCCAACCCTCTGAAGACCTGCCTCACTACCTCAAACCCTACCCTATCCTTGTATCTCTACATTTCCCTTGGCTAATCCAGCTGGGCCTCACAACCCTGGACACTACAGGCAATCTAGCATGGCCAATCCGCCTAACTTGCACATCTTTGGACTGTGGAAGGCAATGGAAGCACTGGAGGAAATCCACAGGGAGAATGTGGAACTTCCACATGGACAGTTGCCGGAGGACAGAATCAAACCCGGGTCCCTAGAGCTGCTGGGCAGCAGCGCTAACCACTGAGGAACCATGCCATCCTGAGAACATCAGGTGAGTTTCTAGATTAATAGCCCAGCAATAATACCACTAGACCACTACCACACCACACTACAGTAAGTCAGAGGCAGCCTTCATCAGCTTGGACACAGTCAGAGTCAGGATGCTTTTCCTCATAATGAGTGAAAACCCGAACGTTGGGCAGACAACTACCCACCCTGACTCTTTTTGCCCTGTTAAGGGATAATTTCCTCCTAGGATGAGACAGAGGAGGTTATCAGGTTGATGAAAGTGTGTGGAGCAAATGTTGGTGCATGTGGGGAAGTGTCCCTAGTGAGTGAGAAGGTTTGAGGGATTAGTGGCATCGGAGGTTGGAGTGGGTGAGAGCGAGCGGGGAATATGTTGATGGCAAATGTGAGAATGGTCAAGAAGGAGCCTTGGTGGAAGGTGGTTGCAGTAGCAGAGATACAGTGAGTGTGAAGCAGCAGAGAGAAAATGGTGGCACTTGTGCTGGTGGAGCGGATAAGGACATTGACCTTTCTCCCTGTAGTGTTAGGCTTTCTTCTAGATGGCTGATACTGCACTGACTGGGGTAGTGACCTCGGATTAGGCTGGTATAGTCATGGCCTCTACTTCTAGTCCTGGGCGAAGGGCACATCTACATATCACCGCCCACCCAGCAAGGCATCTAGGTTCCTGCCTGAAAAAACAAGGCACCTATTTCCTTCTTTCTGCCACATACATGGCAAGTCTGACGGAATAACCATGTCAAGAATCACAAGAATCATGGAGGGGCAGCTAAGGACTGACAGTGCATGTCCAGGTGCACGTTGGGCTTTTAAAAGAGGGCGTGAGAGACGATGAGTGATACCCAATGGGTCATGAGTTATTCTGGGAATGGTGCGTGTTAAGATAGAAGTCAGAAGTGAAGGATGTCATGTGAATGGAGCGGATAGTTAATGGCGTGTGTTTGGTAAGATACAAAGCGATGGACTGCGCAGTCTGAATCCCTCCAAAGCACTTGAGGCAATTCACATTTAGCCAAAGTAACATAAGATTCAACACATTAGGGCAGATGTTTAAAGTCCAAAGAGGTAAGATTTAAGGATTGCCTAAAGGAGATAGAGAGACAGGACTCACAACGCTCTTTGAACAAGCAGCTGTGTAAATAGCACTTGCAATGAGTGTCAGGCAACATAGAGCACAGAACTGCACATAACTTTAAAAAATATGGTAACCTTTGGGTTTGAATCAATTCTTTCCCCATTTCAGTCCACAAGCAAAAGTACAGAAAAATTTAAACAAGCCACAGTATTTACAACACATACATAGTCCTGCTTTTATGGGATATGTTTATAAGCTTGTAGAAATGTCTCACGATATGTGTACACACCATTTCAATTTCATGGCTTCAAACTCTTTTTGATGTCGAGCTTTTGTGTATAATTCTGGCTCAACAAGACAGATATTTTAGGAATCCAGAATGAGTTTGGCTGGGTGACCCCTTCACAGATCACCCAAGTTCTGCCTGCAGAAAATGGCCCTGAGATTCCAGTTGCCTGTGCCTTAAACACACCACCATGTTCCCCGGCCAACATCTCTGTCTCAGGCTTGCTGCAGTTCTCCAGCAAAGCTCAGTGCAAGCTGGAAGAACAGCACTTCATTTTCCACTTGGGGACCCAGCAGCTGTCCAGGCTCAACATTGAGTTCAACACATTCAGGACTTGAGCTCTCCCACATCCTTACTGCAATTCTGAGAAAACCAGGCTTCGTTATCACACATTCTGCTATTACACGCAACCCAATATTAGTCACTAAAAGTTCCCATTAACAACTATTCACCCTTTGAGGTAGTAGCAACTAATGATGCTGAAAAACATGACCTTTCCTGCCCCTCTGATGCTGCCTGGCCTGCTGTGCTCCTCTAGCTTCACACTGTGTTATTCACCCTTTGAACTGGATCATTATCCATTCCATTGACTAACAACTGCTCTTCTTTCTGTTTGGGCTCTATCCCTACCTATCATTTACACTTGACCGTCCTTCACCACCCACCCCCACCCCAACCATAACTTCTGTATATAAACTGACAGTTTCCCAGCCACTATCAGTTCTGAGGAAGTGTCACTTGACCCAAAACTTTAACTTTGATTTGTCTACACGGATGCTGCCAGACCTGCTGAGCTTTTCCACCAATTTCTGGTGTTTGGTATACTCTTTGTTCAAAGATTGGGATCCATTTTTGAAAGCAAAGCCCATTGTGGTTATCTCTCAGAAAGTTGTACTCATTCTCCTTGTCTGTTCGGAACAACACCACGTATGAAATCTAGCAATTGAAATCTGCGCCTTTGATCAACAGGGAACATTTGTTGTGGAAACTTCTCCGAGTTGAGAAAGATGTTGGTGTGTTCAAATTAAAATCTGTTTTCAAGTGAAAGCTTAATGGACTTTATTGTTTGGCTCTCGTCATGCATTCATGGTAAAGCACTGGTGATGATTTGCTGTTAATGGAGTGATGACTATAATACCTAGCTCATAGCACCCCTCAGTATTCAAGGCTCTTATTTAATCAAAATGTTCTCCCATTGAGATTAATATAATTCAAACACTGAGCTAATGGAAACATGAAATCATCAGAAAGAATGAAAAAGATCATTATAACAAGATGCTTTTTGTGACCATGTTTAATAAATTCATCCTTTAAAATGAAATGATCTGATAAACACACAGAAAAAGATGGGTAGATAGTGAAATAATTCCACAGAGGCCAGTATCCCATCACCAAGTCTTCTGTTATTTACACATGCACAATACTCGACACTGGTCTGGCTTCCTCAGAGCCAGCTCTCAGAGTGAACAGAACCTCTGGCACTCCTGTTTATATTTGTCAGCCAGGGCTCTCTGATTGGACCAGATTAACATCCCCAGTCAGGGAACTCATATTCTAGAAGACCCAGCTGGCTGACCTCATTACAATCGCTGCACTGCCTATCTGTGGCAATGTTTTCCAGGCCTCAATAGGTAGAATGCATCTCTGCAGGGGAAGATATGCCCATAATGGGTTTGGCTTTCTGACCTGGTAAATAATCTCTCCTATGGGATGAAATGCAGGGGGTGGCGGGAGCAGGAGCCCAGAAATGCCAACAGTGGAACCCCAGGGGAAAATTTCAGAGGAGGCATCCAATTAACGCGAGTTCAGGAAAACAAAATGGTTGGATTGTCAGAGACCAGCTGAGTGCCATTGATGTAGATGTGAGAAGGAGAGGGTCCACTGAAGAGTTTAGAAATGGGATAGCCTGCAGCTGCAGCTTGTGCTCTCCAGCCATCATAGGCATGGCAGGGTTTAATATTCCATGTTACTGACCTTATTTCTATCACTACAGATTGTATCTTAAGACTGAAAGTAAGCTTTTATGAAGTTTTTCAGGGGTAATTTTTGACAATCGCAGCCTTCACTCATTATGATTTCAATTGGTAATCCAATCATATTGTGATAAGAGATTTTGATGAGCCCTGTTCTTCCGTTTTTCCCATTTATGGATTTGCAATTTAAACAGGAAACGTTCCTTGTTTAAGAATGGTTCCTGCCCCTCAGTTTGGACGAGGCTGTATATCCATTCCTGTGATCAGGGATGTGCCAAATGCTCTCGCAAGTTTCTCAGGACCTCACTCAGCCACTATAATCAGACAGGTTTTGAGTTAAATCCCTGGGTTTCAGTTGGTCACCAGCAAGTAGCAGCATTAGCATTGTGATTGATCGCAGGATGCTTGGAGCTAGGGAGGGAAGATGCCAGAGATGTTTTGCCCCATCAAATACCTCTTTCATCAGGATCAACTGGTATCAGTTTTTGGCACCAATGAATAAATGATGATTTATTGTCACTTGTAATCTGCAATGAACAACATGGTAAAATGCAGTGAAAGCCTCAGCTGTCACCACTGGTGCTAACTCAGTGCCATTCGAAAACTTCAAAAATGAAGAAATAAAGCTGTAAGCCCACCTTTATCCCAATGCCTCCACCATGAGTCCCCAGCCCCAGGCTGACTGACCAATGACATTTGCGCCACCAACTGCACTAGATCCACCAACGTCAGATTTGCTGCACTTCAATCTTCATCTCTTTATTGCTGGACCCTCCCTGGCACACAGACCACCGATGCTGGATGCCATGCTAAACTCACACTTTCCCTGCAACCGCATTCCTCCCAACCCCTGCTCCCCACCTCACCTCCTCGAGTTCTGCTGCCATCATCCCCTCTCAAACAACTAGGAATCCACGTCTCTGGGCCTACCACAACCAGGAGCTGGCACCACCCTCTTGCCAATAACCAGGAGACCTCAGCTCTAAGCCTACTAGGAGTCCCTGACCCAGCTGCTGCCACTGCCGTGCCAATGCCTGGAATTCCCAGGCTCGATCCAACATAACCAAGTATCCTTGGGTCTGCTGAAGCCACTGTTTCATCAAATACCTGCAGTCCCTGCACCAATTCGACCTTGACGGTTCTTTGCTCCATACGCTTTCTGTTGTAAATCACTGTATTGTTACGCTGATGGGTCCTTTATGGTCTGATCAAAATTAATATAAGAAGACACATGCACTTTTAATACGGAGCAAATTTATTACCTTGATTTACTTTATATGTATTGGAGACATACACAGATTAATGAGTGAATCTATTGGCTTAAACTACATAAAGCACACATTAGTGAGTCTCACATTGTCTTCTATCCATTGGACATTTTGGTAAAGGTGGTACTTGGAGTTTTATTTGGATTCTTAGACCTGCTTCGCAAGCCCATGCCCAATGGTGAAAAGATCAATGTGTGAGACTAAGTCCCTGATCGTGATACTATTCTGAATCAAAGTTTACGTACTGAGATTCCATTTTGTCATAACTTCTGTAGATCTCAAAAATAGATGAGGAAATGAGTTGAGGAGGGCCCATGTGGACTCCACAAACAGACAGTTCCCACTATTTCTCAAAGATTCGCCCAGTCGAAGCAGGCTGTTTTTGTGTTAGATCGACAGGTCGGACAGCATCTGTGGAGAGACGTCAGAGCTGACATTTTGGATAGAGTCACCTTTCCTCAGAATTCTGAGGGTTCCAAGGCAGGGACGCTGGTCCTGAAACGGTAACCCTGATTTCTCTCCACACATGCTGCCAGACCTGCTGAGCTTTTCCAGCAATTTCTGTTTACGTTTCTGATTTATAGCATCCACAATTCTTTCATTTTTTTTTAAATTTAGCATTAGACCAGTTTTTTTAATGTACATTTCCATTTTATTTCAATTGCTCATTGTCATGCCCAATTAACCCTGAATGATTAACCCTTAGTGGTCAGGTTTGAAGATATCATTTTTAAGCCGAACACTATAACCACAAAGACACAACAAAAACTAATGCTTCTTAGAGGTACTGACATTACCACTTTATCACAAGACCTACTCTGTACCCTTTATGCAAAATGGAGTTTTGGTTGGAATATGTGGGTTACTCTACATTTCTTTCTGAAAGAAGAATATTCCATTTTAATTTGTTTATGTAGGCTTTCCTGATTAAATATTGTAACCAGCTATAATAACTGAGATTTGAAAATCAAATTGACTTTTGTTTGATAAGGAACCATAATATTGTGCTTATGAATTTTTTATTCTGTGACTGAAATGTTTTTCTAGTGACTGTGCACATAATTGTGTTTTGATGTTGATTAAATGTACTCATTTTTAATCTGGTATTAATAAACATTACCTGATGTGATGGTGACCTGCATTTTAATCTGACTTTAGGAAATCTGCATGCTGTGGGTTAGGGCCATAATTTAGATGTTGTGTTCCATTACTGAGGTGGAATAATGTGAAATACTTCCCACCTTCACCTCTGGGTATCAAATAGAAACTGATAGTGCACATTGCAAACTTGAGATAGGTTGTTATCCTCAAAGCTGGCAATTATTGTTTGGTCATTGTTGAATTATTGTGCCAAAGATGCTTGCATAATAGATCTTTTTAAACCTATTGAGGCAGGTGAGACTTGAACCCAGGGCCTTCTTGCCACAGGTAGGAACGCTACCACAATACCATAGGCTCTCACAATGGAACTATGAAGGGAATTCCAGGATATAAACACAGCGCTGATAATCTATGACAAGGTAATGTGCTGGTTGAGTGGAAACCTGGGAGTGATGACATCTCTGTGACCTCACTGGTTTTGGCTTTCTTTGGCAAAAGGTAGTTAAGTGTTTTTGAGTATTTTTAATCAACTTGTTCAGGCATGCTATAACGTAACTCTCAGGCAGATGGGATTTGAGCCTGGGCCTCTCAGCGGAGGAAAAGGGACATGAACATTGTCCTCCAAAAGCCCTCAAGAATTAGTACTTGTGAATTTTTTTTCCAATCAATCTGATTCAGTGATGTTATTACAAAACTCTGGAGCAGGCAGGAGTTGAATCTGGGCCTCTCTCTGGCTCAGAGGTAAGGAAAATAATACTGCCCAGCAAGAGCCCATGACAAGTGCTTTTGTCGTCATATTGGTGATAATGCTACAGCTGCATTTTACAAAATGAAACTACCAGATCAGCTTGAATTTAACCATAATTAAATGAACTATCTAGTAACCGTCTAAATCAATTGTAAGTTATTCTTGGAGTTGGGTCTCTAATGGGACAATGGTAGTGTCCCCACCTCTAAGATATGTTCTACCTAACCTAGATATGTGTCACCACATGCCTGACCAAGTTGATTAAAAAATATACACATCTTGGAGATGGTGGCAGCAGAACTGAGTGGTCAAAGGCACTGTGGTTGAGCCTCCAGTCTCTGCCAAATAATATGTTTAATTCCCACCACTGCTAACTTTTGAAATGTCATGCAATGGTAGCATCCATAACTCTGGGCCAGGAGGCCTGGACTGAAGCCTCATGCCCTCCAGAGGTTTGATGTAACTGATCTAAACAGATTAAAGTATATCTCCTCTTCAATGTGTAGATTCAAATTCCTCTATTTGGAGTACATTTTGTGCCCTGGCAACTATCTCATAGAATTCCTACACCAATGAAGCAGGCCATTTGGCTCATCGAGTCCACACTGACCCCCTGCAAAGAACATAAGACCCAAACCCACCTTATCCCTGTAGCCCTGCATTTCCCATGGCCAGCCCAGCTAGCTGACACATTCCTGATGCTATGGGGCAATTTAGGATAGCCAATCCACCTAAGGCAGAGGTAGGAAACCCGCACAGACGTGGAGAAAATGTGTAAACTCGACACAGACAGTCACCCAAGTATAGAGTCGAACCCAGGCTCTGACTACTGTGAGACAGCAGTGCTAACCATTGATCCACTATGCCAGACTGTCCTTGCTGTAAGTGATGTTCAATGTGGATGCAGGATGTCTACGAGGATCAATTTCAGCTTGATTTCATGGACTTCATATTTGGCAGTCTGACCTGACCGAATATTGTTGGGCTGAATGGACTGAGAAATGGGAAAAGATACTGCTTTAAACTAAGGAAACTGTACAAGAAATACTTAAACTTGTTTAGATAGTTTACGTCACACTTCTGGAGGAGATGAGGCTTCAATTCAGGCTTCTTGGCCCAGGGTCAAGGACACTACCTTGACACAAGCCCTGAACATTTCAAAAGTTAGCAGCAGCGGGGTTTAAACATATGATTTGTTCAGGACTGCAGGCTCAACCCCAGTCAGGGAAAGGAAGAGGCAAACTCAACACAATTAATGTGACTAATAAAACACCACAGTTGATTTAAGCATTTCTACAAAGACCAAAGGCTAAGGTTGAAGCGTAAATGTCCCTCGGTTTTGAAGTCACAAGGGCGGCAATAAGATTTGTCTGGGTTCAAATCCCACTCCGGGACTTAAGCATAGAAAATCCACTGTCGTATTGACAGACAATCATAAGGGTTGCCTTTCAAATGTGTCATTAGACATTGGAACCCATCTGCCCATTCCAGCCAACTTAAGATAACCCAAGGCCCTATTACAAAGAAGACCATTGGGGTTATCACTGGCATCCGGACGAAATTTATCAACTTCACAACAATCAATTATCTGGTCATTATTATATTTCTGTTAGAGAGGGCTTGCTGAGCACAGAACAGTCTGTCATTCCCTGCAATGGAAGAGCAATTCAAATACAGGACGGACGCTAAGGCTGGAATAAGGAAGGCTGAGACAAGACATGAGAAAAGGCCGGTCTTCAAATATATTAACAATAAATGATTAGCAAAGGATAGATGAGGTCCCATAAGGAACAAACAAGGGAAATAGTCATCTGCAGGGAAAGGATGTCAGATGTACTAAATGAGTGCATTGTTTCTGTCTTTACCAAATTAGAAAATGATAATAGTCCAGTTGACAATGTGGGTGTTGAGCAATTGAGCAAGACTGAAAAGGCTGACAACAACTGGCCCAGCTTAGCTTGCTGAGAGACATAAGGGAACAAATTGCAGAGCCATTGACAGAAATTTTCCAGACCTCTCTGAACACAGGATTAATCCTGGGGGACTGGAGGACTATAAATGTGATGCCATTGTTTAAGAAAGGGGCAAAAGGATAATTCAGGAAACTACAGACCTGTCAGCTTGACAAAACTGATGGAGGTCATATGTGGAAGAAGGTAAATATACACTTAGAGAAACCTAAGTTAATACTAGACATAGAACATAGAACACCATAGCACAGTACAGGCCCTTCGGCCCTCGATGTTGCCCCGACCTGTGAAACCAAACTGAAGCCCATCTAACCTACACTATTCCATTCTTATCCAGGCAGCATCTTAGGAGCACGTCAGCTTTTGTGCTCCTAAGATGCTGCTTGGCTTGTCATGTTCATCCAGCTCCACATTTTGTTAACTTGGATTCTCCAGCATCTGCAGTTCCCATTATCTCCATTATCATCCATATGTTTATCCAATGACCATTTAAATGCCCTTAAACTTGGCGAGTCTACTACTGTTGCAGGCAGGGCATTCCACGCCCTTACTACTCTCTGAGTAAAGAACCTATCTCTGACATCTCTCCTATATCTGTCACCCCTCAACTTAAAGCTATGTCCCCTCGTGCTAGCCATCTCCATCCGAGGAAACAGGCTCTCTCTGTCTACACTATTTAATCCTCTGATCATCTTGTATGTCTCTATTAGATCACCTCTTGACCTTCTTCTCTCTACAAAAACAGCCTCAAATCCCTCAGCCTTTCATCATAAGACCTTCCCTCCATACCAGGCAACATCCTGGTAAATCTCCTCTGCACCCTTTCCAATGCTTCCACATCCTTCCTATAATACGGTGACCAGAACTGTATGCAATATTCCAAGTGCGGCTGAGCCAGAGTTTTGTACAGCTGCAACATGACCTCATGGCTCCGAAACTCAATCCCTCTACCAATAAAGCTAACACACCACACGCCTTCTTAACAAACCTGTCAACCTGGGTGGCAACTTTCAGGGATGTGTGTCAACACTACTCTGTCAAATGCATTTGTCATGTTTGACAAATTTAATCGAGCGTTTTAACAAAGTGACACATGCAGTGGATGAGGGGAGTCCTGCGGACATTGTACATTTAGAATGGGATAGAATAGAAATTTATTGTCACATGTACTTTTACATGAAAAGTACAGAGACAATTTTTATAAGTCGCCCCACCGTGACACCTAAATCAATGACAGAAGTCATACGTAATAATAAAAAGAAAATTAAGACAAAGATTGTCACCATTCAGCAAATAGATCCTGGGCTTGGGGAGAGCTGATTAAGCAATAAAAGAATACTTGAAGACACAGCTGAGATGATTTTGACACTCCAGGACAAGATCGCCATATTGGCAGACTGTTGTGTTGGGCCGCTGTAATACTGGGCCGGAAGCCTCCGCTGAAGACACCTGCCATTCCCGGCCAAGACTGTAACTCCTGGACCAGACGGTTACTTCTCCTTCTCCAGGTGCCTGGGCCTAGCTGTGAACCAGGAGCCTCGGCCTAGCCTGTGATTTCAGACCGGGGGAATCAATCTGGGACCTTGTCCTTGCTCGCCAGGAGACCCCAGGCTGGGTTGGAGCGGTGTCCCGCCCATCCTGGAGTTACTACTGCTGCCACCAGAGGCCTCCTCCCTCACCCGCCACTCTCCAGGCTTAAAAGAAAAGAAAATGAAGAAAAAGAAGGAAAAAAGAAACAGCAAAAATAGAAAGAAGAAAAGAAAGAGAAAGAAAGTCAACAGGAACATACAAGCACTTGGTCAGCCCCCTACTCCACTGCCATCTTGATTTTCTTGGGCTTTCAGAAAACAGAGCCACATGGCAGATAGGTTAGGCAATTAGAAATGTTTTGGGTTGTTGGGTACTTCACAGCAAGGATAAAACGTTGGTTAAAAGATAGGAAACAGAGGGAAAGAATAGGTGGGCATTTCTCAGACTACACATGAGTTGAAAGTAGTGTTCCCCAGGGATTGGTGTTGGGATCCTTGCTATTTATGATTTTTACAAATCAATTTGGAGGTGGGTGTCTAGGTCAAAATCTCTAAATTTGCAGATGATGCCATGCTAGAGCGGCCATTGAAGTGTGAGGGTGGCTCTGAACAACTTCAGAGGGACATTGACAAATTGGCCAAATGGGTACACACCTCGCAGATGAATTTCATCGCAGAGAAATGTGATGTAAAACATGTTGGGCATGAGAAACATGGAGAGACAATACAGGCTCAATGGTACAACTTTTGAGTACAGGAGCAGAGGGGTCTCTGGGTTGACATGCAAGACCTCTGAGGGTGACCAGGTAAGCTGAAACTGTTGTTAAGAAGGTTTATAGGATATTGGAAGTGAGATGAAGGGAAACCTGTTTAACTCAAAGAGTTGTTAGGAATTGGAATACGCTGCTTGGGAGAGTTGGTTTCCATGGGACGTCTCAAAAAGGAGATGCGTATATATTTGAAAGGGATGAAGTTAGAGGGCTATAGAGACGAGGTTGGAAAATGGGACTAGCTGGGTAAGGCTTTTGGAAGCCAGTTCAGACACAATTGGTAGAATGGCCTCCTTCTGCGCTGTAACATTCTCTGATTCTAATACAAGAGCGATGGCACTCTAGTACTGCATTGGCTGCAAAGCACCATGCAACATCTGACCACCATGGAAAGTGCTGTATAAATTCAGGGCTAGCATCTTCCTTTTTTCTTTCCAGTAACTCGTGGAGGGGAAAACCGAAACTTTACGCAGTAGCTGAGGAAGTAAATGGGATGTAATTAAGCAACTGCATTGCGCTGTTTAAATTCCAATTAATTGTTCAAATTATCAAAATAATTACCCTTTGTAAAGTGCACTTCATTAAAGAGGGCACAATTTCTTTTTGAAGCATTGCAAAATTGGAATGGGTGGTTTGAATTTAGATGAGGGCTGTCTAAGTCGATACATTTTTAAAAATTGCACACATGCACTCTGACTGCTGAAAACAGCAGCTGGTTCAACAGTGAGCTCATAACACCCACAAATTATAAACCTCGTTCTCGGAGCCCAGCACCTAACATTAATTCGACAAACGAAGCAGTAAATTTAAGCTGATTTAAATGCAAGATTTTTGGACAGAGGGTGGCAGAATGACAGCTCTTGTAGTGAGAGCATTTGATACTGTGAAATGGCTTCTGCACCGAGTATAGAGGGACATGTGTTGCCCGAAGTTCCTTCCTCAACATGCGGTGTTGAATTTTAGAAGTTGGAGAATTGGGGGCGGAAAGTCTTGCATTGTTGTAGCACCGTACACTAGCTCAGGATGTTAGCCCCAGTTGAGAAATGTAAGATTCAAAGGGGTGTTGACCAGGTGGATGTGGAAAGGATGCTCCCTCTTCTGGGAGAATCTAGAACTAGGGGGTCACCCATTTTAAGCAGAGATGACAAAGTGTGGGGCTGGATGAACACAGCAGGCCAAGCAGCATCTTAGGAGCACAAAAGTTGACATTTTGGGCCATCATTTTCTGATGAGGGGCCTAGGCCCGAAACGTCAACTTTTGTGTTCCTAAGATGCTGCTTGGCCTGCTGTGTACATCCAACCCCACACTTTGTCATCTCGGATTCTCCAGCATCTGCACTTCCCATTATCTCTTAAACAGAGATGAGGACTTTTCATTTCTCTCAGTGGGTTGTAAGCCGTTGGAACTCCCTTCCCAAAAGGCAGTGGACGTAGAACCTTTAAATACTTTTAAGGAAAGCATCGATAATGTAAGGATGAAAGATTATCGGTAACGTACAGGAAAGTAGAGGCATGGAGTCATACAGCATGGAATCAGACACTTCGGTCCAAGCAGTCCATGTCAAACTAAACTAGCCCCACCTGCCTGCTCCTGGCCCATTTCCATCCAAACCTTCCTATTCATGTACTTACCAAATGTCTTTTAAATGTTGTAACTGCGCCCACATCCACCATTTCCTCTGGAAGTTCATTCCACTCGCGAACAATTCTTTGTTTAAAAAAAAATTGCCCCCATGTCTTTTTTGAACTCCATACATTGAACGGCTGACGATCCTGGGATTGTATTCATTAGAGTTTAGAAGGTTGAGGAGAGATCTAACAGAAACTTACAAGATAATGCATGGCTTAGAAAGGGTGGACGCTGGGAAGTTGTTTCTGTTAGGCAGCAGACGAGGACCCGTGGGCACAACCTTAGAATTAGAGGGGGTCAATTTAGAATGGAAATGAGGAGACATTTCTTCAGCCAGAGAGTGGTGGGCCTGTGGAATTCATTGCCACGGAGTGCAGTGGAGGCTGGGACATTAAATGTCTTCAAGGCAAAGATTGATAAATTCTTGATCTCGCAAGGAATTAAGGGCTACGGGGAGAGTGCAGGTAAGTGGAGTTGAAATGCCCATTAGCCATGATTAAATGGCGGAGTGGACTCGATGGGCCGAATGGCCTTACTTCCACTCCTATGTCTTATGGTCTTATGAATTTCTCTCCTCTCACCTTAAAAATATTCCTCTTAGTGTTGAAATCCCCCACCCTACAAAAAAGACAGCTACCATTCACTTTATCTCTGCCCCTCGTGATTTTATAAACCTTATTAAGGTCACCCCACCACCTCCTACACTCCAGTGAAAAACAGTCCCAGCCTATCCAGCCTCTCCTTGTAAATTAAGCCCTCTTATCCCAGTAACATTCTGGTAAATCTCTCCTGAACACTCTCCAGGTTAATAATATCTTTCCTATAACAGGGTGATCAGAACTGGACACAACTCTCCAGACGTGGCCTCAGCGACGTCTTGTGCAACCATGACATGACGTCCCAACACCTATACTCAAAGGTCTGAGCAATGGTGGTATGCACCATGTGGTATGCATGCTAAATGTCTTCTTGAAAAACCTTAAGTTGAATAGTGTAGCAGGCTTGAAGTTCTCTCGGTCCTTGTGCATATGTTTATAAGTACCTTTTAAAGTGTAATGACTAGAGTAATGTCAGGAACATTACTGTGGCCGACAGCCAGCATCCAAACATGGCAATGTAAAAATGTTGATCAGGGCATCAAAGGGATCTGTTCCCGCTTGCAGCCATTTTTGCCCAAACTGACTTATGTCCTAGTGGGTCTCTCTACCTCATGGTACAGCAGCAGTTAGGCTTGCTAACAGCTTTCATCTGTTTTCTGGGATGTAGGGTTACTGGCCGGACCACCATCAATTGCTCATTTCCCTTTGCCCTTGAGAAGGTGGTGGTGAGCTGCCTCCTTGAACCGCTGCAGTCCACATGCCGTAGTTTGACCTGCAACGGCACTAGGGAGGGAGTTCCAGGAATTTGACCCGGTGATAGTGAAGGAAAAGTGATAGATGGTGAGTGGCTTGGAGGGGAGCTTGCAGGGATGGTGTTCCCATGTATCTGATAAATGGCCATGGATTTGGAAGGTGCTGTCTCGAGAGTCTTGGTGAATTTCTGCCGCTACTGAGTTTTGACAGGGGAAGGAGTGACTGTTTGAGTGTATAGGGCCAATCAAGTAAACTGCTTTGTTCTGGATGGTGTCAGGCTTCTTGAGTGTTGTTGGAGCTGTATTCATCCAGTCAAGCAGGGGGTTTTCTATCACCCTCCTGAGTTGTGTCTGCTGGAAAGTGGACAGTCTTTGGGGAATCAGGAGGTGAGTTACTCTCTGTGGGAATCCTAGCTTCTGGCCTGCTCTTCAAGCCACAGTATTTATATAGTCAGTCCAGTTGATTTTCTGGTCAATTGCAACCCCAAAATGTTGATAGTGGGGGTGACAGTGATGGTAATGTAACTGAATGTCATTGTTTCTGATATGGGTCTGTAATGGTTAATATTAAGGAATACCATTAGGGCAACTCACATGTAAATGTCAGGCAGTGTCATAGACAGAATAACTCAGTACCTCAAAGGAGTAAAACCTAACTTTTGGTCATCCTCAGAGTCTCCAGAGCAATGTTGACTAGATCAATGTAACCTGTAATATTTTGTCACAAGTCAAAACTGCAATAAAAGTTCTAAATTTTGGTTTTACTTTTTAAAAACTTTAATCTATTTTTCTATTCAACCTCTTTAGAGACGCTATTACACACCTCCCGTGGCAGGTGGGTCTCGAACACAGACCTTCTTGCCAGGGGTAGGGATACTAGTACAGTGCCACAAGAGGCCTTCAAAATACACAGCACTTCACATATTTGTGTGTCATCTTTACACCAGGGACCGTGCTAGTCATCTCTGTATCATTCTAATTTTAGTATTTGTACCACAGAACATTTTGTCACGAAATAATTATCTGCTAGAAAAGTATTACACGATTTATTACAAACAATTGTAACATGTAACTGGTTGCTAGCATGCAATAAACTACACCTTGTTGATGACGAGCAACTCTTCTAGTTAGACCAGGAAGTTGTTTTCCTCCACCACATTAGGCCAATCAAGCCTAGTCATCTCCACACTTGACCAGGCTGATAGGTAAAACTTTTATCACAAGCAATAGCTTATTAAAATGTAATGAGCTCACAAGCCCATACAACACTGTCAAGTTAAAAGAAGTTGATTGGGATTTTTGTGTTATCTTCTAGCTTCCTGATGTGATAGGGTTGTGGGTTTTAGCTGCCTGGAGGTAGGCTGTCCAGACTAGGGAGACAAGGCCTTGTGCAGGCCTAAAACCCTACAAGCCTACATGCAGGTGCAACATGGATTCTGCACCACCCCCACCTGCTTTTCCTATCTTTCATTCATCTTAACATTTAAAGGAACTATTGTTGAAGCTTCCTTTCAGTTATTTACTCTCTACCACAAGCTGCTGCACTATGTCAATCCAGAAGGCTCTGAAGATTTAAAACCCTTTCTTAGACAAGAGATGGGCCTCCAAAACATTGTTTTTGGGATGGTTAGAGATGTTGTAAAGTGGGGAGCATTTCCATGTGTGATGATGCTGTGGCTTTAAGAGGTATGTTTCCTCTTGGATTATTTTAAAGAGAGTGTGGTGGGGAAAACAGGTGCATGTGAGAAGATAAACAACTTGCGAGGCCTTGGGTTTCCTTTAAAATTGGAACAGTAGTGGCAAGCTGAGTGGGTGTGTTCAAGCTCTCATAGATCCAGGATTTTAGTTTTAGCTTCCAGGAGAAGCTGCTGGAGTTTGAAGAAATAGAAGCTACTTTTTCCTTCTCTCATTTACAGCCAGAAGCTGGATTTCTCTCTGCTGCTACATTACTGAGACATAGAACATAGAACAGTACAGCACAGAACAGGCCCTTCAGCCCACAATGTTGTGCTGACCATTGATCCTCATGTATGCACCCTCAAATTTCTGTGACCATATGCATGTCCAGCAGTCTGTTAAATGTCCCCAATGACCTTGCTTCCACAACTGCTGCTGGCAACGCATTCCATGCTCTCACAACTCTCTTTGTAAAGAACCCGCCTCTGACATCCCCTCTATACTTTCCTCCAACCAGCTTAAAACTATGACCCCTTGTGTTAGCCATTTCTGCCCTGGGAAATAGTCTCTGGCTATCAACTCTATCTATGCCTCTCATTATCTTGTATACCTCAATTAGGTCCCCTCTCCTCCTCCTTTTCCCCAATGAAAAAAGTCCGAGCTCAGTCAACCTCTCTTCATAAGATACACCCTCCAGTCCAGGCAGCATCCTGGTAAATCTCCTCTGAACCCTTTCCAAAGCATCCACATTTTTCCCATAATGGGGCGACCAGAACTGGACGCAGTATTCCAAGTGCGGTCTAACCAAAGTTTTATACAGCTGCAACAAGATCTCACAACTTTTAAACTCAATCCTCCTGTTAATGAAAGCCAAAACACCATATGCTTTCTTAACAACCCTGTCCACTTGGGTGGCCATTTTAAGGGATCTATGTATCTGCACACCAAGATCCCTCTGTTCCTCCACACTGTCAAGAATCCTATTCTTAATCCTGTACTCAGCTTTCAAATTCGACCTTCCAAAATGCATCACCTCGTATTTATCCAGGTTGAAATCCATCTTTCACCTCTCAGCCCATCTCTGCATCCTGCCATTGTCCCGCTGCAGCCTACAACAGCCCTCTATACTGTCAACAACACCTCTAACCTTCGTGTCGTCTGCCAACTTGCTGACCCATCCTTCAATCCCCTCATCCAAGTCATTAATAAAAATTACAAACAGTAGAGGCCCAAGGACAGAGCCCTGTGGAACATCACTCACCACTTACTTCCAGGCAGAATATTTTCCTTCTACTACCACTCGCTGTCTTCTGTTGGCCAGCCAATTCTGTGTCCAGACAGCTAAGCTCCCCTGTATCCCATTGCCGCGGATTTCCCTATTTCCTTTCTTGAATGGGATGTTACAATATTGCAACAGTTAATTAGTTACAGTAATAAACTGCATCCGTGATTATGTTAAGTTTTCTAATAGAGCAAAGCTATTCCAAGTTTTTTTTTGTTGTACTTTAACTATAGTACTTGGATAAATTGTGTTTTGCCTAACATCGAGTAGTGTGACCAGTCACATTGCATCTGGGATAGACCACTTTACATTTGCCTTTAAAACAAGAAAAAAGTTAAGGCCTAGGCTACCCTGTTAAAATATTTTCAGATCTAGTCCATGGCACATGAAAATTCCAAAGAGATAGTTTTCATCTGGGAAGGGATGGGGTCAGGAATGAGAACCAATCCCAAAACACCAAGGGAGGGAAAATTCAACCCTACTACTTCCTAAATGTTACAATAATGTTACATTGAATAGCAGAATGGGCTCAAAAGAGCTCAATGGCCCACTCCTACTCCTATTTTCGGTATTTTCCACATTTGAGATCAGCCAAAGTGGTGGGACCTGAAGAGATAGTGAGAAAAGTGATAAGTCTGAGACTAGTGCAAGGGAAAGAAAAGCAAGTGAAATAGTCAGGAGTAAGGCAGAGAATGAGGCAAGGCTGATGAATTAAGTTGCATTTATTCCAAAGCAGGAGGTCTGACAAGTAAGGCAGATGCACTCCAGGCTTGATTGGGAACATGGGATTGATTGGGAAAGTGCAGGGAAGTGGAGTTGAAATGCCCATCAGCCACAATTTAAATGGCGGAGTGGACTTGATGGGCCAAATGGCCTTACTTCCAGTCCTATGTCTTATGGTCTTATGGTCTTACGGGACTGGGAAACTATAGCTATTACAGAAATTTGGCTCAAGGATAGTCAGGGCTGGTAGCTTAATGTTCTGGGGTATAGATACTATAGAAAGGATAGAAAGTGGGGCAAGAGAGGAGGGGGAGTGACAATGTTGGTGAGGGCTAACATTATGGTTGAGTATTGAAGCTGAGATGCTGTTGTTGCGGTGCAAGACATTGTTTCGCCTACTTTTGGAATACTGTGCTTGATTCTGGTCTCCCTGCTTTCGGAAGGACGTTGTGCAACTTGAAAGAGTTCAGAAAAGATTCACAAGGACGTTGCTAGGGTTGGAGGGTTTGTGCTAGAGGAAAAGGAGGCTAGGTTAGTGCTATTTTCCCTGGAGCGATGAAGGCTGAGGGGTGACCTTAAAGAAGTTTATAAAATCATACGGAGCATGGATAGGATGAATAGACAAGTTGTAATGGGAACTGCAGATGCTGGAGAATCCAAGACAGTAAAATGTGAGGCTGGATGAACACAGCAGGCCCAGCAGCATCTCAGGAGCACAAAAGCTCCCAGCAGCATCTCAGGAGCTCTTGAAAGATTTAAAAAGGGGCCTAACAAACAACTTTTTCACACAGAGGTTGGTGAGTGTATGGAATGAGCTGCCAGAGGAAGTGGTGAAGGCTGGTAGAATTAAACATTTAAAAATCATCTGGATGGGTATATGAATAGAGAGGTTTTTGAAGGGCATCGGTCAAATGCTGGCAAATGGGGCTAGGTTGAATTTAGGATATGTTTGGCATGGACGAGTTGGACCGAAGAGTTTGTTTCCATGCTGGACTCTATGGCTCTAATACTGTTGCTGTTGTAAAAGTACATTGTAATTTCGTTCTTTGGTGACATGCACTGATGTTCCCACATTAATTATATCATGCTGAATTGACGGGGAAGCTGTAGAAAATGACAATGTAAAGGGCCCATAGAATAGATTGTGTCAGCTCTGTCTTATGGATGGAATCTCGACTTAATTGCAATGGCAAGCAAATCAAGACATTTGAGAATTGACTGAAAGAGAACTGCAAGTGATCGATAGAGCTGTCACTGAATGCAAGTTGCACTGTACATTCAGTTGACGTGATTATTTCACATGGGAAGCAACAATGAGATTACACATGTCAGATGAACATGTACAATTTCAGCTGCAACTTGCACCAAGCATCGGAATCCAGAAAGTTTCCAAACAGCAATCTCACCTCGAAAAAGCACTGAGATTCCTCAGAATTGATATTGCAGGCAAGGAAACCAAACTGTCTGATAAATTCTTAAGATAGTATAACCTTGGAGGCCATGAATGAGTTTGCCGGTTTCTGCTGTATTGTTTTCACGTTGTTTTGTTCCCAGCTGGTGTTACTACTGGACAAGTCATATCCCAGGCTGAAATCTGGCTTGATAGATCATAATTTGTTATTTTTTATTCAACCTGACGGTCTTTCACCAAAACATGAGCGCACAATGCTGTAGATTTGCTTTCAGCAATATAACAAGAGCTTATTATACACAGAAAATGAAGAAAAATGGAGCAAACCAAACCATTTCAATGTAACAAAATCTGAAATATTTCGAATCACATGGTAAAATATGATTCCATCTGTTCCCAATACGATGTTATTTTATTCAAGTGCCAGAGAGAGAGAGAGAGATAGTTTCCTTCTTTATCACAAGTTTTATTTAATTGTTTCTTTTGATTTCCTGTCATGAAAATTTGATAACCTTTTCCCTGCTATTCACACAACTGAGCTTAAATATTGTTAACTCCAATTTCTTTTTCAGGATTATAACCAAACACTTATGATCTGGAACTTTCAAATAAAAGCCTTTAAAGTGAAGTACCCTACTTTTAAAAAAAAGTTTTGATCTAATCCATTTCTCTAGGGAAATCTATTTTTACTTCTGATCCTTGCCATATGATTTGTAAAACCAAAAACTTCCCAATCTACGGATTTTCCGAAGTAAACATCAATTTGTGGAGTTCCTAAGGCAAATAAAAATTCTTATGTCTTGCAATGTTTGCTCCCTCCAATTGTAAAACTCTCACGATATGACAGAATCTTATTATCATTCTAAGAAGGCCCCAATCACTTTACTATTTGCCACATGCTGGTTAACATGGTGGCCTTAGAAATACTGATAAGTTAATTGTT
Source organism: Stegostoma tigrinum (assembly GCF_030684315.1). Taxonomy (NCBI): domain Eukaryota; kingdom Metazoa; phylum Chordata; class Chondrichthyes; order Orectolobiformes; family Stegostomatidae; genus Stegostoma; species Stegostoma tigrinum. Next base: position 13,203,039 of record NC_081389.1, on the reverse strand, counting down.
GAACCCCTTCACGCAACCAGATCAAGACTCACATGCCACTATATTAAAATATAAGCTATCAAATAAGTGATATTAATATGTATCAATCACATACCATATATGACATTGATCATACTGTATTAGTGGGTTGTTATTCACTGTGCAGTGACGGGTAATTGACAAACATCAGCTGTATGTTTCACTGTCCATTTAGTTTCTAATCTGTTTTGTCCACGTGATATTGACTAATATTGGGATATTGATCAGTTACACTCTTACACAGATGTACTGGAGCAACTCACCAAGGTTCATTCCAGAGAATCTTCTGATGACCTCTATCGCATAGAAGGACAAAGGGAGAAGATACATGGGAGCACCACCTTCAACGCACCTTCCAAGTCAAACATTATTCCAAAGTTGAATGTTAGTTATTGCTAAAAAGAGAGAAGAGACGCTGAATCTACTCACCTTGCGCTGACAAGGACAAACGTGAAAATGTTATAGTTTCTCGTGATTGCGTAACACAAGATGAAAATCTCCCACTTTGCAGTAATCATCAGTTCTAGGGAATGAAACGTTGACTTATTGGTCTTTCTACAATCGTCACTTGATCAGCTTCATGAAATTCCATCCCGAAGAGTACTATCAGTGTACCTTCACATTGCAAAAAGGCAGGAAGACTAGGGGCCAGTGTGGGAGGGAAGTAAAGGCAGATCTGGATGTGGAGGCTGTGGGTAAGCTGGAAATCAATGTCGAGTCTGAAAGGGCTCATGGGGCTGGGAGTGAGGGGGAGGGGGAAGTTGGGGTTGACAGGGAAGTGAACGCTGCAGGTAAAGGGGAGGTGGAAGCTGGGGGTGACGGTAAGGGGGAGAAGGAAGCTGGGGTGGAGAGGGAGGATGAAGTTAGGAGTGAGTAGGAAGCAGAAGCTGGAGGTGAGAGTGAGGTGGAGACTAGGGGTGGGAAGTGGAAGCTAGGGATGTAGGGGAGGGGAGCACTCAAGGTGAGGGGGTAGGGGAAGCCCAGGATGAAGAGGAGGTGGAAGCTGGGGGAAGAGGGAGGTGGAAGCTGAGGATCAGGAGAAGTAAAGCCTGGAGGTAGGGGGAGGGAGAAATTAGAGAGGGGGGTGGGGGAAGGAGGAGACTGGGGATGAGGGGGAGGGAGAAATTAGAGAGGGGGTGGTGGTGGAGCCAGGGGAATGGGGAGACTGAGAATGAGGGGGAGAGAAACACACAGAGGAGTGTGACGGGGACACTTGGGGGTGGGGGAGTTGTAAGCTGGGGATGAGGGGGAGGGGTAGACTGGGATGATGGGGAGGTGGAAGCTGGGGGTGAGGACGGTGGTAGAAACTGGGACTGGGGGAACAAGGGGTGGAAGATGGATGGGAGTGGGAGATGATGGGGAGGGTGAATCTGGGGCTAATGGGAAATGTGAATGACAGAGAGAGGCCCAGGTATGTTCGTAGAAGAAGCATTAGAGAGAGGTGGGCACTGCAGTAGGTGGAGTACTTGATCTCGCATTCCAACTCCATTTTGTTTTCACTCCCCCCACCCAGCTTCCTCCTTACCAGCCCCCCACTTTTGATGGTTTGTATTTCTCTTAATGAGCTTCTCACATAAAATAACCAATTGGAGAACATGGGTAATTTATTGGTGGTGGTTAATAGATGATTCAATGACGGGTGATTTGGTGATGGGTGGTAGTGAAAGTTTCATTTGTGTAAGACGACTTCTTGCCATAAAAGAGAACAAAATGGTGGAGGAGGCTTGAAGGGCTGAATGGCCTGCTCACTCCCATTCCTTCTAGGTTTACGCTTAAAAATGCAGAGATGCTTTAGTACCTAGAAATAAGGACTGCTAAAACATATGTTGTATCTTAATGATTCCTTTAGGATTTACTATAACCTATTAAGGTATCTGGAACATAACACATGGTGGCTATAACAATAATATCTTTTTAAATTCACTTTTATCTTCCTCCACACACCTCCTTATTTTTAATTCACACTGCAGTGTGACCCTTTTTAAGACAGAGAAATTAGATATTGGGAATGAACGGCTTGTTTAGTTTAATTGAGTTTTTAGCATGACCATTTATAGGTGTCATTTGAATGCTATGACTAAATTACAACCACATACTCAACCCTAACTGCATTCTGTTATTTTATAAAGGTAATTTATGAGATGAAGGTAACATAAGGTTTGCTACAACAGTGATGCAATAAATTCTAAGCAAACAATGTGGTCTGCGTGCCACGTTGATCTGCTGTAGCTGTTTAACCAGCTGCGCGGTTAAAGTTCCCTTAGGTGAGTTATTTGCATAATTTCCTGTTTTACCTTCCTTGTTTCCTTCTTTGCTTACCCATCCTTTACCAGGAGGCATCAGCACTTGCTTGGAGAATTGTTCCTCATGTACCTTGCCATTTGCCCAACTTTTACATGTGTCTGTTCTTCCAGGGCTCAGAGACAGCCCCATATACTCACATTTAATGTCATTTTACTGTGTCCAAGCTTTCCATCTCCCCGTTGTTATTGAGTCACAGTCAATTGATCAAATGTCCTGAACATTTCACAGTTTAACTGCCAGCCTTGTTATCTATGAGTGACACACTCACCACTGTTTGCAGGGAAACAATGAGCTCACACCGATCCTTCAAACAGCATCCCACCCAGACACATCCCCCTACCCTATCCCCCTGTATTTCCCCTGACAAATATCCCTACCCTACACATCCCTGGACACCATGGGTAATGTAGCACCAATTGTCCTAAGCTGCACATCTTTGGACTGTGGGAGAAAACCGGACCACCCGAAGGAAACCCACACAGACACGAGGACAATGTGCAAACTCCACACAGACAACTGCTCGAAGATGGAAACTGCTCATGCCCCTGGCGCTGTGAAGCAGCAGTGTTATCCACTGAGCACCATGCCACCCAAAAAGATTCAACTTTGTCAAAATAGAAAGTGTAAAATAGTTCAGGGTCATTGTTGGAGAGGCACGAATAAAAACTTCTTATGTTCACTGAATGACAAAGAACAAAAGCTATGAAGACACGATTGTAATGATAGAGCGAAACAGTAGGAGAAAACAATAGGTCTGTCAGCAATAGAAAGAAAAAAAGCTAAGTTGACATTTTTGTGATGGGACTCCCTTAGCCATGTCTTGTACAGCCCAACAAAAATGGAAGGGCTCTTTATAGCAGGCTTTGTGGTTCAATCTTGTTTACAAGTTACAAAAAATTTTTTCTAATCAACCTGTTCACAGATGTTATTACACACCTCTGCTGGCACTTGAACTGGAATCTCCTGGTCCGGAAGTAGGGACTCTACCACTGCACCATAAGAGAGCCTTGTTGATTATATAAGATAACAAGGTGTAAAGCTGGATGAACACAACAGGCCAAGCAGCATCAGAGGAGCAGGAAGGCTGATGTTTTGGGTCTAGACCCGAAATGTTGTTTCAGGTTCTCCAGCATCTGTAGTTCCTACTATCCCTGTTGGTTTTATAGATGATGGTACCAGTAATGTCACAGTTATTAACAGAATTCTCTCAAAGTGACACAGATTATAGGGAACACTCATTTGAAGGTAGCAGTTTAGCTCAATGCACAGTCTGTAAACTCTATCACCTAGGGCCAGTGATGCTTGAAGGGTTAGGCAGATGAGGCCTTCAGAAACTAGTGTGTTCTTGCCAAAATGTCTTTATTTGTGTGCATTCATGTTTCTTTACATTTTCCATGCTCCCCCACCTCCAAAATGTACCATCTTCATTTTGCTCAGTCACAAGCCAGCTACACTTGTGCGTTGGTCACTTCAGCAATGAATCATGAAATCATACAGTACAGACATATAAATGGAAATTTAGGTAATACAATTCACTGGTGAAATTCCACTGCCTGAGGGTTACATTTGACATCTGAATTTTACTTTAGACATAATGCCTCCTTTATATGACGGATGAATCACCATTTCCTCTGGAATGGGTAACATTCTTAACAAGTACTTTGCATCGGTATTCACCAAGGAGACATGATGTTGAGGTTAGGGATAGATATTTGCTTACTCTAGGTCAAGTTGACATAAGAAAGGAGGAAGTGTTGGGTATCCTAAAAGACATTAAGGTGGACAAGTCCCCACGTCCGGATGGGATCTATCCCAGGTTTCTGAGGGAAGCAAGAGAGGAAATAGTCGGGGCCTTAACAGATATCTTTGCAGCATCCTTGGACACGGATGAGGTCCCGGAGGACTGGAGACTTGCTAATGTTGTCCCCTTGTTTAAGAAGGGCAACAAGGATCATCCAGGTAATTATCGACCGGTGAGCCTGACATCAGTGGTAGGGAAGCTACTGCAGAAGATACTGAGGGATAGGATCGATTCCCATTTGGAAGAAAATGGGCTTATCAGTGATAGGCAACATGGTTTTATGCAGGGAAGGTCATGTCTTACCAACTTAATAGAATTCTTTGAGGACGTGACAAAGTTGATTGATGAGGGAAAGGCTGTAGATGTCATATACATGGACTTCAGTAAGGCGTTTGATAAGGTTCCCCATGGCAGGCTGATGTAGAAAGTGAAGTCACATGTGGTCCAGGGTGTGCTAGCTAGATGGATAAAAAAACTGGCTAGGCAACAGGAGACAGAGGGTAGTAGTAGAAGGGAGTTTCTCAAATTGGAGACCTGTGGCCAGTGGTGTTCCACAGGGATCTGTGCGAGGACCACTGTTGTTTGTGATTTATGTAAATGATTTGGAAGAAGGTGTAGGTGGTCTGATCAGCAAGTTTTCAGATGACACTAAGGTTGGTGGAGTAGTAGATAGTGAAGGGGACTGTCAGAGATTACAGCAGAGTATAGATAGACTGGAGAGTTGGACAGATAAATGGCAGATGGAGTTCAATCTGGGCAAATGCGAGGTAATGCATTTTGGAAGATAAACTTCAAGGGCGAACTATACAGTAAATGGAAAAGTCCTTGGGAAAATTGATGAACAGAGAGATCTGGGTGTTCAGGTCCATTGTTCCCTGAAGGTGACAACGCAGGTCAATAGGGTGGTCAAGAAGGCATATGGCATGCTTTCCTTCATTGGGCGGGATATTGAGTACAAGAGTTGGCAGGTCATGTTGCAGTTGTATGAGACTTTGGTTCGGCCACATTTGGAGTGCTGTGTACAGTTCTGGTCACCGCATTACCAAAAGGATGTGGATGCTTTGGAGAGGGTGCAGAGGAGGTTCACCAGGATGTTGCCTGGTATGGAGGGTGCTAGCTATGAAGAGAGGTTGACTAGATTGGGATTACTTTCATTAGAAAGACGGAGATTGAGGGGGGACCTGATTGAGGTCTATAAAATCATGAGGGGTATAGACAGGGTGGATAGCAAGAAGCTTTTTCCCAGAGTTGGGGACTCAATTACTAGGGGTCATGAGTTCAAAGTGAGAGGAGGAAAGTTTAAGGGAGATATGTGTGGAAAGTTCTTTACACAGAGGGTGGTGGGTGCCTGGAACGTGTTGCCAGCGGAGGTGGTAGATGCAGACACGTTAGCGTCTTTTAAGATATATTTGGACAGGTACATGGATGGGCAAGGAGCAAATGGACACATACCATTAGAAAATAGATGACAGTTTAGACAGAGGATCTTGATGGGCGCAGGCTTGGAGGGCCGAAGGGCCTGTTCCTGTGCTGTAGGTTTCTTTGTTCTTTGTTCTTTGTTCTTTGTTCCTACGTGAGAGAATCTGTTGAAGTCCACTTGATTCTCAATAGCATCACAATCACTATCTGTCTCACTGTATTGACCATTGATCAGAAATTTGACTAAAACATCTGTATAATTATAGTGGGGACAAGAGGTTGGAAATTCTGCAGCAAGTAACTCATCTCATGACTCACCAAAAGCTACTTGTCATCAACAAAGTAGATGTCAGGAGTGTGATGGAATACTGTCTGGTTGTCAGATGAGTGCAGCTCAGCATTTAATAAGCTTGACACCATCCAACACAAAGCAATCTACTTGAACAGCACTTTATTTGCCATCTTAATGATGTGCATTCACTGCCACATCAGTGCACAATGAAGATGTAGTGTTTTGGGGTGTTTTGGAGAGAGATTGGCGGACAGGTAGCATGCAGTCTGTGAGAAGGTAAACAACTTGGGGAGACTTGGTTGTCTTTTTTAAAGCTAGAACAATAGAAGCAGCCTGAATAGGCTTGGTCAAGCTCTCACCCAGGGATTTTAAGTTTAGCTTTCAGCAGTTGTTGTTGGGGCTTTGAAGAAGTGGAAGTTATTTTTCTTTTTCTCAATTAAGGCCAAAACCTAAGTGTTCTCTTCCTGGGCTGTTGCACTGTATGCGAGCCAAATCTGGTTTCTGAACTTGCTTTCTGCTAAGGCAAAATATGATGTTACTATGTTGGAAAAGTTAATTGGTAATAGTTACTGTACCTATTATTCTGTTGAGCTTTTCAATCAAGATAAGTTATTCCAAGTTCTTCTTTCTTTCGTTTCATTTTAACTATCATGTTTGATTAAATTGTGATTTGCATAACACCAAGTAGTTTAACCCATTGAATTCCATCTGGAACACAGAACCTGCCATTAACTTTTAAAATAAGAAGTTAAAGTCTAGGCTGCCTTCTTAACATATCTTGATGGAGTCTGGTCTGGTCCATAACAGCGCTACATCATAGGAAAGATGTGAGTATATTGGAGAAAGTGCAGAAGCAGTTTACAAAAGCAGTTCCTGGCATGTAGAAGTTTGATTTTGAAGACAGATTGAAGAAACTGTTCTCTTTAGAGAGAAGGCAACTGAGAGGAGATCTGATAGAAGTTTTCAAAATCACGAGTGGGTTGGAGAGAGCCAATAGGGAAAAAAACTGTTCCTGCTTGTAAAAGAAACAAGAAAAAGAGGGCATCAATTTAAAATGATGTGCAAAAGAAGCAAGGATGAAGTGAGGAAAATGGTTTTCACACAGCAAATAGTTAGGGTACGGAAAGCACTGCTTAAAAATGTGGTGGAAGCAGGTTCAATTGAGGCATTCAAGAGAACATTGGATGATTATTTAGTTAAATTAACATACAAGGATATGGGGAGCATGGCACCAAGCCACGAGGATCATTTAATCAGCTGGTGCAGGCACAATCGGCCGAACGGACCCCTCTGTGCTGTAACACTTTTGTGATCCTTTGACAATTAACACAATTAGTCACAATTAGAAGTATCTCTCAAAAATGAATGAAGTCACACAGGAGTAGGTTTTGACTTTGTACCACTGTGGGAAACTTGAGAACAAGTTGGTAGCTAATTTTACAGCGTACCCTCTCCTCAATTCTATTTTCCTTCAAGTGAAATATCGGGAGGGAGTGTAAAATGGATTGTCAAATAACCATATCCCTTTTACACAATTTCAAAGAATCACTGTAAAATCATCACACAATTATGGGTACACTGCATGCACAAAACCATTATTTCCCAACAATTTGAAATATTCAGCATTATCAGTGGTCAGATTAAAATTAATATTTTACAAAGCTTTTTAAATGCTTCAACATCTCAGATATGTCATGTAGTGGAATAAATTCTACAGATTTAATGTATGCCTAAGGAGGAAAACATTGCGTGTAAAAATGAATTGCATGCATGATAAATGTCCCCTAGCATGGCATAAATTGCAATATGAAGGGTCAGATTCCATAGCCTCACAACAGAGATGCATTGCAGACAGAATGTTATGAAAAATAAATCACTCGGCGTTGTGGACACTTAAATCAAAAAACCATGGACCTGGAAGCAGATTTTTACAGTAGCTGTAATTCTACAGGTCCGTTTATGGAATGCATTCACCCCCTGGTCGGTTTTGAGAAATCAACAGTTTTATTCTTTAGCAGTCTTGTGAATGTTCAACATTACAGAAATGGCTCTTGGATGTGGGTCCTATCACTTCAGAAGTGATTTCATGTGAATTGGGATACCCACCTTTCTGGTCTAGTTGACCGAATAATCTGACATTATATTGTTGCAACAATTTGCAGATGATGTGAATATGATATACATGTTTCCAGGCACTGTTATGAATGCACTAGCCCAAAGTCTCCCATATGATCTTTTTTTATTCTGACCAGTTGTCCACAACATCATCAAAGAGGATGATGCTCCATCAAATATTGGCCCTTTGAAACCCAGATACAATTCCCCAAGTCTTCTTTCCCTTCTATTAACCACACTGTCTTATATTTGTTTCTACATCTACGTTTAGCTACTATCTCAAATCTTACACTTTGCAAATTCAGATAATCTGGAGATTTTTACTATTCTGTCCAAACATGTTCTCTTCAGACTCAGAACAGCTGCAATTTATTATGTAGAAATCCCAGCAGGCTGGAATCTGTTTCCATTACAATCCTTACATTGTGGAAGCAGGCCATTTGGCCCATCAAGTCCACACGGTCTCTCTAAAGAGCATCCCATCCCCTACCCATTCCCTGTAACCCCACATAACCCACGGCTAACCCAGCGAGTCTGCTTATCACTAGATACTATGGACAATATAGGATGGCCAGGATAGACTGCATGTTTTTGGACTGTGGAAGGAAACTGGAGCACCTGGAGGGAACCTGCACAGACTTGGGGAGAATGTGCAAAATCCACACAGGCAGTTACCCAAGGGTGGAGTCGAATCCCGCTCCTTGGTGCTATGAGCAGCAGTGCTAAACACTGTATCACCATACCTCCCCTCTTTCTGCATTTCCCTCTCAGTAAATGGAGGTCTGCAGTACAGAAACAGGTCCTTTGGCCCATTGAGTCCATGCCAGTCAGAAACAACCACCCAACTATTCTAATATTTTGCTATTCAGCAAATAAGTAATCTAAGGAGGACTCAACTGTAATGACATGCTGTTCCTTTGTACAGACCCTTTGTCAGTACAGACAATGTGTGATCTACAATGCTTCGAGTCTCTTTGGACAATAAAAACCTTTCTGCTTAAATGCCTGACCCACAACATTTTCAGATCTGGAAACTTGCTCTTACTTATTATGTGTGGCCTCCTGCAATCATTGGGATCGATTTTTACCATGCACCACTGGTTAATTGTGGAACCAATTTCTTAGGCAGGCCTAGGGAGCTCAGTCAGCAACTTTCTGCCCAGGTGTGCTACTGAGGTTGGAATTGGAGAGGGGTGGGTCTAAATTCAACAGTGCAATGTAGAAAGGTGAGTTCTTCAAGAGGTTATACATTCACCCCGTGTCTGTGTGGGTTTCCTCTGGGAGCTCTGATTTCCTCCTACAGCCCAGTCATACACTGGTTAGGTGGATTGACCGCGCTAAATTACCCATAGAGTCCAGCGATGTACAGCCTAGATGGGGTGACCATGGGAAATGGAGGGTTACTGGAATAGGGTAGGGGATATGGACCTGAGAGGGATGTTCTTGTTTGGATTGGTGTGAACTCAATGGGCTGAATGATCTGCTTCCACACTGCAGGGATTCTTCTATGAAAGCAACTTAAGCATTCTGACCTCACATTCAGCAAACCCATGAGAATGTACATACAGTGGAGATAAATTTGAATTCAGAATTAGCCACAAAGCGGTAGAAACACTTCTTTGCAAAGTGTATCCAATGTCTAGTCAACGACATCAGGAGCTCAGTGGGTTGCAAAAATCTTCAGTACAGTTTCCATTGTTCTACGACACGTTGTGCTGCTGTCTTCTTAGAGAGAGACAACTGTTGGTAGTTTAGCCTAAGGGTCACCATGCCTCAAGTGAGTGTGAAAGGGAGAGTCCTTCCTGGTAACCTCAGCCAGTGTAGGAATTCAACCCAAGCCAGTGACATCAGTCTGCAATGCGAAGCTGCCATCCATCTAATCAGCGCCCATTAAGAAAAAAAATATTCAGTTAACTGCGTCTGTGCATGCAATTTTATAAATATGATCCATTGTCACAATTCACTGAGGAAGTGCAATGGAATTCAATCTCAGTATTTCCACAGTCATCACATGTATGAAAAGATTTAGTGAATCTATTCAAAATGTTCAATTATCTGACTGACACAGGTTAAAAGAAAACATTCAACGAGATTTCTGTACTTAACAAAAATGTGTTTCTAATGATCGATCTGTCTTTATCCAATGGAAGTTAGGAAATACAAATGAAGGCAAAATACTGCAGATGCCAGAAATCTAAAATAAACGCACAGAATACTGGAGAAACTCAGCAGGTCTGGTGGCACCTGAGGTTAGAGAAACAGAGTTAACATTTTGAGTTTGGTGAAACTCCTCTTTTACTTCAGCTAGTTCAGAGCTGAAGAAGAGCCATTACCAGATTCAAAATGTTTACTCCATTTCACTCTCCCGGAAATGGAGGTCTACAGCACAGAAAAAAGTCCTTTGGCTCATCAAATCCATGCCAGTCAAAAACAACCCACCTAACTATTTTAACAGAGCTAACAAGGTGTAGAGTTGGATGAACAGCAGGCCAAGCAGCATCAGAGGAGCAGGAAGGCTGGCATGTTGGGTTTAGACCCTTCTTCAGAAATGAAAAAAAAACTACTTTGATCCATTTTCCTGCACATGGCCCATAGCCTTGGCATTACAAGTTTAACACATATACTATTACATAGTATATCCAGCAATATGAATTGCTAACCTATAAATCTACAACTTAAAATGTAGGTCAGAGGCCCAGAGAGAGAATTTTTTTGCTTCTCTGTGCAGACTAGACTGTTGCATTGGCTCCAGACAGAACACAACTATCTGGTCAGGAGCCAATCAGAATGTTGTTGTCAAGTGTTTTACTTCAGAACCAATTGGCTCCACGATGTTTGAATATTGCTCTCACTGTTCCAAGGGAATGTAACATTATGCACAACTGCAACCATCTCTTTCTGCGATAATGGAAACTGCAGATGCTGGAAAATCCAAGATAACAAAGTGTGGAGCTGGATGAACACAGCAGGCCAAGCAGCATCTCAGGAGCACAAAAGCTGACGTTTTGGGCCTAGACCCTCTCCCTGGTTTAAGGTAGTATCTTCCTTTATTAGTCCACCCTCCAAAATTAAAGGAAATATAAAGATGAGGCGTTTACTCGTTTGAGAGAAATAACTCATGACTATAAGCTAAGACTTCCTGTCAAAAACAAAGAAATAAAATGTTTTCCACATGTTCCAAGATATGGTGAGTATTAAAGGTGTACTATGTTCTTTCACCTAAGGAATCATAGAATCTCTGTAATGCGGAAACAGGCCAATCTGCCCATTGAGTGCAGAATAACCCTCGAAGAGCATAACGTTCTGTGATATAGTCACAGGCTAGGTGGTTAGATGACTGTAGTGATCATTGTATTTGTAAGTATCAGTTAATCTTGTGCTTCTAGAAGGTGGTGGTCACGTGTTTGGAAGGTGTACTCTAAGGCGAATTTCTGAATCTTGTAGATGGTACACATTACTGCTGCATTGGTGGTGATAGGAGTGAAAGTGTGTGGATATGGTGCTGATCAAGTCGGTGATTATGTCAAGCTTCTTGAGTGTTGTCGGAGCTGCACCCATCCAGGCAAGTGGGAGTATTTCATCACACTCTTGACTTGTGCTTTGTAGTTGGTGGACAGGTTTTTGGTGAGTCAGGAGGTGAGTTATCCACTGCAGGATTCCTGGCCTCTGACCTACTTTCCAAGCACAGCACAAAGGCTTTCAAGTTTTGTCTTTTTTCACTCAAGGAGTAAGATAGTGAGAGATTTTTACTTGTAGGCTTCCAGGCTGCACTGCACTCACAGGCCTGTTGCAAAGTGCAGCTGAACCAATCCAAAAGCTGTCTTTCGGCATCTTTCCCTTAGCGGAACTGCATGGAGTTTGCACATTCTCCCCGTGTCTCCCTGGGTTTCCTCCAGGTGCTTCGGCTTCCTTCCACAGTCCAAAGATGTGCAGGTTAGGTGGATTGGCAAGGCTAAATTGCTCATAGTATCCAGGTATGGGTAGGTTAGGTGGATTAGCCATGGGAAATGCAGAGTTACAGGGATTGGGTGTGGGAGTGATTCTGGGTGGGATGTTCCTTGGAGAGTTGGTGTGGATTTGTTGGGCTGAATAGCCTGATTCAACACTGTAAGGATTCTATGAAACAGTCTATCTATGAACTACTTCTGGTGCCACTCTGTTTCACACGTATCACAAGTGAGAAATTCTAACTGGCTGTCAGTGCGAATAGAAACACTAACTGTGGGCAAGAGTTGATCACCACAAGGAGGAGGCAACATCAAAAACCCCAAAGCAGACACCAGCCTCGAAAACAGGCATCAGCAAAGGTCATTTTTCACCACTGGCTATAGGAGCAGGCTTCATATTTCCAGGATTTACTGGTTCAGCCAGCAAAAGAACTGCAATGTTTGATTTCACCCAGCTTCTGAGATTGAATTGCTATCATCTCTCACAGTTGGATGGTTGCATGTTGCAGTTGTTACTTCAATGTAGTAGTTGACCTGTTTGTTCATGTTAATAACTGTGCAAAGATATGCCCAAAGGCCTTGTATACAAACATCTTAATGAATGCATGACCAGAGGGAATTAAACACACACACACACACACAGCTTGCTGTTGAATAAACGCAAGAGAGATTTGAACTTTGAAAATGTAAGCATCTGGAAAGTTTGAGCTCCTCACATGTCTCCTGTCTCTCTTGCCCTTGACACTTCACATGTCAATGAAAGAGGTTTGAGCATTTTTAATCAACCACACTTTTATAAGCAGATTGTAAGTTAAAAATTCAGCATGGCAACTGCTAACCTTAACACTCACATATTCATCAAGTACAAAATGGAAATTGAAATTGAAAACTCAAATTGAAATTCAGCTCCATTCCAAAAATTCCTCAAAAGTGCCTTGTGATATAACCTTGGCTAGCGAACTCTTGGAGTCAGAAGTAAGGGTCCAATGTGTCTACAGTCGGGATGTACCGGATAAACATTTTTACAATCGTGTTACGGTTAGGATTTTTTTTTCATGGTACAACATTAGTGTCTCTGCCTCTGGGCCAGGAAAACTGGGTTCAAATCCTACCTTCTCCGAGGTTCATAGAACATGGCAGCGCAGTACAGGCCCTTCAGCCCTCAATGTTGCACCAACCTGTGAAACCAATCTGAAGCCCATCCCCTACACTATTCCATTATCATCCATATGTTTATCCTATGACCATTTAAATGCCCTTAAACTTGGCAAGTCCACTACTGTTGCAGGCAGGGCATTCTATGCCCTTACTACCCTCAGAGTAAAGAACCTACCTCTGACATCTGTCCTATATCTATCAGCCCTCAATTTAAAGCCATGTCCCCTTGTGTGAGCCATCACCATCTGAGGGAAAAGGCTCTCACTGTCCAGCCTATCTAATCCTCCGATCATCTTGAATGTCTCTGTTAAGTGGCCTCTTAACCTTCTTCTCTCTAATGAAAACAGCAAGTCCCTCAGCCTTTCCTCATAAGACCTTCCCTCTATACCAGACAACATCCTGGTAAATCTCCTCTGCACCCTTTCCAATGCTTCCACATCATTCCTATAATGCGACGACCAGAGCTGTACGCAATACTCCAAGTGCGGCCGCACCAGAGTTTTGTACAGCTGCAACATGACCTCATGGCTCCGAAACTCAATCCCTCTACCAATAAAACCTAACACACCGTACGCTTTCTTAACAATCCTATCAATCTGGGTGGCAACTTTCAGGGATCTATGCACATAAACACCGAGATCTCTATGCTCATCCACACTATCAAGAATCTTACCATTAGCCCAGTACTCTGTATTCCTGTTACTCCTTCCAAAGTGAATCACCTTACACTTTTCCGCATTAAACTCCATTTGCAACCCCTCAGCCCAGCTCTGCAGCTTATCTGTGTCTTTCTGTAACCTGCAACATCCTTCCACACTATCCACAACTCCACCGACTTTAGTGTCATCTGCAAATTTACTAACCCATCCTTCTATGCCCTCATCCAGGTCATTTATAAAAATGACAAACAGCAGTGGCCCCAAAACAAATCCGTGTGGTACTGAACTCCAGGATGGACATCTCCCATCAACCACCACCGTCTGTGTTCTTAGAGCTAGCCAATTTCTGATCCAAACACCAAATCACCCTCAATCCCATGCCTCCGTATTTTCCGCAATAGCCTCCCCTGGGGAACCTTATCAAATGCTTTACTGAAATCCATATATATTCACATCAACCGCTTTACCCTCATCTAACTGTTTAGACACCTTCTCCAAGAACTCGCTAAGGTTTGTGAGGCATGGCCTATCCTTCACAAAACCATGTTGACTGTCCCTAATCAAATTATTCCTTTCTGGATGATTATAAGCCCTCTCTTATAATTCTCTAACAGTTTACCCACAACCGTTATGCTTTTATAATTGTTTGTGCAGAACCTAATCGAGTATTTCCTAGAAATCCATGTAACATGCCCAAACAGGTTGATCTAAAATAACATACCAGAGAATGAGGAGACAAAGTATCGTTGATTTATATGTTCACATTTTGGCACTGTCCATTGTCCATCAACTTGATCAGTTTGACCACTGGCAAACATTTCTGAGGTGCCATGTTTTCCCCACCTGGATTGATCAATTACTCATTAAGACTTGCTCATTTCCTCTGGAAAGAGGCTTATCTTTTGGTTTTAATAAACCCTGAAGTCAGGCTTAGCTTGCTCAGGCTTCTGCCTCCACTAATCATCTGTCCTGATGAAAAGCGTAAAACTGAAATGTCAATTTTCCTGCCCCTCTGATGGTGCCTGACCTGCTGTATTCCTCCAGCTCTACACTATATTGACTCTGACCCAGCATCTGCAGTTCTTGTTGTCTCCTGACATTTAAACAGCATAATTCTGTGATCAAGTATTTGCTGTTTAACAGATAATTAGTCACACACCTAATATGCTGGTGTTGTTAAAATGAAGGGTCCAGTCTTTCAGATATATTGTGACACTTTAGTCCATCTATATATATATATATATATATATATATTCTTTTAGAAACAAAAATACATTAATACCAGTTACTTTTCTAATCACCAGGTCACCATTCAACCCCTCACTCTTCCTTTTTATTCATTTCAGATCATTTCAGCTAACCCAGCAAATGTTAGGTTAATATCTACAATCCCTATTGTTCTTTGACCAGAAACTGAACTGGGCTAGTCATATAAATACTGTGATACAAGAGCATGTCAAAGACTAGAAATTCTGCAGTGAGTAACTCACATCCTAGCTCCCCGGAGCCATCTATACGCTACAAGCCAGGAGTGTGATGGATACTGCCCACTTGCCTGGGAGAGTGCAGCACCAACAACTGTCAAACAGATGACCTCCATCCAGAACAGAGCAGCCTGCACATTCATAATCATTTACCTCCTCCACCACCAACACACAGTTGCAGTTATGTGTATCAACTATAAGTTGTATTTCAGAAATTCTTGCAAGTTCTGTATTTGGTTGGATTTATCCTGCTTTTTGTGGAAAGGATATTCCTAGACTGTTTTCCACATTGCCAATGTTGTAATTGTACTGGAGCAGCTTGACTTAATGAAGGATTCATATTTGTTTTGCATTATGTTATGAAGGGTGATGCACAGACTGTAATGCATTATGATTAAAAACCTGAGATAACAAGGTGTAGAGCTGGATGAACGCAGCAGGCCAAGCAGCATCAGAGGAGCAGGAAAGCTGATATTTCGGGCCTAAACCCTTCTTCAGAAAAGTCATTTCTGAAGAAGGTCTAGGCTCAAAATGTCAGCTTTCCTGCTCCTCTGATGCTGCTTGGCCTGCTGCGATCATCCAGTGCTACACCTCATTATCTCAGGCTCTCCAGCATCTCTCATGATTAAAAACCTCAAGCCCGTCGATAACTCCATCTTTGGCTTCCCCCAGAAGATTGTGGCGCAATGGTAATGTTACTGGGCTCGAGGTCTGGGCTCACATAATGGGAATGTTTGTTCAAGAGGAGGTGTTTACATTCAATTAATGAATCTGGATTATAAAACTTGTCTCAGTAATGGTGACCATGATAATGATCGTCGATGGCTGTAAAAACACACCTGGCCCATTAATGACATTTCATCGAAGGAAATCTGCCCTTTCAACTTGGTTTGGCCTACATATGACTTCAGACCCACAGCAATGTGGTTGACTCGTAACTGCCCTGAACGAAACAAATCAGAGTCATGGAGTCTGGCAGGAAGTTGACTCACCATCTGCCTCCCCAGAACTTATCCATCATCTACAAGGCTCAAGTCGGGCATGTGATGTTATACCCCCCACCTGTCTGGATGAGCGCAGCTCTGTCAACACTCAAGACATTTGACACCATCCAGAATAAAGCAATAAGCAGTTTCATAGGCACCAAATCCACAAACAAACACTCCCTTCATTGTCAACATTCGGTAGCGGCAGTGTCTACCTTCTACAAGATGCACTGCAGAAGTTCGCCAAAGGTCCTCAGAATGCATCTTCCAAACCCACAGCCACTTCCGCCTAGAAGGAAAAGGGCAACAGACACATGGGAATACAACCATCCGCAACTTACCTTCAAACTACGTGCCATTTTGACTTGGAACCATATCGTCATTTCTTCAGCATTTTTGGATCAACATCCTGGAATTCTCTCTGTATGGCATTGTGGGACTACCTACAGTGCACGGACTGCAGCGATTCAAGATGGCAGCCCACTGCTGTCTTTTTATAGGCAACAATGGAGGGGTAGTAAATGCTGCTTCATTGTCGATACTTTTAGTATAGTTGGCAAAAAAAAGTCATATTGCAGTGCCTTTCCCTCAGTGTGTTGTTTTAATCTGGATTGCTTTGCTTGGAAGGTGGTGGATGTAAATTCCCTTCGTAATTTCAAAAGGGAATTGGGTAAATGTTTAAAACGGGATAAAAACCGTAGGACTGTGAGAAAAGCATACAAATCGCTACAGTGCAAAAAGAAGCAATTTGGCCCAGAGAGACTGCCTGGTCCTCCGAAGTGTATCCCATCCCACTGTGTTGGTCATGACTAATCCATGTAACCTATACATCCCTGGGCACTATGGGTAAGTTAGCATGGCCAATCCACCCTAACTTGCACATTGGTGGACTGTGGAACGAATCTGGTGCACTCAGAGAAAACCCACACAAACATAGAGAGAATGTACAAACTCCAGACACTATTATCAAACCCAGGTACTTGATGCTGTGAGACAGAAGTGCTAACCACTGAGACACTGTGCTGCCCAAAAAGATTCCAATTTAATAGCTATATAGAGAACCTGCACTCCGACAAATGGCGGAAACACCTCCTCCTGTATTGTATAATTTGAAGATTCAGAAACATCTGTCCATTTGTCTTTTGGCTGCTTATTCCTATCTTGACCAAACAATAAATGTGTTACAACCTAATCACACCTTCTGTTCAAACCCTAGTGAAAGTATATCAAGATGTACAGACTTAGATTGCAATCTTGCTTTTGCTTCGAAATGTATTGAATAGGCCCAACATGGAGCAATCCAAATTCACTAGCTTCTAGTTAATCCACTTTATTGGGCAAAGAGCTTATATTTAATTCGTAAGAAGAATCCCAAAGCAACATTGTCTGAACTTGATATTTGATGAACCTGAACACAAATCCTCTCATATAAAGTTGCCCTAGCTTTCTAGCCATAGGCCTGCTCTCTCATTAGAGAGAGATAACTGGCAAAGACCTAACCTGAGGACCATCACACCTCAGGGCAAGACCAGAGGGTGAGAAAGAAAGTCTTTCATGGTAATGTCAGCTGACGATAGGAACTGAACCCATGCTGTTGGCATGCATACTTCTTTACAAACCAACTCTTCAGCTAACTGAGCTAATCCACCTCCCATTCTTCCACTAAACTGCACTGCTAATGCTGCATTCATCATATGAAGATCCACAGCACCTGATCTGTTCCTAAATTCTGCATTCTAATCATCCTCTGGCTAAAAACGCTCTATAATCTGAACAGCTTGATGTAGAACGGGGGAGGAAAAAAATCTGATACTCAGAGGGTTGACAAGTGGACAAATTGTTCACTGAAAGTTCATAATATCTGCAGATCTCTCAGAATCAAGAAGTGGTATATATTCAGAAGCATTCTGGACTGGATTACGCATGACACATGGAGACTTAATGGATTGATTACTGCACTATCAGGAAGCTTGATGGACTTGAGACATCAGTGAGACATTCTCTGCAGCCTGAGCAGCACATTACAATCATACTTTATGAACTGAGTAAAGCATTACAGAGTAGAATTTTATGAACCAAGCAGTTTTATAGACTGCCTTTACATTTTAGAATCGGAATGATCAATTACATGGTGGGGAGATACTAGGATGGCATGGTTCATTTGATTGAAGAGTTTGCAAACTTTGTTGAAACACTGTAATGCTCTAAGGTTTTTGCAACTGCAAGAGAGCCTCAGTACCAGGAATATCAAGGCTTTTTGAGCCCATTCATCAGCTTATTTCAATGAATCAAGAAAATATGAAACTTTTGCAAAGCTTCAGTATTAGCTGAGAGACTTCATGAAACTTAGAAACAGAGAATCTAAGAGCAGGAGGTGGTCATTTGCCCTGTCCTTCAATATGATCGTTAGTAATCCTCCACCTCAACAACATTCCAGCTTTCTTTCCATATCCTTGAATCTCTAAAAATGTATCAATCTCTTACTCAAAAATATTCAGTGGCCTGGCCTCTGAAGCCTTCAGTGCGAATGAATTCCACAGGCTGACCAAACTCTGATTGAAGCAATGTTTTCTCATCTCAGTCCTAAATAGCCTATCCCATATCTTGAAACTGTGGCCCTTGTTCTGAACTCCTCAACCAAGAGAAACGCTCTCCTACATTTGGCCTGTGCAGGCCTGTTAGAATTTTACACATTTCAATCAGATATCCTCTCATTCTTTTGAACTTTCATGCTCGTAGGTCCAGTCAAACCTATCTCTTTTCATATGACAGTTCTGGCAGGTCTGGAATCAGCTGCACCCCTCTTTCTGGCAATGCATCATCTCCTAGGTGGGAAGACCAAAAAAACACACAATACTCAAGGTGTTGTCTCACCAATGCTCTGATGTAAAGCATCCTTAGTTCTGAACTCAAATTCTCTTGCAATGAAGGCTAACATGCCATTTGCCTTCCTAATTGCTTGCTGCATATGCCTGTCTACTTTCATTGAATGTTGTACAAGGATGCCCGGACTCCGTTGTATCTCCCAGTTTATGATCATTTAAATCATACTCTGCCTTTCTGTTTTTCACAACAAAGCCCTAAAAGCTGCTAATGGTGAAGCGTGGGACTGCAATTTATTTACCTTACATCCTGAAAGTCTGGGATTCTGACCTCCTGCTACTCCCTGCCAAAGGTTTATTTACAATTTCATATTCTACACGTTTGACAATGTGTAGCATTTATATGGTCCTGTGTTTTGGTTATGACAAATAAACTTTGTTTTAAGTGGAAGCTATGAACCAGTACTCTCGATAAACTGGCAAAATCTAGAAAGTTCAGATACTGCAAAGTTTACCGCATTGTTCGATCCAATTATTAAAGCTTTTTAATTTATTTACCTCAGCATAAATATACATGTTGTTCGATTGAATGGCCACATGAAATATCAATAGTTGATTCAATTTTGAGTCAATTGCTCCGCAAATACCTTAATCTAATGTGATGTCTGAGTAATCAGTTGAGGGTGCGAGTGAGAAAGCTCTCTGCCAGTAAGTTTTATTTAAGGAAAAGTTGCATTATTATTTGTGATTTATGCCATAAGTAAAGCATAGCAGCAATGTGTATACCTCTGCATTATGTTTCCAGTATTTAGAGTGTTTTCTTTTACATTGATTGGCCCTCATGATCATCCAAAATGTTTGATCAATCCTAACGCTCCAGTTTCCATAGATGCCAGGTAATAAAAAGTTTATCGTATCGCAATGCCTTGCTGTGATATTTTTATTCATTTCAAAGGCCATTTAGTTCAGTCTAACTATTTGGAGAACACAGGCATCACAAGAAAGGAACAAATTATTTCTCTTCAGCAAGCTATTCAGTGATGGGTTCACTCGGGAAGATGAAGACTTGTTCCAAATAAAGGTTCCTTTGTCTTCAAACTATGCAGCTTGAATCTCGACCCATGGTATATTTTGTGAAATTACAGGCACAGGTTAGCACTGTACTTGGAACCTGTTCACCATCTTTGGTGGATGCCAATTCTAGTAAAGTCAAAGAGTTGTACAACAGTAAATCTGAGGGCAGGTGTGGTCATTAATTGTTGAGGTCTAAATTTTAGACCCTCTTATCCTCATTAAGCTCTTCATTTGCAAGAAGATTTTTGTATTGTTGGTGAAAACTCTATGGGCTTGAGGGCCTCTTCTGGACTGTTTTAGACTCTGAATAGATGGCCTACTTCTGCTCCAATGTTGTGGCCACACTGATTAGTACCACAGACTGAAAGGGCTGGGCAGCCCTACTGCCAGTTGTGATCAATATTTTTTCTTGTTAAATAGTTCAATAAGAGAGCATGTGTCAATGCCCAACCTCTGAACCAGAAGGTCCACGGTCAAGTGCCACTCCAGGACTTGATGGCACAGGAAGGTGAGTTTGTAATACAGAATCCCTGCAGTGTGGAAAGAGGCCATTCAGCCCATCAAGTACACACCAACCTTCTGAAGGTCATCTTACTCCAGTGCCACACACTATCCCTATAGCTAATGCACCTTCTGGATACTACAGAAAATTTCCCACAAACAATCCACCTAACATGCTTATCTTTGGACTGCGGGAGGAAACAAGAACCTGCAGGAGAATCCAACACAGACAAGGGGAAAATGTGCAAATTTCACACAGACAGTTGCATGAGGCTGGAGTGGAACCCTGATCCCTAATGCTGTGAGGTAGCTGTGCTAATCATTGAGGCACCTTG
This sequence comes from Stegostoma tigrinum, assembly GCF_030684315.1. Classification (NCBI taxonomy): domain Eukaryota; kingdom Metazoa; phylum Chordata; class Chondrichthyes; order Orectolobiformes; family Stegostomatidae; genus Stegostoma; species Stegostoma tigrinum. The sequence goes on along the minus strand of NC_081389.1, from coordinate 13,182,124 downwards.
CTGCACATTACCAAGCATGTAGAATATGAACTTGTAAATAAACAGCTGGCAGGGAGTAGCAGGAGATCAGAATCCTAGACTTTCAGGATGTAAGGTAAATACATTGCAGTCCCACCCTTCACTATTAGCAGCCTTAAGGGCTGGAAGTAGTTGGAATAATTGGCTGGTTAGCTGGTGTGGGTTAGATTGACGCTAAGAATTCAATCCCTGTTCCAGCTGAATGGGATTCTAGACCTGATGCATGGCACTCACCATGGTGAAATCATGGCACTATGGGTTAGGCCTGCCTTTGAACAGAGGATTCAAAATTAATGCTTTATTCTGGATGTGAGTTTGCTCGCTGAGCTGGAAGGTTAGTTTTCAGACGTTTCGTCACCATTCCAGGTAACATCATCAGTGAGCCTCTGACGAAGCGCTGGTGTTATGTCCCGCTTTCTATTTATCTGTTTAGGTTTCCTTGGGTTGCTGATGTCATTTCCTGTGTTGGTGATGTCATTTCCTGTTCTTTTTCTCAGAGAATGATAGATTGGCTCCAAATCAATGCATTTGTTGATGGAGTTCTGGTTGGAATGGCATGCTTCCAGGAATTCTCGTGTGTGTCTCTGTTTGGCTTGTCCTAGGATGGATGTGTTGTCCCAATCAAAGTGGTGTCCTTCCTTATCTGTATGTAAGGATACAAGTGATAGTGGGTCATAGCCACAAAACGTCTGAAAACTAACCTTCCAGCTCAGAGAGCAAACTCACATCCAGAACCTCAACCTGAGCTACAAATCTTCTCAAAACTCGCTAATGCTTTATTAGTCACATGTTCTGAGCACCATTGAAAAACTGATGTAGATACAGAAATTCTTTAGAAGGAGGCGATTTGGCCCACTGTGTCTGCATCGACTTTCCGAATATTTTGACTCAGTGCCAATCTCCTGCCTTTCTCCCACAATCTTGCACATTGGAGATTTATGTAAATAAAGGTATTTCCCCTTTGAATGCCTCAGATTGAACATGCATCCACCATATATTCAGGTAATGCATTCTAAACACTTAGTGCGTGAAAAAGTACTTTTCTTGCTTATTTGTTTCTTTTGAAAACTTCTTCAAAACCATCCCCTCTGCTTCTTGATCCATTTATGAGTAAGTTCAAATTCTCCCTGCTTATGCTGTACAGACCCACATGATTTTGGAAACTTGCATCAAACCTTTTCTCTGCCTTATCCTTTCCAAGACAAACAGTCTCTACTTCTCCTATCGTCCTTCATAACTGCAGTGTCTCCTCCTTGGAACTATTCTCATTACTCTTTACTCCATTATCATTGCTCCATTAAGGGGAAGTGAGGGTCTAGTGGTATTATTGCAGGAAAGACCGAAGTAATATTTCAATCAGGCAGATAATGGAATTTGAATTCAATAATAAACAGTTTGAAATTAAGGTAGTTATGACTGTGAAACAGTTGTCAATTGTTGAGGAAAACCTTGTTGGCGTTTCGGGAAGGAAATCTGCCATCCATACCTGGTCTGGCTTACATGTGGCTCCAGACTCCAACAGAGTGGTTGACTGTTAACTGCCCTTTGCGCAATTAAGGATGCACAATATACACCTGCCCAGCAGGTGACACCCACATCCCATGAAGGTTTTTTTTAAAAAAAGCAGTTTCTGCTGACATGGGAGCTGAATGTTAGCCTTTTCGTTGTTGCTTTATGTGCAAGTTCTGTACCGAACATGTGCGAACTGGAATCGGAAGCAGTGGACAAGTAGGGAAGTGGACAGAGATCACCTCCTGCAACCCAGTGGCCTGATCTCCTCCCCAACACCCACCAACCTCCAGCTTGACCTATCCGTCCTGGTCCTACTCCTAATCCCCTTTCTGTTATCTCCGCAACTGTCAATACGCACGAGCGTATTTACAGAGAATAACATGCATGCTCCATGATCAGCAAACACAACTAAAAGATACCCTTTTCTGCACTCTGTCCAATGGATTCACATCCTTCCTGCAGTGCTGCACCCACTCTGGTACACAGTATTCCATCAGAGGTCTAATAGTGTCCTATATAACATTCATCATAGCCTCTTTGCTCTTGCACTCTATGCCCGTAATTCTGAAGCTCAGGATAATGCTTGTTCTATTGACAGCTGTCTCCTCCTCTCCTACCATCTTTAATGATGTCTGCACATGTACACTCAGGATTCTCTGTTGGGGTGCTATCCTTTGGAATTGCACCCCCTTTGTATTGTCTGTTCACGTTCTCCCTCATATTCTTCCTCACTTCATTTTTCTATATTGATCATCTGCTACCTATCCACCAATTTGACAGTGTCCTTTTGAAATTTTGCAATGCCCTCCTTTCAGTCTGGAAGGCTCCCAAGGTTCTGTGTCATTTCAGTTGACTCTGAACCAATGTTGACCTTCTGGAAGAAAATCTGGGATATTCTCAAAGTAATAATACAGAAACTGGACTAATTGTTTCTATCATGTTGATACGAGTCTTGTGGGGGAACATGAAGGTGATAACATTCCCAAGTCATCACTCTTCTGCACCTCCAAATGCCATAAATTAGAGAGGAGGACTATTGTTGTAAATAACCTACTCTAGTGCATCTTGTAGATCATATATACTGCAGTTGAACTGCATGGGTTGGAGAGTATGCACATTGAGTCCAATAACATTGGCAACGATCATTGCCTTAGATGCTGCTGAACTTCTTGAACATGGTAACCAAATAGACTCTGGTGGAAAATGAGCATTCACATCTTGGGCTGAAGAGTTGTGAAGATTTGAAGGTTGAGTAGGTGAGCTGGTTGAATACCAGGCTTCTGCTCTGCTATTTTAGCCATGTTATTATAAATGGTGCAATTAATGATATAGAGACACCACACACATGTTGTTTGTCCAGCGAAGTGTCAATTCTTAACACACATGCTCCAATGGGCACACAAGATTACTCTATTTAATGGAGTTCAATACATTTTTAAATATTCTATTGCAGCTTTGTCTCTTGGCAAAGGCAAAAACAAGAACATTTGGTGTGTTACAGATCAAACCACCTTCAAAGGTATCAAAATCCATTTCCCTCCCCTTGTACTATTTCCATCAGTTATGCTGACTATGATCTCCAATACACTTTTCTTCATTGTAGAGGTCCCCTGTAGGCTTAGATAGGGAGAATGCTTTAATGCATGAGATCTGATAGTTGCTCATTCGTCTAGATCGATAACAGGAATAATTTATTTTAACAACTTTTTCTTTCGGGGGCAAATTAAGTCCCTTTGGAAAAGTAACTTTTCTTGTCCAGTAATGCAAGATAAACTCATGACAGTGAAGTTCTTACACTTTGATCTATGTGCTCAATCATTTGCATCAGTATTTTTCTCTGGAGTTCTTATAACAAGTCAGAAATTGTTAGCTTAAAAAATGCCTGCGCTATTTGAAAGAATTCCATGCACCTAAAAAGGATTAACTGAAAATGAGCTGTGGTTTTATTTATTGTGGTGAACCTGTGTTGCCATGACAATGTGCACGTAAGTGTAGCCAAGAGTTATTCATAGTGATAGCAGAGGCTCCATTGCTCTTGGTTGACCAGGAAGATCTCTCATTGACCACTGACATATTTTGGAAGGTTTGTGGGTGAGTAATCATTGTGTTCAGCTGTGCCATGATTATATCTTCTTTGGCCGTCAGTTTTCCTTGAACTCTTTTGGTTTGGAGACAGAGATACTGCCAAGGAAGAGCTAGCCAGCACAGTTGACTGGTTAGCTAGTCCTTGATGTAGAGTGACATCATCAGCATGGGCTCAATTCCCACCACGAAAGTGCTGATTTCTTGACCTCACCCCTTGCCTGTGGTTTGGTGACCCTCATGTTAAACTCACCACCAGTTGTCTCATTTTGTCTCTAATGACAGAGTAGCCCTATGGTCCTCAGTGATTTTGCTGAGTGTTACGACCACTCGGAGAACAACAAAAGCTTTGCATTATGGCAGTAGTATTTGCAACAAAAACAAGGGGTTAGAAGGAAGTTGCTGGTCCTTTCAACAAGTCTGGCAACAATTTTGGAGACAGAAACAGAGTTAACATTTTGAGCCTGATATGACTCTTCAGAACCAAACTCAGTCCTGAAGTAAAGCTATATTGATTCAAACTGTTAACTCTGTTTCTGTCTCCACAGAGGCTGACACACTTTCTGAATTTTTTCAGTTACTTTTGTGTTTGTTTCAGATTTCCAGCATCTCCATTATTTTGCATTGATTTGGTTGGAAAGAGGTCCAGGAAGCTAAGTCCTATTCCGAAAAGAGTCATAGACTTGTACAGCATGGAAGCAGGCCCTTCAACACAACTCAACTATACTGACCAGGCATCCTATTTTAATCTAGTCCCATTTGCCAGTATTTGGCCCATATCCCTCTCAAACCTTTCTACTCATGTACCCATCTAAATACCTTTTAAATATTACAATTGCACCAGGCTCCACCACTTCCCCTGGCAGCTCATTCCATATATGCACCGCACACTATGTGAAAAGCCTACACCTTAAGTACCTTTTCAATCCTTCCACTCCCACCTTTAAACTCTGCCCTCACCCCTTAGCCCGGATTCTTCAGGGAAAATAACCCCATCCTATTCAGTGTCTCCCTATAGCTCAAGCACTCCAACCCCAGGTACGAGCTTTGGTTATGGTTGAGAACTGGTGGCATAGATTAGGAGACGCTGCTTTCTCTGAAGAATCAAGGATAAGTGAAGGACTCCATTGTGAAATTAGAACGAGACCATGCAAGAACAAAATAACGAATCTTATTTACACATAAAGGGTCGTCAAAATTTGGAAACATCTCCAAAAAAGGCACTGGAATCTGGGATTATTTTGTCTGAGATAACAAGATGTAGAGCTGGATGAACACAGCAGGCCAAGTAGCATCAGAGGACCAGGAAGGCTGATGTTTCATGTCTGGACTCTTCTTCATCTTGTCTTAATGGACCATAGATAAAGAGTTGGGATTAAAGGAGAGGGAACTGCTATAATTGACAAAATAATGAATCATTCATGATCATGGAATTCCTACAGTATGGAAGCAGGTCATTCAAATCCACATCAATCCTCAGAAGAGCATTCCACTTAGGGCCCCATCCACCCTATCCATGCAACCTTTCATTTCCCATTGCTAACCGAAACACACTGGGCAATTAAGCATGGCCAATGCAGCTAGCCTGTGCACCTTTGGACTGTGGGAAGAAACCCACGCAGAGAAAATATGCAAATACCACATAGACAGTTGCCAGAGGCTGGAATCAAGCCCAGGCCCCTGCTGTGAGACAGCAGTGCTAACCACTGAGCCCCTGTGCCACCCAAGAATGACATTCTTTTCCTTCATGCATGTCCATGGTTAAACCATGGGGAAATATCGAGGTTTTTCTTTGACTTCCTGTTTACTGCATCTAATTTTCTATGTTCATGAAGGTGTCACCCCTTGCTGGAGTATGGACTCCACAGCCAGCAACTGCTTTCATAGTGAGAGTCTTTACGACATTAAGATTAATCCACAGTCATCCATTGGGAACACGTATTTATTGATCTGACAGATACTCTACTGTGGAGAAATCATTTGTACACCTGCTTGAAAATTGTAGCCAGGAGCTTATAATTTTACTGGCACATTACAGTACTGAAGATAAGTGCTTCCCGTTACAGTTTGTAGACATAATGTTAGAATGATCACCCTCTGATTTACAGACCTTACAAATTGAGTTCTTTCATATAATGTTCAATAAATAGTGGCAACAATGAATGAGCGAATGAATGAATGATTTATTGTCACGTATGCCAAGGGTGATAAAGTGAAAAGTGTTCTATTGTTGCAATTTGCCACCATTTTTAGGCACAAAAGAATAAAAAAGGGAGTACCTAAATAGAGTTCATTTTCAACAGCGAGGTCCCAAACATGACTCCAGGACTTCCAAGGTCCACGTTCCAGGCCTACCACAGCCAGGAGCCCTCGCTCCATGCCATAGTCAATGACCCACTGCCACTGAAAGAGTCCACGCTCAGGGCCTACAAAACCAGGAGACCCTGCACCACCATTGTTGCAGCCAATGCCCCACCACAACTCCAGGGCCTATGAAGCCAGGAGTTCCTGCTCTGCCATCATTGTAGCCAACGCCATGGTGCCATTCCAGGAATCCATGCACCAGGCCTGTGAGCCAGGAGTTGCCACCTCCTCCAGTCTGGCCTCCCTGCTATGAAGAAAACAGAAAAAAAGAAAAAGAAATGAAAAGGAGAAGCATGAATGCTTCAGTCCAGCCTCTGAAATATACTAAGAAGTGGTTCCAAATTAGTTCATGTACAAGATAATTTCAATGTGAGTTCTGATAGCTCCTCTACATCCATGTCAGATTCTGTTCCGCTAGGTCACTCTAGTTCTTCAGTTTGGTGCTATGGCCAGTTACAGTTATACAGTTCAACCTGCCTTCCTGTTAATCTACACTTTTAAGTAGATGTGGTTATATTTTTGTATGCACCACTCAAGGGGAAATAATGCCACTGATCATGTATTTCAAGCAGCCCCCATTTGTTCTGAGTAAGCAATCCATTCAGACATGTGTAAAACCTTGTAATACTGCTGTCAACTTCTCAAACCCTTCATTAATGAATCAGTACGTTCTTGTGTTAGCCAATGCCTTCTGTTTATTTTCTAAGTGAGCACAAGGAGAAGAAAATTGAAACATTATCCCTTTCAAACTTTGGTTTGAAATTTGACACTTTTGCATTGACCCCGAAGAGTGTAAGACAAAAAGCTTCAGTATCACGTTTCTATTTTTCAGCAATATTCAAGTTTTGATGTATCACATGACTAAACAGGCCGAAGGGTCACTTCTGTGCTGTATGACTCTGAGGTTATGCACTCTGGCAGGAAGAATAGAAGATCTGAATATTATTTAAAAGGGAAAGGGGCTACAGAAAGCTATAACTCAGAGGGATTTGGGGTTCCTCCTGCATGAATCACAAAAGACTGCCATCCACATTCAACAGGGAATAGGGAAGATAACTGGATGTTGGCCTTCATTTCAAAGCAAATTATATATGTAAATAGAGAAGTCTGTTAAAACTCTACAAGGCACTGGTCAGCCCACAGTTGGAATATTGTGAGCAGTTGTGAGCAGTAAGTGGGGGCCTCCTCACATGGTGTCATACCTAGCACGGGGGAAGAAGGCTATTTTTGTTGGAGGTTAATTGTCTCCATCCCAGGAACTCCCGCAGGAGATCCTCAAATTAGTCGCCCAACCATCTTCAGCGGACTCATTAGTGACCCACCATCATGATTCAGAATGTTTGCCTCAGTGGTTAGCACTGTCTCACAGGGCCACGGACCAGGTTCAAATCCACCTTCGGACAACTGTTTGTGAAGAGCCATCCCTGTGTTTACATGGGTTTCTTCCCACAGTCCAGAGATGTGCAGGTTTGGTGGATTGGCCATGATAAATTGCCCATAGTGTCCAGGAATGTGCAGATTAATTGGATTAATCATAGGAAATACTGGGTTACAGGGATAGTGTTGGTCTGATTCGGAGAATCAGTTTTGGCTTGATGGGCTGAATGGCTTGCTTCTACACTGTAGGGATTTTATGATTATGGTCCCCTTATCTAATGTTCACGAAGTAGATTTGGATATCTCATGAAGAGAGTCTAAGCAGGTTGGATTTGTGCTCTTTGGAGTTTAGAAGGATATGGGGAGATCTATTGAAACATTTGACATTTTAATGGAACTTGACAGGGTAGTTGTGGAGAGCTTGTTACCCCTTGTTGGGAGAGTTGAGGACCAGAGTGCATAATCCCAGAGTAAGGAGTTGCATTGTTAGTGGAGACGAAGAGGGTTGTTTTCCCCTCAGTGTAGTGAATCTGTGGAACTCTTTACTGCTGAGAGCTGTCCACACAGACGCTTCAAGCGCATCCAGCCTCTCGTCTTACATAAGCCAGAAATGCTCTGCACTCTGTGCATAGCACAGGAATCAAGAGCAAAATAATAAATCTAATTCTGCCACAACTCCCAAACTTTCCACTGACCCAACAGTATTTAATTCAACTGTGGCCTTGGAGATAAACAGAGAAAGTCACTCAAATGTGGAATCTCTTCAAAGTGTAATAGTCTGTGCTTTTCCCCAGATATCTTGAGCTACTCAATTTTCAATGAGCCATGGAGAGCCTATATTATCATATGACTATAAGACATAGGAGCAGAAATTAGGCCACTCGGCCCACTGAGTCTGCTCCACAATTCAATCATGGCTGATAAGATCCTCAATCTCATTCTCCCGCTTTCTCCCTGTAACCCTTGATCCCCTTGATAATCAAGAACCTATCTATCTCAGTGTTAAATGTGCTCAATGACCTGGCATCCACAGCCTTCTGTGACAGTGAATTCCATAGATTCACAATTCTCTGGCTGAAGAAGTTTCTCCTTATCTCCGTTATTAACCTGTTTTTTTCTTCATATTGTTCTACCCTCCATAAGGACTGGCATCAAGTTACATAACTTTTGAAACCACAACCACTTAAGGATAGTCAAAAAGTATTCCCCTAGTGTGATCTCCTTTCAAAGTATCAACAGCAGTAATTAAGATCACAGTGTTCTTTAATTCACTTCCAGTCTTAGTTATTTCTCCAAATACAATGGAAGCAATTTTTCACAAAAATTACAAACTGTTATCCCATTATGTACTGTATCTTGGTAAATACTTCTATTATTCTATTCTAATGATCCAGAAAACACTCTCTGTGCTTTGAGAAGTGCTGCTAGATTTAATTACTGTGTTCCAAATTCAGATCTGGCTTGATCTCTGAACACTTGCATCATGTTGGTAATTTTGCGTTATTATGCTTGATAATTACTTTCATTATCAAATTGTAATTGCCTAATTTTTCACCAGAACATCTGAAATCTTCAGGGGAGAGCCTCACAGAGTTTTAAGCATTTCTGCTCTTTATGATAGATCACCTATGCTTGGTGTGAGCAGTGTTTTGTCTTTATATCTTAAGGATTCACAATCATTTTCTCTGCTCTAACCATCTCAAAATGGACAGGACAAGTTTGTTGTCGATTACTAGACTGGATTCTATGAGATAGCTTAGTTACAGAGGTCTTCAGCATACGTGGAGTGTCAGAACAAGATAATTATTTCCATTTTTGTAGATGAACCCAAATACAGCTGCACAAGACATTGATGAGGCCACATTTGAAGTACTGTGTGCAGTTCTGGTCACCCGACTATAGAAAGGACATTGTTAAACTAGAAAGAGTGCAGAAAAAAAATACTGGACTGCTACCTGGACTGGAAGGTAGCTCAGTAGTTAGCACTGTTGTGTCACAGTGCCAGGAGCCTGGATTCAATTCCAGCCTTGGGCAACTCACTGTGTGGAATTAACCTGTTCTCCCTGTGTCTGTGGGAGTTTCCTCCCACCGCGCAGGTTGGGTTGATAGGCTATACTAAATTGCCTGCAGTATCAAGGATGGGGAAACATAGAGAGCAGGTCTGGGTTGGATGCTTTTTGGAGGGTTGGTGTGAACCTGATGGGTCAAATGGTCTGCTTGCACAACATAGGAATTCTATGATTCTTCACAGGGAGGTTGGATAGACTGTGTTTTATTTTTCCCTGATGCACAGCAGATTGACAGGTGACATTATAGAGATCTAGAAGATCATGAGAGGTCTAGAAAAGATAGAAAGCCCTCAGTTTCTCCCCACAGTAGGGGAATCTAAAACCAGAAATCAGAGGTTTATGGTGAGAGGGAGAGATACTAAAGGGTCTAGAGGGATAATTTTTTTTTACAGAAAGGGTAGTGAGTGTCTGGATGGGCTGCCAAAGGAGATCGTGGAGGTGAACACAATTTTGTCATTTAAGAAATATTTGGAGAGGAAGATGGATGGGATAAGTATAGAAGGGTATGGACCAAACACAGGCAAATGGGAATAAATTAATTCTGAAAAGTGGGTGGCATGGGCAATTGGGTTGAACGGCTTATAAATCTCCATGGCTCTATGACAGGGACCAAACTTCACAATCCTCCAGTTATCACCTCATTACAGTCCTAAATGTGTGGCTCCTCTTTCCGGAAATTATAACACTCTCCTAATTCAATACTGTCCAGCCAAGGAAAACAGCTTCTCAACATCCAGCCTTTCTAAGAGTTATATCCATTTTAATGGGACTGCTTGTCACTTTTTTGAGCAAAGGGAACTAAGAATTTCGTCAGGGTTTGTTTAATAAACTGAGCTTCCTGCTGTGGCAGAGAAATGCACAACAGCTTCTGCATCCCACTTCAAAACCCCAGCAACTGAAAGCTAAACTATAACCCTAGCTCTATGGGAGCCTGCCTCCACTCATTCATGCTGTTTTTATTGTGCTACATTGAGAAAACAACAGAACATCAGAAGATGTTTACTTGATTGGCTTGCAAGAGAAACTGTGTCTAAACACCTCTCTTCAAAATAAAACAGAATACACCTCTTAAAGGTAACAAAGTGTAGAGCTGGATGAACACAGCAGGCCAAGTAGCATATCTGGAGCACAAAAGCTGACGTTTTAGGCCTAGACCCTTCATCAGAAAGGGGGATGGGGAGAGGGTTCTGAAATAAATAGGGAGAGAGGGGAGGCGGACTGAAGATGGACAGAGGAGAAGATTTGGATGTGAGTTTGCTCGCTGAGCTGGAAGGTTAGTTTTCAGACGTTTCATCACCATTCTAAGTAACATCATCAGTGAGCCTCCGACGAAGCGCCGGTGTTACGTCCCACTTTCTATTTATCTGGGAAGGTTTCCTTGGGTTGGTGATGTCATTTCCTGCGTTCTACAAAATACCTTGCAAGAACTGTGACAAACACTACATTGGACAAACTGGCAGAAAGCTAGTCACCAGGATACATGAACATCAACTAGCCACAAAACGACATGACCCACTATCATTCGTATCCTTACATACAGATGAGGAAGGACACCACTTTGATTGGGACAACACATTCATCCTAGGACAAGCCAAACAGAGACACGCATGAGAATTCCTAGAAGCATGGCATTCCAACCGGAACTCCATCAACAAACACATTGATTTGGAGCCAATCTACCATCCTCTGAGAATAAGAACAGGAAATGACATCACCAATGCAGGAAATGGCATCACCAACCCAAGGAAACCTAACCAGATAAATAGAAAGCAGAGCATAACACCGGCGCTTTGTCGGAGGCTCACTGTTGATGTTACCTAGAATGGTGACTGATTGTCTGGGAACAAACCTTCCAGCTCAGTGAACCAGCTTACATCTGGAACAAAATAAAGACCTACTCTTTTGTGGACCGAGAAGAGGAGAGCACGACTGTGTTGGAGGTGGAAGGAAGACGTCGGGTTGGCTGTGCACCCTTGCAACCGGTGGACCTTAATGCTGGCTTCGGCCTAACGCTGGTTCAGGGGAGCAGCCAACCTGCAACGATGGCTGTGGCAAGTGCTCGTGCCCCAGGTCAGGGGGTCCGGAACACCATCCGTGTTTCCGTAAAGAAGGTGGATGAAGGTGCACCTATGGACCGCACCTTCTTCGTGAAGAGGGTCCTGTTGGACTGTTGTGGGTTCGTTGCTGCGGACATTTACTGCCTGCAGGATTTCCCCGGAGGAGGTTTTTACGATGTAACCTTCAGGAGTGCCAAGCTTTGCGAGCGCTTCCTGGAGGTTTTCAAGGAGAAAGGAGGTGAGGGCCCCCTCTCTGTATTGACCGCTGTCCCGCTGTTTGTGATGCCAGCGCAGAGGAGCCGTATGGTGACTGTACACATGTACAACCCGCATGTGCCAGCAGTTGATGTCCTGACCTTCCTTGGAAGGTACTTGAAGGTGGAAGGGGACCTACCTGACATCATGGACCCCTTTGGCATCTGGACCAGTAAGAGGCAGGTCAAGGTGACGCTGAGGATGGGCACGGATGGGAACATCGTACACCCACCGTCCAGGTTCGCGATCGGCGGGAGCAAGGGCTACCTGACCTACGCAGGGCAACCTAAAGTCTGCCATGCCTGTGGTAGGTCAGGTCACGTGGTGGCCGACTGCAAAGCCACCATCTGCAGGAACTGCAGGGAGGACGGACACCTTGCAAAGGATTGCCCACAAGAGAAAAGCTGCAACCTTTGCGGGGAAGCGGGCCACCTCTATAGGGCATGCCTGCGGCGGGGGACCACCTACGCCCAGGTCGCCGGCAGGGGCAATGTGGGGCCAGCCCCCCCGGAGGAGTGGAAGGCACCAGGGCCCTGCAAGGACCCCACTAATGTGCAGGAGGGCCAGGTCGTGAAGGAAGGCCCAGCCCCGCAGGATGGGCCCAAGGCCAGCAAAACGCCCCTCCAGGCTCTGCTCCCCCCCGACAACCCAGAGTCGATGGAGGCAGCGACAGGCGACCCAGGGGAGTGGACAACGGCCCGGAAAGCGAGGAGGAAGGTGCGTCGGTGGGCCCAGGAACCGCAACCATCAGGGGGGAAGAGGCAGCTACAGGGGGGCTGTAAGAGCTCCTCTGATGAGGGAGATTCGGAGAGGGCCCGCCCATAGCAGAAGTTAAAGATCTCAAGGGAAAAGGAAAGCAGCACCACGCTTCCAGGTGACGGGAGGCATCCTGAGGCTCCCTCCGACACCCAGTCACGTGCCCCTGGGGCCCTGGAGGGCCCTCCAGAACTTCCAGGCGGGAAGGAGGAAACAGCGCATCCCCAGCCTGGCCCAGAGCCGGACTCTCCTGCCTCCGACGGGGGGATGCCACCCGGAAGGCAGCACGGACAGTTTCCAGAGCCCGGAGAGCGTCCCGCAGTTAGCCCGGGCAATGGGCATGAAGGGACAGATGGAGGGGCTGGACCTTGGACTTGGGGAGGGTACTGCGGTCACTGCCCACAATGGGGGTACGAGTTGCGAGCATTAATGTGCGCAGCATCAAGTCCACCGCAAGATTTGTGTCCACGTTGGCCTGCCTGACCACCGTCAAGGCAGACCTCCTGTTTCTGCAGGAGTGCGGGATACCGCGCCTCAGCAGGTGGGGAAATGGTCCGGCACCTGGACCTGTGGGCCTTCAATCTGGTCGGGGGGTAACGACTTTCGCTCCTCAGTCCTGGCTATTCTACTGCGGGGGCGCGACTTCACCATCTCTCAAGTTCAGGAGGTGGTGGGGGGGGGCGCCTCCTAGTGGCTGACGTCACCTACAGGAACGCTCCCCTGAGGCTGATCAACGTGTATGCCGCAGTGGTGCGGAGGGAGCGGTTGGCCGCCCTGCAGCGGCTTCCACCCCTGCTGGCTACGTCCAGGCCGGTCATCCTAGGTGGAGACTTCAACTGCATCATCGATGCAGATGGAAGATCCGGCGTGGGGACAGCAAGTGGGGGGGGGGTCAACTGGACGTCACGTCCAGATTCCTGATGGGCACGGTGAAGGACGCCAAGCTGCTCGACATCTTCAGCACCCCTGCAGATGGAGCGTAGCGGAGGTACACCTGGTCGCGACCAGACGGGTCTATTTGCTCAAGGGTAGACTTCCTGTTTGTGTCACGGGCGTTCTCGGTCAGGTCCACTGGCGTCGAGCCGGTGTTCTTCTCTGACCACTGCCTCCAGCTGGCTGACTGTCACTTACAGGACGACCAGCCGGCCGGCAATGGGACATGGAAGCTCAACACGACTCTGTTGACCCCAGAGAATGTCGAGGAGCTTAAGTGGGAGTACGCCGGTTGGAGAACCGTGAAACCCCTCTTTGAGTCTCCGGGCGACTGGTGGGAGATGGTGAAGGAGAACATCAAGAGGTTCTTTGTCCACAAGGGTGTTCGGAAGGCGAGAGAGAGGCGGGGAAAGCTGTTGCGACTCCAGAAAAGGGTGCAGAACCTGTTCCTTCTGCAGTTGATGGGGGTCGATGTCACGGAGGATCTCTGCGAGGTGAGGGGCCAGCAAGCCTCGCTCTTCGCCGTGGAGGCCTCCAGGATAATCTTCCGGTCCAGGTTCCGCTCCGTGGAGCAGAACGAGACGTGCTCGTGTTTCTTCTTTCAGAAGGTGCACAAAGAGAGCTCTGTGCTTAGCCAGCTGAAGGAGGAAGATGGCTCGGTGACGTCGTCTCGACCCGACATTTTGAGGATCAGCAGATCCTTCTATGCCGGACTGTACGACACGAAGCCCATGGACAGCACGGCCTCCGAGTCGTTCCTGTCGTCTATCATGGAGGTCTTAGACGACGGCACGAGGGAGTGGCTGGACCGGCCGCTATCCCTGGACGAGCTGACCAGAGTCCTCAAGTCCTTGGAGAGGAATAAGACTCCCGGGATTGGCGGCTTACTGGTTGAGCTGTATTCCACTCTGTGGGACCTGGTCGGCCAGGACCTGCTGGAGGTGTACGATAGTGCGCTTCGGGCAGGGGAAATGTACAAGTCCATGAGGAAGGGCATCATCACCCTCATTTACAAGAGGAAGGGGGAGAGGGAAGAAATTAAGAATTGGCGTCCCATTTCACTATTGAACGTGGACTACAAAATCCTGGCCAAGGTCATAGCCAACCGGGTCAGGTCTGTCCTGGAGTCGGTGATTCACCCTGACCAAACCTGCGCTGTGCCGGGCAGGAAGATCGCCGAGAGCCTCGCGCTCATCAGGGATACGATAGCCTATGTGCAGGACAGGTGGGTGGACACCTGCTTCGTCGGCCTGGACCAGGAGAAGGCCTTCGACAGGGTCTCTCATGCTTACATGAGGGACGTCCTCTCCAAATTGGGGTTCAGGGAGGGCATCCACAATTGGGTCCGGCTGCTCTACGCCAACATCGTCAGTGCAGTCTTGAACAACGGGTGGGAATCGGACAGTTTTCCCGTCAGATCTGGAGTCAGGCAGGGCTGCCCGCTCTCTCCTGCCTTGTTCGTGTGCTGTGTGGAGCCCTTCGCCGCATCCATCAGGAAGGACGTGAGCCTGAAGGGCGTGACTATCCCAGGCAGCGGAGGCCTTCAGGTCAAGACCTCCCTGTACATGGACGATGTTGCCGTCTTCTGCACCGATCATCGGTCGATGAGTAGACTGTTGGACATCTGCGGCCAGTTTGAACTGGCCTCGGGTGCCAAAGTCAATAGGGGTAAGAGCGAAGTCATGTTCTTCGGGAACTGGGACGACCGCTCCTTCATCCCCTTCACCGTCAGGACAGACTACCTGAAGGTGCTGGGTGTTTGGTTGGGTGGAGCTGGGGCTTGCACTAAGACTTGGGAGGAGCATATCACCAAACTGAAGCAGAAGCTGGGCAGGTGGACGCTCCGGTCCCTCTCCATCGTGGGTAAGAGCCTGGTTGTCAGGTGCGAGGGGCTTTCGGTACTGTTGTATGTGGCGCAGGCGTGGCCTATTCCCTGGACCTGTGCCGCTGTGGTCACCTGGGTCATCTTCCACTTCATTTGGGGGTCGAGGATGGACCGGGTCTGCAGGGACACCATGCACAAAGACCTGGAAAATGGGGGAAAGGGCGTACCGAACGCCACCCTCGCCCTGATGGCTACCTTTGTGTGCGGCTGCATCAAGCTGTGCGTAGATCCTCAGTAGTCAAACACCAAGTGTCACTACTTACTGAGGTTCTACCTGTCCCCAGTGTTGCGAAGGATGGGCCTGGCCTCGTTGCCGCGGAACGCTCCGAGTAGTTGGACCGTCCCGTACCACCTGTCCTTCGTGGAGAAATTTTTGAAGGGAAACACCTTTGACCACAAGGTCGTCAGGCAGTGGTCAGCACGTAGTATCCTCGAGACCCTTCGGGAAAAGGAGAGGGTGGATCCCATTGTGTGGTTCCCCACGCAGACTGCCAAAGTCGTTTGGCAGAATGCCTCATTGCCAGAACTTTCAAACAAGCACAAGGACATTGCTTGGCTGGCGGTGAGAGGGGCTCTGCCAATGAGATCCTCTATGCATGCCCGGAATCTCTGTGCCGCCGCGCACTGCCCTCGAGGCGGTTACGGGGTTGGGGGGAGGAGACTGTCGATCACCTACTTTTGGAGTGCGCCTATGCGCAGGAGGTCTGGAGGGGGATGCAGTGGTATTTGTCGAGGTTCGTCCCGAGCAGCTCCGTGACGTGGGACTCCGTGCTCTACGGGCTGTTTCCCGGGACGCACACCGAGACCAACATCAACTGTGCCTGGAGGACCATCAATGCGGTAAAAGACGCTCTTTGCTCTGCCCGCAACTTGCTGGTCTGCCAGCTGAAAGAACTGACCCCGACCGAATGTTGCAGACAGGCACACTCCAAGGTCCAGGACTACGTGCTGAGGGACACACTAAAGCTTGGGGCAGCCGCCGCCAAGGCGCGGTGGGGATAGACCCCCGTATGAAACCCCTCGTCCAGAATAGAAAAAAGGGCCCTATCTGGTAACTGGGCCCAGCTGGCGCCTTCCCCAACTGGTCAGGGGGCCAACTGGGACTGTGCGGGGTGACGACTGCCGGGGTATTTTCTTTGCTTTTTTTTTCTTCTTTATTTTATTTTCCTTTAGTTGGTGTATGTACCCCCTGGGTAACACAAAGAGGCTTGCATGACTGGGTAGGTGTATAAATATGTTTTATTTTTTGTACATCTTATGAATAAAGTATATTTTTTCAAATTAAAAAAAGTGACGAAACGTCTGAAAACTAACCTTCCAGCTCAGCGAGCAAACTCACATCCAGAACCTCAAACTGAGCTACAAATCTTCTCAAAACTCGCTAGAGGAGAAGGTAGGTGGAGAGGAGAGTATAGGTGGGGAGTACCTCTTAAAGGTATAGTGTTGTCAAAAGAAGTAGGCAAAAATTGTTTGGTTGTGTAGGAAACAATCTGTGTCGTGACCAGGGTCTGGCGTGAGGGTATGGATAAAAAACATGGAAGAAAGTGCTAAGGCTCTAAAATTATTGAACTTGATACTGAGACCTGAAACTGCAGGGTTCAGAGACAGAAATTGAGATTCTTATCTTCCAGCAAGAAGGCTCAAAGTTGGGCAAACCTCATGTGGCAAACCATGATTTTTATTGTGGTGATCACTTACAGCTCAGATTGCCCAGTGTTACTCAGGTGGAAAACATTCTCAATCAAAGCATTTTGGATCTCAATGTCTTGTGGTGAGCTTCGTTAGAATTCTTCCACTCACTTTAGCATCGACATAACTAATGTTCTGGCTTTCTGAAAGTGTGGGGTGATAACAGCATAATGAAGGCAAAAATAGAAATTGCTGCAAAAGATTAGCAGCTCTGGCAACATCTGTGGATGGAAGTCAGAGTTAAGGTTTCAGGTAAAGTGACAGCAGAATAGTGAAAGCAACAGGACTTCAAGAAAGGCAAACTAAGGCACTAATAGCTCAAGTCCTTAAGCAATGGGTTCTAAGGATTGAGTTATGAAGAAGTACGACGTATAAGACAACATGAATCAACTCAAGTAGAGAAACAGACAAAAAAAAACATAAATCAGGTTAATGCACATTAGGAAGACAAAAGAGAAATATAATGTTAAAAAAAACTTGTAAAATTTGACGTTTGCAACGTGCCTAAGAAATGACAGGCAACAGTTGCAATGGTTCCCTTGTTGCATGAGAGAAATTGATTGATTAGTATTGCGTTAATAATGATTACATAATTAAAAGTTTTCACGTTGTAAATTATGAGATTTAAATTACTGCAACAAGTAAAATAGACAATTCACAGTAAATGCAGCATGTTCCAAACTGACAGAAAGGCTGAGGTCAGTAACAGTCTAAGTCAACAAGTAAATTCAGGAGATTGGAAACATATGATATCTCTCTTAATTGTCTGAGCTTTATTGCTGATTTGTGTATTATCAACAGCCTGTATAATTAATGCACTGTTATTTCCCCATCAAGATTTGACTCTGCATGTTTTAAAACACTTTATTGAAGAATAGGTAGCATCAGAACTAGGGTAAGACAAAAAAGAACCTCAGGCCTTTAATGCTGGCATTGACCTTTGCTTAAAACTATACTATTCCATCAGCTTCCCACTGCAAGTGATTGAAAAGGCACCTTTCCTCATCAAAGTATTTGCCATGTTAGGATGAGGCTGACCCCAGAGATGACTCAATTCTTTCTGGAAGCTGCCAAGTTTCGTTCGTTGCTGCTTCATTTAGAATGAAAGCTCATCCAACATCACTGCACAGTCCAAAATTTATCATCTCTGAATTGTGATAGGACAGAGCCACCGTCAGACTTGACAGCACATGTGACAGCATCACTTTTCCTGTTAGCTGTGGTGACAGTAGCAGTCTCAAAGACACTTGTTACCACAGTGTCAACAACCAACTTACTACCTTCCAGCAAGTATTTAACTCTGTTTCTCGACAGGAGACGCCTTTGCCAGGCCTTTGAGAAAACTCCCATACCAATCACTTCTGAAATGCGGCCTCTACATATTGCCTTGTAAGAAAGCACTTTCCTGCATCAAATTTACTGAGATAAATGACCAATGTGTTCCACTTATAGAACCCCTACCGTTCAGCCCATCAGATCAGGCTGACCCTCCGAAGAGCATCACACCTCAGTACTATCCCTACAACCCTGCATGTCCCATGGCTAATCCACCTACCCTGGACACTATGAGCAATTTAGCACAGCCAATCCACCTCACCTGCACATCTTTGGACTGTAGTAGGAAAGCAGAGCACTCAGAGGAAACCAATGCAGACATGGGGAGAATTTGCAAACTCCACAGAGACAGTAGCCCGAGGGTGGAATCAAACTGAGGTCCCTTGTGCTGTGAGACAGCAGTGCTAAACACTGAGCCAGCATACTGCCCCAAAGGGGTTAACTCATCTGATAGAACAGGAAATTGGAAATATCAGATGTACGGTTTGAGTATCCATTTATAAGGATTGCACATGATAATACCTGGGCCATAATTTCATGATTAATATTTTCAAATTATAACCCATGTCGTGGTAGTTTACTTGTAAGTCCAGCACAGATACACTGTCCTTTTTATCCATCACCTTTCTCCTCGTTGATGTTCTCTCACGATAACAAAGCATGGGGCTGGATGAACACAGCAGGCCAAGCAGCATCTTAGGAGCACAAAAGCTGATGTTCTGAGCCTAGACCCTTCATCAGAAAAGCTGTTTTTTAATGAAGGGTCTAGGCCTGAAATGTCAGCTTTTGTGCTCCTAAGATGCTGCTTGGCCTGCTGTGTTCATCCAGCTCCACACTTTGTTATCTTGGATTCTCCAGCATCTGCAGTCCCCATTATCTCTGATGTTCACTCACCCCTGGTTAAACATGAACCTGGCTTGTATTTCTCATCCTTATTTATAAATCACTTTACAACCATTCCCCTCCCTACTTGTGTAACCTTCTCCCAGCATGACTGCGCTCTGACATTGAGTCATACAGCCATACAGCACAGAAACAGACCCTTCTGTCCAAACAGTCCTTGCTGACTCTAATCCCAAATAAACTAGTCCCACCTGCCTGTGTTTGGCCCATATCCCTCCAAACATTTCTTATTCATGTACTTATCCTAATGTCTTTTCAATGTTGTAACTGTACCCACATTCACCACTTCCTCTGGAAGTACATTCCACATAAAACACTTTCTGTATTATATCTCTGTTCTCCTATTCTGACCTCTTCAGCATCCCCAATTTTAATTGCTCATAACTGTTTGCCCCAATCTTTGAAATTCCCTCTCAATGCACTCAAGCTGCCATGTCTCTCTATTTTTGAGAGACAACCTAAAACCTAAGATTTTGACAGGCTTTTGGTCACCTGTGTCAATATCTTCATATATGTTGACCTGTGTCAAATTTTATTATGTTGACTCTGCCAACTAAAAAACAGCACCAGGTCAGAGGCAAGGAATACCGGGGCGAGTAGCTCACCTCCCCAATGTCTATCCAGCATCTTGAAAGCAGAAGTCAGGAGTGTGATGGAACACTCCCCAGTTGCCTGGATAAGTGCAGCTCCAACAACACTCAAGAAGCTCGACACCATCTAGGACAAAGCGGCCCATTTATTTGGCACTACATTCATAAGCATTGATGTTCAGTAGCAGTAACATGTATATCTATGTGATGCTTTACAGAAATTCACCAAAGATCCTGAGATAATGCCATCTAATCCCATGACCACTTCTATCCAGAATGTCAAGGGCAGCAGATATATGTGAACACCAAGCCTTGCAAATTACCTCCAAGCCATTCATTATCCTGACTTGGAAATATATCACTGTTCCTTTACTATCACTGGGTCAAAATCATGGAAGTCCCTCCATAATGGCATTTGGGGTCATTCTATAGCAAATGGACTGTAGCAGTTCAAGAAGACAGCTCACCACTACCTTCTTAAGGGCAACTAGGGACGATCAATAATGCTGGCCAGCCAGCGGCAATCCTTGGGTTGCAGGGATACCCACAATGCTGTAAGGTGCAGAGTTCCAGGCTTTTGACCCAACAACATATACAGAGAAGAAACCACAATTTTATTGTTTGTTTGTTTTGGCACTATTACATGATAGACTTTAGCCTTAGTGGAGACCATATGTCATGTAGGCTGGCGTAAACTCCTGCATACCCTCTGATGTGGGGCTCTAGCTTTTAAGCAGGCTTTGAGCTGCTGACAGTGCATTGGAAGATCTTTCTCTGCAGAGTGCTGAAGACAGATTTATCCTCATCAGCAAGGCTAAGACCACAGCTTGCACCTCTGGCCTACTGATTTGTTCGTTCTATTTATACCTAATTCCTACTCTCCAGTGCAGAGTGATTTGTCTTTGTGAACACCTCTTCTTCCCATTAAGTACGCCCCCATAAAATCCTCTCCATTTGTCAGGTTGGTTACAAATGTGGAGGGAGTATTAAGGACCTTTTAATAAGTTTGCAAAAACTCTCATTACTTTTCTGTGATGGCCATTCACCACAGCTCATTTTGGTGAAGGATATATCTGGTCGATTTGCTGTCTTTAACATTTTTAACCTGATTCGGATCTACAGATCTAGAGTGGTAGAGGAAAACCCTTGGGTAGTCTCACAGGGAGAGGCTCTTGTCATAGTCAAGATGTTGTTTATTGCGTGATAGAAAACAGGTACAAATTATATGAGTATGATTGTTACTGTGACTGTCAGCAAGATATCAATATTAGGGCTTAGGCATTCAACACCCAAAGCTGTTCCCTGCCTAAGCCTGTGTGATACCATCATATTGGATGGTGCTTAATTCAGTCCTCAGTTTTAACTCATGAAGTTTCATATCTTTCCATCATTATCCTGTGAAGCTTGTATGCTTTTGGTTCACTTTATTTCTGATTGTGGTCTGTACTGTGAAAAGAACTGCTTTAAAATCAAGTATTGTGGAAGGAATTGTTTCCCTATTAAAACAGCAAGATACTGAAACACATTGTAAGTTGTATTTACACTGCTGCTTTGTTCAAATAGTCAGGGAATCCAGGGCCTGTATGCAAAGTATGATTCAGTCAGCAACAGGTTTCAGCTTGGTTTGTGAAGATGTAACTTGTTGTGGATGCCAAAGGTCATTAGCCTAACAACAAAAATGTGATTGGCTCCTGGATACATGAACAACTTGGATGTGAACAAGCTAGTACAAGATCAGATGACACATCTCTCTCTCTCTCTCTCTCCCGCTCGCTCTCTCTCTCTCTCCCTCTCTCAGGACTTCATAATTTGTGAACTAGTCACTCTGTGCCTTGTATGAAGAAGTGAAAAAAAAAGAACTGAAAGATTTGGGAAACAAAAGGAACATACCATCACATCCCGAGGACTGGAGTCACGGAGTTGTGTTCCACCCGCAATACCAATTATTTTTAAAGAGACTAAAAATAGAAATTGCTGGAAAAGCTCAGCAGGTTTGGCAGCATTTATGGAGAGAAATCAGAGTTAACATTTCAGTTCAAATTCTGAGGAAGAGTCAATCAACCTAAAACATTAACTCTGATTTCTCTCCACTGAGGCTGCCAGGCCTGCTGAGATTTCCTGGCAATTTCTATTTGTGTCTCTGATTTAGAGCATCCTCAGTTCTTTTGGCTTTTACATCAATTTTTTTTTGTCTGCCTGTGTCTATCTCCCCGTATGTGTGTGAGCGTGTATGGAAGAGAGGGCTAGAGTGTTAACAAGTAGAGTTATATCTGAAATTCCATATCTCTGGCTAGAACCTATCTTGTTACATATTGGTGTTAAGTATAGGAACCTGGTCCATGCTTTCTGCTAACAAAGCCCCATCAAGCAGATCAACTGGGCACTTCAGATGTTTTGATAAAGTTTTTAACTTTCGTGACGACTTCAGTAATAGCCAGACGCAAATTCCAGCGCATTACCCCAGTGAGACATGACAATACAACAAACACTTTACATAGTTGTCCTCGGAAAGAATGCGAAGTTGCAAAAATAGATCCACGTTCTCTATTTTGTTATGGCAACATGCTTATTGTTGAATCCCTAACTGGGAAATAGTGTTTCTTTGTTTGTTTAAACTAAATTAAGAAAATATATTTCTGAAGGATAAGATTTCTCCACTTCTGTCACAGTTACCTTAGACCTTAACCACTGTTTCCATTCTATTCAGTTCCATCCTTTAATACTTTACACAAACATCAGCCACTTATCTCATTAAAGGTTCACTTAGGACAACTTATGTGGGGTAGCGATGCAGTTTCTGGAATTTATGACTGTAGTTAATATTTTTCATTGCTCACAAGCAATTTCCTTCAGTCTCCAGATAGCTTACCGTGACCTCAGTATACACTGAAGAGGGTCAAATAGATACGAGAAATGGCCTGACGAATTACATTAGTAAGAATTTTAATCACGACTTGCCTGAAATGAATAGATTTGCAGCTCAATTTTCTTATTAAGTACATGAATGCATGATGCATTTCTGAAACACAGGCTAGTGCTCCTCATTAATAAACATGAGTAAGTTATGTGTTCTTCATCTAAAATTTATTATGTAAAACCTAATACATGTTCACTATTTAAAGTTCACGAGTAAAACTATCAAAGTTTTATATAAAAAGGTTATTTGTGTCCTGGTTTTCTTCACTTCAGGACAGCACAAAGTACACACAGTCAAAGGAATACTTTTGAATTGTCTTCACTTTAGGTTTCTGCTTATTAGCTACTTTACCCTCCCATTCCCTACTATTTGCCTTCCCTTCTTCCCTCCTCACCACATGGCATGGAGATCTCCTTGCTTAAAAGGTGGCCTCTGGGCCTTCTAAAGGCCCAGCAAGGGGGACCTCATTTTGAGCTTCAGCCTGGTTTTCCAGCATGTTCCGAACACAGGAGCCATTAATTGAATCGTGGTGAGCTTTGACATTTTTTCTTCTTATTTACAACTTCTGTCATTTATTTCAGTGCCATGGTAGGCCAACTTTTACAATGTTCCATTTATATTTGTAAAAATACACGTGACGATAAATTGCTGTTCTAATCTCCCTGACCCAAATTGTTCTCGAACTTAAAGGAATTAAAAATCTACTGCCAGAACAGGGAATATTTTCTCTTAATCAAATTCTTTAATTGTTGACGTTTCATTTCCCCTTTAAACAATTTGATTCTATTTAGAATCATGATGGTGTCTTATTTCCACTCTGTGCTGTCCTTGCTGCTATTCAGTATGTGCTATTTACACGCAAACTGTTTTTGTAAAATATCAGCTCGGTAATTATATTTAAAATGTGCAGACAGGAAGTGAAGCATGCTAACCAGCGTGCTACAAACAACACGCAGAATATTTAAAAGATCACTTGCACCTGGCAGTGGTAAAATTAGATATAATGATTGCACTGCTAACTCACCATGTTCGCCAATATTGTCACCGCTCACACAGTGTCAACAGAACATGGGTGACAGCTAACACCAGCCTTTCGTTTGTAGAATTCCTGCAGTGTGGAAACAGGCCATTCATCCCATAGAGTCCACACTGACCATGTGAAGAACATTCTACCCAACCCGTGCAAACCTGCATTTCCCATGGCCAATCCACCTAACCTACATCTCCCTCGACACCACAGGGCAATTAGGCATGACCAATCCAGCCATTTTTTTGGACTGCAAGAGGAAACCAGAGCAAGCAGGGAGACATGTGGAAACTCCACATACAGAGTCACCTAAGGATGGGATTGAACCTGGGTCCCTGGCACTGTGAGGCAGCAGAGCTAACCACTGTACCACCATGCCACTCACAGATGTCAGTAATCAAACTCTCACTTAGTCAGCATATGCAGTGCAAATCGCTTCAATCTGCAAAGCCGAAGAGAATAATATCTCAAATGTGGGGGAAAAGGTTCTGAACACGAGTGGAATTGAATGTGAGCCCTTCTTTAACCTGTGCGAGGCCATTTGATGTCAGTATCTGAAGTCTGTAATTTTCCGCCTCAGCTTTACTCATAGAAAAAGCAGAAGATTTCAGGAAAGACTCAGAAGATGAGGCAGAGGCTGTGGAGAGAGAATCAGAGACTATGCCTTAGATTGTCAGAACAAGCCACAAGGGATGAGAACAGAGAAGGAGGAAATGATCAAGAAACAAACTACGGAGATCTTGTTTCAATGATCTGTTGTCAGGTAGTACTTATTAAATGACACAGTTGATAGTGGTACAAGATGAAGGGAGGCTAAAGAAAGAAATTTAATTGAACTGCATTAATATATGGAGGCAAGAGAGTGGACGTACTTCTGCTCTTTTTTATTTATTCCCGGAAATGGACATCGCTGTCTCGGCCGGCCCTTACTGTCCATTCTTAAATGCCCTTGGGAAGGTGGATGTGAGCTGTCTTCTTGAACAGCTCCAGTCCTTATGTGCAGGGACACTAACAGTGCTGTTCAGGATGGGAGTTACAGGATTTTAACAGCGAAGGAATGATCTTCTATTTCCAAGTCTGGATGGTGAGAGGCTCGGAGGGGAACTTGTATTGTTCCCATTTATCTGCTACCCTTGATCTTCTAGATGGTAAAGTTATAGATTTGGAAAGTGGTGTTGAAGGTGCTGTTGAAGATGAATAACTATGGTTCATGGACTTGGACTAATTGGGAAAAAGATTTGTGGTGTTCTAAGGAGGAATCTTTTCATATGGATTGTGGTGAGTTTCTGGAGCTCACTGCCTGATGGCAACTTCAGTCTCATGTATTCTTTTGATGAATTGGAAATATATATTTTCCTAACAATCTGTGACAATACCATGGCTTAAAGAGGTGTGTTTTAGTCTGATTTGTATTACAGAGATTGGGGGGCAGGTGCTGAGCTGTCTATGAGAAGAATAATAACTTGTGAAGCCTTAGGCACTTTTTTAAAAAGCTGGAACAATAGAAGCAGCCTGAATAGGTGTGGTCAAGCTCACACCCACAGAACCAGGGATTCTTAGTTTTCAGTTTTCAGCAGCAATTGCTACTGGAGTCTTGAAGACATGAAAGCTATTTTTCCCCCTCTCTCGCTAACAAGCAAAAGCTGAAGGTTTTCTTCCTAGTCTGCTGGATTGCATATGAGGCAAATCATTTTCTGAATGTGCCTTTTGGCGAAGGGTGCATTTATCTTGGAACAGTTAATTTGTAATAGCCACTGTATCTATTATTCTGTTATGTTTTCTGATAGATATTCCAAGAAAATTTTTTTGTTGTATTTTACCTAAAGTGTTTGGACAAATCGTGTGTTGCTTAACATCAAGTAGTTTGACCAATTGAATTGCATCTGGAACACAGCACCTTGCGTTTACCTTCAAAATAAGAAAAAGTTAGGGTCTAGGCTACCACCTTAATTTATTTTGAGAGGATCTGGTCTGGTCTGATTCTGTGTGGAGACTTGGTGATTTGGTAGAAATGTTTGCCTGCCCCATCTGATGGCCAGCTGCGCGTTAGAATACTTTTGATAGAAGTGGTTAGAAGTCCCAGTACAGAGTACTCTCCAGGACCAGATAGTGTGGTTGAGGTGAACAGTGTACAAGTATGATTCAAAGTCTACATGATCTTCAATGATGGGAATTGATAGGATGCACTAGTGCACTCTCCATACCTTTTCTCCCAATGTTGAATAGTTTTGTTGACAACAGTAACAAGTGTTGAAACATGAACAATTATCAAGTGAAAATTGATGTCTTACAAACAGAATGTAGCAAAATGGTTATTCAAATCCTGACTTGAGTGTCATGCAATCCAAAATTATCTAAATACTGCAGCCAACCCTACCCTACACTCCTTGTCTTCATTGAATTGGTCAATCTACCCAACCTGCACATCTTTGAACTGTGGAAGGAAACTGGAGCACCTTGAAGAAGACCATTCAGACACAGGGAGAATATGTAAACTCCTCACAGACAGCTACTGGAGGCTGGAATTGAACCCAGGTCTGTAACACTGTAGGGCAGCAGTGCTAACCACTGAGCCACCATACCAGCCTATTTCAAAGGAGCTAATGAAGTTTTCATTTCACTATGTGAAGTTTCGTACAACATTCTCTCAGGGACTCTAGCGTTGTGCTAGATGGGATCCAGCCATAAAGGGAAAAATGGAGTTTCCAGCCCACACTCGCTGCCAAGTAGCCTATACCTTGATTATTTTCTTCAACTAAGCCTCTTAAATGATTGCTTCTGGGTTCAGCACCTAAATTAGGGATGGCATAGAAGAGTGGAAGGGGTATCGCCCCACTCAGAGTGGTTGGTAGTTGCTGAGGAAAATAGGAGATCGAGAGGGTGCCTCCAAATGGAGGGCCTCGAAGGTGGGTGAGCGGAGGTAGTGTGTGGCGGTACAGTAATGAGGAAAGTGAGGATGGAAGCTGGTGGAAGTGGATTTGGGTAGAAAACATGGTTAATTGGAGCAATGGGGGCAGACTTCCCTACCCATGGCCCATTATGTGGAGTAGGTGTCTCTGGTTCCAATGACTTTTCAATGCTTCTGTGGGAAGGCTTTCTCTTTGAATCTGGATGTCACTGCATGGGCAGTTGTAACAGTGACAAAATGCTGCTACAGTATTGACTATATACCTCTGACCAAAGCACAGATGACTCTCAATTCTAAGTGTGTAATAAAAAATTACAAGTGTCTTATAATATCTCTGCAGTCCTTACAATATCTCTGCAGTCATGATATTACCTGTGCCCATGCTTACAGCTTAGTTTCTGCTTAATTCTACTGTGTCAGCTCACTTTGCTCTGAGTCCATACCCAGACTTAGCCAATCAATCATAGCAAGCAAACATCAATTAGCAGACTCACATAATCAAATAGAGAGCAGCATACTGGCTGTAAATCAGTCTGAGTTAGGCATAACATCAGATCTCCAACCTGGAGTGCTTCGCCAATATAAAGTCTTGATTGCCACTGGGCAAGTTCCATTTCAGTAGGACTATGGCAGGAAGCCATTCTGATATGTTTTTGGCCCATGCCCCGATTTCCTATTCCGGTGGACAATCACCACAAATTCATTTGTAATATTTTGCAAAAACATTCATATTAGAGTCAGAGATAACAAGATGTGCAGTTGGATGAACACAACGGGTCAGGCAGCATCAGAGGAGCAGGAAAGCTGACATTTTGGGTCTGGACACTTCTTCAGAAATGGGGGAGGGAAGGGGACTGTGAAATAAGCAGAGATAGAGGGAGGCGATGATGGAAAGTGGATAGAGTACAGGTAGGTGGAGAGAAGACGGGCAGGTCAAGGGGGTGGGGAGGACCCAGTAAAGGTGAGTGTAAGTAGGGAGTTGGGAAGGGGTTTGGTCAGTTGAGAGGGAGGGGCGGGTAGGTGAGAGGGAAGACAGACAGGTCGAGGAGGCAGCGATAAGTCTAGTAGGTAGGAAGTGGGGATGAGTCATATCATAGAATCATCTGCTTTTGATGAAGTGTCAGAGAAAGAAAATGGAGGTCCTACATTGGGAGATGTCCATGGGAACATAGAAAAGAAGAGCAGGAGTGGATCACTTGGCCCTTCAAGCCTGCTCCACCATTGAATAGGATCATAGCTGACCATGTAACTCAGTACCCTGTTCTCATTTCTTCCCCACTCCTGTTTAACAACCTCAATGTTTTGGTCTCAGTCACTTTTATGGTGTTCTAAAGGTTCACCACTATCTGTATGGAGAGCATTTATGGGTGGACAGTTGATAGTATTGGCAGCTATCCAGTTATCCCGCTGTCGGGCTTCACAAGGAATTGTTTAAATTGTTTTTCACCAGGCACAACAAGCACTTTCTAAAAAGGCTTGAGAGAAATCTGATTTTCTTAAGGTTCATTGATTTCCTACAACGTGTGCAGACTCGGACCGAATTTAATTTTAAGCTGAAGCCAAGTGGGAGTAATTGGGTACATGTTACGACAGCGAGGGTACTTTCAACCTGCCTCATTGACTGTACACTACTCTGAAATGTTCTGAAGTTGAGAAAGACACTACATAAATACAAATTGTATCAAAGATAATGGGAACTGCAGATGCTGGAGAATCCAAGATAATAAAATGTGAGGCTGGATGAACACAGCAGGCCAAGCAGCATCTGTGCTCCTGAAATGCTGCTTGGCCTGCTGTGTTCATGCAGCCTCACATTTTATTAACATAAATACAAATTCTTTGTTCCACTATTAAATTAACTTGTGCTTTAAAATCATTTGTGTCAGAGATACATATGAGGGGAAATGATGACCCAATGGTATTATCACTGGACTCTTACTCCAGCAATCCAGGTAATATTCTGGGGACCAGGATTGAATCCTGCCATGGCAAATTCATTAAAAAAAAATCTAAAATTTAGAGTCTAATGATGACGATGAGTCCATTGCTAGGAAAACCCATCTGATTCACTAATGCACTTTAGGGAAGAACATTGCCATCCTCACTTGGTCTGGCCAACATGTGGCTCCAGGCTCATTGCAATGTGGTTGAATCTTAATTGCCCTCTGAGCAGTTAGCCAATAAATGCTGGCCTAACCAGTGACGTCCACATCCTGTGAATGAATGACAATAAAGAATTTAAAGAAAGAACTCATGAGTATATGGATAAGTCTCTGAGGTGAGCTGTGTTGTAACTGTATCCTTAGCAGTCATAAAACAGGACTCTAGTGGGAAGCTGGAAACAACGTTCCCTCTGATTTTTATTCTGGTTGCACAGGTCTCTGAAGCCCATGTGTGCAGGACTTCAGGAACTGGAAGTCAATGCTGCATTTGGAATTCCCAGACTGATTGCCATGCATGGCTCCTTGGAGTGGCTGCATGCATTCACAGTATGGACCGACTGTTGGTTGCAAATTGCATAACTCAGACTATGGAACTCTGTAGTTTTATCACCATGTGAATATTGTTAATAAAACCTGAGCCTGTACAAAGAAATTGGCAGTATAATGGACAATGAAGAAGGATATCTGAGATTAGAAAGAGATCTTGCTCAATTGAGTCAATGAGCTGAGGAATGGCAATTGGATTTGGATAATTTGGATAAGTGTGAGGTATTGCATTTTACTAAAACAAACAAGAGCAGGACTTGTTAAAGTTAAAGTAGGGCCCTGGGTAGTGATGTAGAACAAAGAGACTTATGGGTTCAGGTACATAATTCAATGAAGTTTGTGTCGCATGTAGATGGGGTGGTAAAAAAATAAATATTCAGCGTGCTTGCCTTCATTGCTTTGAGTATAGCAGTTGGGATATCATGTTGAGGTTCAAAAGGACATTGGTGAATCCTCTTCTGGCATAATGAGTCCAGTTCTGGTTGCCCTGTTATAGGAATGTTGTTATTAAAGTGGAGAGGGTTCGGAAAAGATTTACCAGGATGTTACCAGGAGTGGAGTTATATGGAGAGGATGGATAGGCTGGGACTTTTTTCACTGGAGCATATCAGGTTGAGGGGTGACCTTATAGAGGTTTATAAAATCATGAGGGGTGTAGATAAGGTGAATGATTGGTGTTATTTTTCCCTGGAGAGGAGGATTTCAAGACTAGGAGCATATTTTTAAGGTTACAGGAGAATGATTTAAAAAATACAGGAGGGGTAACTTTTTAGAGTGGTTCATGTGTGGAATGAACTTTAAGGGGAAGTGGTGGATACGGGTGCAGTTGCAACACTTAAAAGACATTTGGATAAGTTCATGAAAAAATAAATGTTTGGAGAAATATGAGCTAAACTCAGGCAGGTGGGACTAGCTTAGTTTGGGATTATAGTTGACATGGATTGGTTGGACAGAAGGATCTGTTTCTGTGCTGTATGACTCTATAACACAAGAATGCCTCTTGTTTACATGTTATTTATATTTAAACTGCAAAAGCGGCCACCAATTTGGAGGACAAGAATGGGTAATCCTCTGTTCATTCTGACAGTTGGAGTCTCAAACTGCACAGGCCAGCTAATGATAGCACTGGGAGATAGAAGTATCCTGTAGCCATCAAGTGCTAGATACAACCTAGATTGATCAATGTCTCAGAGACATTAACATGGGTCAGTGAGTAAATGCTGAATATTATTTTTTTAAAAAATACAGACGGTAGGAGCAGGTATTCTAAACAGCTTCACAGTTAATGAATGACTTTTTCCAATGTAGTCACAGTTATTCCATTGACTGAAACAGAAGCTAATTTTGCATAGCAAGATCCCATAAAGGGCAAATCAGGTGCAATCACCAACTCATGAACCTGTATTGGTGGTTTTGGTTGGAGGATGAATATTGGTCATGGGATATTTGAGATTCTCCTAGCAGTCATCAGGATGTGTCATTGTGAATTTAAGTGCACCAATGAGTTCATTGTGTCATTGTGGCGTAACGTCTCTTGCGATCCGCGGTACTCCCATCAATTCTGCAGGTCATTAGAATTGCTTTGAGTTCTTTGGTCAGTATCACAGAGTGACTGTCTCCAAAACCAGCAAGCAAACTATGTCAGATGAAATAGGATCCTTACATAAAGCTGTTAATCTTTATTAAAAAACAAGAAGAGTTGGAATTACTCAGCAGGTCTGGCACCAACGGCAGAGGGGGAGAAAAAGACAGCATTAACTTTTAGTGTCAACTATAACTGTCCTTCTCCTGGCTCAGAGAGCCATACAGATAAAGAAATAGAAGCAGGGGTAGGCCATTCAGCCCTTCAAACCTGCTCCACATTCAAAATGATTGTGGTTGATCATCCAACTCGGTTCTCACTTTCTCCTCATGCCCTTTCATCAGTTTAGCCTAAGAACGATATCTAACTACTTGAAATCAAAAAGAAACTGGAAATCAAAATGGATGAGGCAGCATCCTTGGAGAGACAGCGAGCTAACGTTTCAAATCTCGATGAAGAGCCATCTAGACTTGAAACTTTAGCTGTTTGTCTCTCCACAGATGCCCCCTGACCCACTGTGATCACCAGCATTTTTTTTGTTTTCAGTACAGATTCCCGCATCTGTTGGAATTTGCTCCTGTATCTGACTCCTTCTTGTAAACAGTCAGTATTTTAGCCTCAACTACTTTCTGTGGCAGTGAATTCCACAGATTCACCACTCTCTGGATGAAGTCATTTCATCTCATCTCAGTCCTAAAAGGCCAACCCCATTTCCTGAGAATGTGAGCCCTGCTTGCAGAGCTTAGTGGTTTTATTTCAGATTTGCAGAGGTTGCAGTATTGTGCTTTTATTTTGCTGCTACAGGTTTCTTGTTCATGGCAGCATTTACAAAAGGAGTATTGCCAACCACACTTAAACAAATATACATCCTACCCGCCTGCAACAAGATAACCAGGACATGTTCCTGGTATTCCAAAACAAGAATAATTCCATGACCAATAAAAATAATCTTTTGCATCTACTGTTGCCCTTTAAGATGGGAGTTACAATGCCTGAAGATGAGTAAATTCAGCACTAAGCCCCATTGTGAATAATGTGGAGTGAAAGAAATATACCAGCTCAGATTTTGTCCAGTTCCTTACATCTGAATGAATAAATGAAATGTCTTATTTTATCTGTCTGAGCACGACAGTTGTGATATTTAAAATGCAGACAAATCAACTGGTGATTGTTGTGTATTAGTAATTACTGCCATTGTCTCATAGCTTTTGCAATATCACATTTCCCCATCAAAGCTTAAGAACGCCTCTGTAAAAGAGAAAGTATGACAAAATTAATTCATGTCTAGGCATGCCAATTGAACATTTTAACCAGCTTAACGACAATCAGTGCCGGATTTAATGCTATGCTGTTCTGCGTAAAATAATTCAACCCTACTTATTAATGTTACAAAACATTTTTTCTAACTCTCTAATTCTTAACGGTTGTAAGACCATAAGAAATAGGAACAAGAGTTGGGGCACTCAAAGCTTTTTTTTAAGTTCATTCATTTGTGGGATGTAGGCATCAGTGGCTGGTCCAACATTTCTTGCCCATCCCTAGTTGTCCCTTGAGAAGGTGGTGTTCAGCTGCCTTCTTGAACTGCTGCAGTTGGCCTGCTGTGGGTTGACCCACAATACCATCAGGGAGGGAGTTCTGGCATTTTGACGCAGCAACAGTGAAGGAATAGCGATATATTTCTAAGTCAGGATGGTGAGTGGCTTGGAGACAAGTGGTGGTGTTGCCATATATTTGCTTCCCTTGCCCTTCTCGATGGATGTGGTTGTGGGTGTGAAGTTGCCCTTTGAGAATCTTGGGTGAATTTTCAGCTCTACCTTTCAACAGGAGCATGGCTGATTCCTCCCACACATTTTCCTGCCCTTTCCCTGTAACCTCTTGATTCATCAACTGACCAAGAATCTAACTCAACCTTAAATGTACACAAGGGCTCTGCCCATACAGCATTCTGTGGCAAGATGTTCCACAGACTCACAAGAAAAGATTCCTCCTCATCTCATTGGTGCCCCTTTATTCTGAGAATATACCCTCTGGTCTTAGACTCTCCCATGAGGGGAATCATCCTCTCAGTATTTACCCTGTCAAGCCCTTTAACAGTCTCACCTGATTTTAGTGTATGGATACTGACAGGCCTGCTGAGCTTTTCCTGCAACTTCTATTTATGTGAAGAATTACAAGAGCTGGCAAGAGGCTGGGAATTCTGCAAAGAGTAACTGCTGGCTTTTACTCACATTTTCCCTGGTTCTTGGGGTTTACTCTGGATATCAAAAACCCAAGGCAGTTTTAACAACACACCCAACTTTCTTTATTAAAACAAAGTGTGCTGTAAAAATGCAATAACAATCTTATCCATACAATGCTCCCAATCACAAGTGATCCCCTTTATGTGGACGTGCTGTAGATTAGACCAGAATAAGTTATCAGCCCACTTTATTTGAACTTCTTATCATTAATTAATGGACCTTCCACCCACCCCCAGCCCCCAGGCTAGCTAAATTGTTACTGTTAACCAAGTTGCTTTATATGCTTTCCATACAGAGAAGCAATGCTTTTACACTCTTAATATTGTCTAGTGTCCTGAAAATAATCAGTTTGACAACTGGCAAATATTACAAACATAGAACAAAAACAAAATTGCTGGAAAAGCTCAGCAGGTCTGGCAGCATCTGTGGAGGAGAAAAAAGAGTTAATGTTTCGGGTCCGGCGGCCCTCCCTCAGAACCGGACCCGAAATGTTCACTCTTTTTTCTCCTCCACAGATGCTGCTAGTCCTGCTGAGCTTTTCCAGCAACTTTGTTTCAGTTCCTGATTTACAGCATCCGCAGTTCTTTCTGTTCTTATTACAAACATAGACATTGGTGGGGCCACTTTGAGAATATTGTGTGCAGTTCTGGTCTCCCTGTTGTAGGAAATAGGTTGTGAAACCTAAAAGGGTTTAGAAAAGATTTTGTAGGGATTGGAGAGTTTAAGCTATAGGTAGAGGCTGAATAGCCTGGGGCTATTTTCCCGGGAGGGTCAGAGGCTGAGGGGTGACCTTATAGAAGTTTATAAAATCACGAGGAGCATGGATAGGGTGAATAGTCAATGTCTTTTCCCCAGGGTTGGGGAGTCCAAAACTAGTTTTAAGATCAGGGCAACGGCTGAGAAGGGACCTGAGGGGCAACATTTTCACGCAGAGGGTGATGAGTGTACAGAACGAGCTGCCAGAGGATGTGGTGGAGGCATCTGGATGGGTACATGAATAGGAAGGGCTTGAGGGGATATGGGCCAAAAGCTGGCAAATGGGACTTAGATCAGTTCAGAATATTTGGCTGGCGTGGGTCAGTTGGGCCAAAGGGTCCATTTCCGTGCTACTTAACTCTATGTTTCAATCACGTTTTGTTCATGAAATTCACATAAAACACATCTACGCATTTCCAAAAGAAAGGAATCAGTTCTTTCATCTCAAAAAGTGAAGGAAAATGTGTTTTATTCCCTATAAAATCTGCCCAACTTGGACTATTGTGCAGAAAAGATCGGAGCTTGCAAATATTTTCAACAGTACCTTCCAAACTCACTGTGTCAACTGAGGTGTAGCAGATGCATGGGGATGCCACCAGCCACAATTTCTACACTTGCCTCCACAGCCTCCTTATGCACACTACTCTGACTTGGAATTATATCACTGCTCCTTCACTGTCGTTGGGTAAAATGTCCTGCAACTCCCACTGTGACAACATTCGCCCAGAAAAGGCTATCGCTGTTCAGGAAGGAAGTTCGTCACCACCTTCTCAGGGGGAAATTAGGGATGGGGCCTTTCCAGCAGCTTGCACATCCTTTGGGAGGAGTGAAAATAAATTGATGTAAAATAGCTACAAATATGATGTCGCAGCTGCCCATGCTTAAAGTTGACATGACACGGCTGCCTGGGCTTATAAGCTGAAGTAAGATGGCCAAAAGGCATTAGTGGCTAAGTAAGGCAGACTTCCACAGATTGACTTGTTGTCCTCATACAAACTTCCTGGAAAAGATAATGAAAGATCCTGTAGGAATCACAACTGGGGAATTTAAACAGATTTCTGCAGACAGTCAGCTTTAAGACATAAGCATTTT
The DNA here is from genome assembly GCF_030684315.1 of Stegostoma tigrinum. Taxonomy (NCBI): domain Eukaryota; kingdom Metazoa; phylum Chordata; class Chondrichthyes; order Orectolobiformes; family Stegostomatidae; genus Stegostoma; species Stegostoma tigrinum. The sequence goes on along the minus strand of NC_081389.1, from coordinate 13,147,288 downwards.
TGATAAAGAGCGTTCTTGAAAACTTAAGATAAGAGACACCTGGGCACTAACCAAGTTTGCTCATCAGCAAAATGTAGAAGGGTAAGTCTGATCCCACAGTATTCAGAACTTATTTGGTAATTGTAACTTAGAAATGCAAGCCTACAAACTAACATTAAGGCATGTAACTGAATTCCTTTAAGCAGATAGGTCTGGGCAGTAAAGAAAATTTCTGCTCTGTCAGCCAGGGCAGAAACAAAAAGCGATGTAAACAGATATCCTCTAAGAGAGTACTGAGAGGCAACATGATAGAGAGGGCTATAAAGAGCTTATAAAAACATAGTAAGTGTGACTTCAAAACAAACTTTACTGCTGAGCAAACAGCACGGTACAGCTGTAGTCATACAGTCATACAGCATGGAAACAGACCCTTCGGTTCAACTTGTCCACGCTAACCATGTTTCCAAGCTAAACGACTCCCACTTGCCTGCATTTGGCCATATCCCTCCAAATTTTTTTTCATGAACTTATCCAAACATCTTCTAAATGTTGTAACTATACATTCATCAACCACTTTCTCTGGCAGTTCATTCCACCCTTCAACCACTCTGTGTGTAAAAAATTTTCCCCTCATGTCCTTATTAAAATTTTCTCTTCTTACCTTAAAAATATGCCCTTTTATTGGGGGCCAGGTAGATTTCATTGGGTATGAGTTCCCTGATTGGGGCTGTTAACCTGGGCCAATCAGCATGCCCTGGCTGACAGATAAAAAACAGGAAATTCAGAAAGTTTCCTCACTGGCTCTGAGCTGGCTGGTCAGAGTCCACGTACTGTGGATGTGTAAATAAAGAGTGACTTGATGATAGGATACCAGCCTCTGTGCAGTTATTTCAGCCCAGATGCTCCTCATGATTTTATAACCTCTATAAAGACACTCCTCAACCTCCTATGGTCAAGTGAAAAAGCCCCAGCCTATTCTTATAACCCAAACCTTTGAGCAGATCCTTGCATTTAAAGACCAAGGGAAGGACGACAGAGGCAGATTCTACAATAAGAGTGAGGGTGATGTCATGTCCTGTTATACCTGGAGTAACCAAATAATTTTCTCTTCATGACTTGGTAAAGCTGTGCAATGATTGAATTTCAACCTGATCAATGGAATTCGAATAGATGCCAACTTATTTAGGAACACGAGCTACTTTAGAATAGAGGCAACAAGGTTCATCCAAGAATCAAACTTCTGGTTTCAAACCAACTTACAGCATGCAAACAGCAGAGATAGCGCACGGCAACTGGAAGATAGAGAGGCTACTTCGGTCTAAAATCGCAAGGAGAGAGAGAAAAAGAAGTTGGTCCCTAATTTATCAGTGTTGTTGAAGAATTATAACATTAGCTGCGACGACATAAGTGATTATTGGAGCTGAAATTACAAATTATATACCGATTAGCATAAATTAGCATATTTTTGTATCTCCTGTAGTAAGGTTAGTAGGGGGAAATGTTGGATAAACTCAGACTGTTTTCACTGGAAAGGCAGAGGCAACACGATAAACTTTTACAGAATTATGAGAGGCACAGATAGGGTGGCTAGTCAGAGGCTTTTTCCCAGGATGGAAAGCTCAACTACAAGAAAGCACAGGTCAAAGGTGAGAGGGGGAAAGTTTAAGGGAGAAATGCAGGGAAAATATTTCTGCACAGAGTTTGGGGAGTGCCTGGACCACATTGCCAGTGGCGATGTTGGATGCAGGTACATTAGCAACATTTCGAGTGTACCTTGATAGACACATACATGGAAGGTGACAGACGGATAGCAACCGCACATAGGCAATAAATAGTGAGGATTAGGAATTGGCGCAGATGTAGTGGGCCGAAGGGCCTGTTCCTGCGTTGTATTGTTTTGAATTGAATATGAATTGCCTAAGAGTAGCTGGAAAAGTCCGTAGTGATAAACAAGTTTAAACAGGTTTATTGGCAATTAATGAGAAGCAGCTGGCAATAATTTAGAAAGCAGTACTGTTGTCAGTATTGGAAAATCGCTGAATGAAATGCTTTGTGGGTTCCCAAGGATACGGGATAGAGGTGTCTGGTAAACATCCTGAGACTATGGGAGGACCTAAGGTTCTCCACAGAGTTACGTATCATTGAGTGTGCTTACAGGATTGGGTGTGTAGATTAGGGATATGTGGCTAACAATGACTTCAATGTTGCATGTAATCACTTTAATACGAAATGCATAAAAATGCTGTGCTTGGCTGAGAAAGTCAGAGAGTCTGGTGGAACTTGTTCCAAGAACCTGTCCCACTCGGCATTGACTTAGAGCTCTGGATAAGACACAGGGTTCAAGACTGCTCTTTGATACCGCTTTCTCCAAATTATGACTAAGAAATAATAGAAAATCTTGGCCACGAGGAATGATTAGCTGGAGAACAGAATAGAATAAAACAAAATAAAATATTCTTTATTGTCACGTGCAGGTAGTTCAGCTGTAATGTGTGTTTCATTAAAGTGAATTGGCTGCAACATGATTAATGAGTATGATGACACTGTTTGGACAACGCAAACTTTCAGCTGTATAGGTATAGCGATTCTCCACTGCAATTTCCCTATAACGTGATTTTCTATAGCGCGACATCAGGCAAGAACACACCTATCGTGTTATAGGACAACTACCTGTACTCAAGTACAGAAGTACGGGGGTACAGTGAAAAGTTTTACAATGTTGCCTCATATAGCACCATCTTGTGTACAGATATCTAGGTACAAATCTTATACAAATCTTAAAAAAAAAGTAATTGCATTACTTTATAGTGTTTAAAGCATAAGTTAGAAATAAGACATTGTTAAAGGATTGTCATTCCACCAGATAAAAACAAATTCAAATAAGCATCATATTGCAGTAGCAGAGCACAGGGGCTTACACATGTGGTGTGATTGCCTTCGCCAGGCCCCAGTCCAACAACCAACCCTGCTCCACTTCAGATGTCCCGTACCCTGCCCACTGGTTCTTAACTGCTCCAAGCTAACTTTTCTCTGGGACTCACTCCCCGTGCCAGCCTCCACCCAGGGACTGCTTCCCTGTGCCGGCCGCTGCTCCCAGATGTCTTCTCCCAGCATGGTGTTTGTTTACTTTGGAAGAGAGGAGGCTGAAGGGAGATTGTATTGAGCTGCAAAAGGTTGTGAAATAAAAGCAAAAAAAAAGACATTGGAGAAACTCAGCAGGTCTGGCAACGCCTGTGAAGCAAGCAACAGAGTTGACATTTTGAATCTGGTATGATTTCTTCAGAAGCAAATGGAATGGGGTATTGAAGCAGGTGTGGGAAAATGGGGATGGGTGGGTCTCTGGAATTCCTACTTTAAAGGGTGGTGGACCCAAAAAGCTCATCACATGTAAAAAGAAAACTTGGATATACACTTTTGTCTACAGTGCTGCAAAGCAAGATTGGAATGAGCAATCGCTTTGGATACTAAGTTCTGACTAGCACCGATACAACAGTCCATATCGGTCCCAAACAGTTTCTGTTTCTCAGATCCCAACCTCCATACTTTGATCTAAACTGTAACTGGCTCCAGAGACCCGGTTTGCACATCTCAACAAGAGCCATTCTTGGTGGTGACAAATTGGGCTAGATTAATTTAGGATCTCTAGTCGGCATGGATGAGTTGGATCAAAGGGTATGTTTTTTTGCTGTAAATGTCTACAACCCCATGTCCCTACGAGGAAAGAACTCTGCGGCTAAAGGAGTAAATTTGCGATACCAGTTTGTATAGACTGGTTTCAGTTACTGTCTGGACACAGAAGCTTAAAGGGTTATTTAATTGAGGTACTGAGAAAGTATCAAATCAAGCCAATAGGGAAAGATGATTTGCTCTAGCGGGAGAGTCTAAGATCTCAGACCTCTAGTTCCATACTCAGGAGGATTGTCAAGAAACATTTATCAGCCAAAGGGTATTTAAAATCTGGAACTCATACAATTTGAAGTGGTTGTGGCTGGGGGATCCAACTAAACATTGTCAAAACAAAATTGAAAGATTTCTGTAAGGCAAGGGTTTTGAATGTTATGGAATCAACATTGGTGAGATGGAATTCAAATCAGGACCTGTTCGCAGATAGGGTACCATTGGGGTCCATTAACCAGGGTCCAGGGCTCTGTGGGAAGTGAAGTGCTTGGGTCAGGCATTGCCATCAGAGATTGCAATTATTATCCACTTAGTGGCCTCAACACTTCACCACTTGTGTTCTACCATCTATTAGAGGAAGCATGGTGTCTCAGTAGATAGCACTGCTGCCTCCCAGCCTCAGGCAACTGTCCATACAGAGTTTACACATTTGCCTTGTGTCTGGGTGCATTTCCACTGGCTGCTCTGGTTTCCACCCACAGTCCAAACATGTGCCGTTTAGTTGATTGGCCATGCTAAATTGCCCCATAGTGACCAGGGATGTACAGGTTACATGGGTTAGCTGAGGAAAATGCCCGGTTACAGGGATAGGGTTGGGGTCCGGCGGCAGAGATGGCATCTGAGTGGGCTGCTCTTCAGAGGGTTGGTGTGGACTCGATGGGCCGAATGACCTGTTTCCACATTGTAGGATTCTATACTTAGAGTTGTTTACAGGCTTCTGGGGACAGGGTTAAAGAGGAAATATGACCCTCAAACAAAGCCTGATTAAGGACCTGGCTTTGGCAAGGTGGATTGTTCAAATTCCAACCCTCTAGAGATCCAAAAATTGCTAAACAAGATGCAGTGAGCCTGAAATCATAGTAGATGCAGTCTCCCAATGTTCACCATCTGTTTGTTGGCACAATTGCTTGGCCTTGTTTACAACCAAGCTTTCATGACCACATCCTTTAATACTGAATACAGCCATGTTATTCCAACCCTGAACAGAGGGTGCGCTATATGTTCAGGGTGGTCCTGCAGGTGGACACACATAAACATGCCAAAAATCTGTGATTCTATTAAACGTCAACTGGCATATCGAGCCAGGCAGTTGGAATTGAATGTATTGTACTGAAATTACATGACGAAATTATATCCGAGTTGGAAAATCAGCTTCAAGATACGCTTTAAGAAATTTGTTTCAGTAATAATTTTTTACTGTCTTAACGTTTACTTTTCTCCAATCATTTGCAATCTCAAATAGAAATTTATGAAAATGAAGTTGATTTCCTAAGTCCTGGGTAAGAATTCATGACATTTTTGCTTGCTTGCCTTCTGAATGAAGTAGGAAATGAAATTTGACACAGCCATCACAGACATGCAAGGTCACGGAATTCTGTCATGGATAGAATGCATGTGCTCTCTTGCTGAAAGTAATCAGTATGTTTTATATTGAAAGTCATGTGTCTTATCCTTGGAGTATGTGTCCTAATCAATTAATTCAGCAGCAAGCTTTTGTAAGTTTAATATGGAAGATTATATATTCTTCAAACTTAACCGAATTGCATAACATTACACATTCAATCTCCTCCCTCTCTCTCACACAGACACATAAACACACTCACTCACACACACAGGCACACACACACACACACACACACACACACACACACACACACACACACCGATACATACACACACACACATACACAGACACACACACACACACACACACACACACACACACACACACACACGTGCGCGGGCACACAAAGACATGCACATATGTGCACGTGGACACACACACACTTTTAGATTTATATTTAGAGATTATAGTTTATTCTGCCTCTGTTTTATAATTTGTGGTTTCCTACTTGATAAGGCAATAGTTTATTCTCTTAAAGTTGAAGTTATAAACTAAAGGATTCTCAGAATATTGTGATATCTCTTGTCGTCAAGTATCTTGGAGGTAGCTTTGCTGATAAACTTTGAAATGGGATCAGTTTATGCACCTAGGCTGCTTGCAGCTAGTTTCAGGGTCTGGTTCTTAGACAAATTGATGATGGATAATTCTCATAGATCTCCTGCAGTGATAAGGTACAATCCTTGACTTGGGGAAATGCATGACCTCCGGTTAGTGAATGAAACAAATGTGCAGACCCTGGGCAACAAGGAACCTCAGGCAGAACACAAAATAACTGTTGGACAGAATGGACAGAGGAAGAAACCAAAGCCCCTTAAGAGCCAGATATGGGGTTTCGTGGCCGCTATGCTAGTGATAACTAAATTACAAGTCATTTCACTATTAAGGCAGCTAAGCAAATCTCAAACAAGTATAGAGCTTTGCAGAGTTCACACATTGCTCAAAGTTACAGGGGATATTCCCACAGAAGGTGTCTCTGAAACCAAGCAACTCCAAAGAAAAAATCCCACATTCAAAGAAGCTGAATAAGCCACTGCCCAGCAACCGCTAAATAACATGATGTTGCTGAGCCATTCTTATGGGATGAATCCGGTGGATTCCTCAAAACAGAGCTCTCAGCATTTGGCAGCATTACTGACTTGTTAGTAAGTTGGGGACAAGTGTCTCAGAATTGTTTCAGGGTCCGAGGGGGCAAGGTGAGAAAGACAAAGGATAACAAGAGTAATACTAACACTGGTGTGGAGAGCAGATGGGCAGCCTAGAAATCCCTATTCAGAGCAATGTAGCTATTCTAAAAAAATGGGTGCTAAATTTGCAGTCACATCAATGGGGGTATTATCCAGAAACTGCAGCAGATTTTCTGTTATCAATTGTTCATTCTCAATTATGAAGTGAATCTTCACAAATTCGTCAAAAGCACTGGTTGAAGGGATGATGGGTTTCTGACGAAGCTGGTGAACTAAGGGGTAATAAGTGAAGCTACAAAGGGATCGATGTGAAAACTCCAGCAGGTCCAATTGAAATACGACTGGACCATACCCTGAGCATTCCTGATGGAGACTCCACATGGACCTTCTCTCTGTGACTGAAGTTAAGTGCATTCTAGAATTCCTCAGAACAAGCTGAATGATCCCAATCCCAATGACCATGGATCCTGCATCATCGGAGGACGTTGACAATTCGCATCCTTTCACAATGCGATAGTATTCAATGTTGTTCCACTTGTTCATGAAGATCGTGATGGTATAGCTGAAGAAGACTCTGAATGTCAACTCAAGACCATTAGACATGTAGCAGAAGTAGGCCAATCAGCCCATCGAGTCTGTTCCATGGCTGATCTGATAATCCTCAATTCCACTTTCTTGCCATTTCCCCACAACCGCTGATTCAGTTACTGACTAAAAATCTGTCTACCTCAGCCTTGAATATACTCTACAATCCAACATTTATGTTCTTTGTGGTTAATAATTCCAAAGATTTACTAACCTCTGAGAGACGAAGAGCTTGCTTGCAGCAATTCCTGGATGAGAACAATGTCACACTCAAAACTTCATGAAGGGAGCCAAACAAAATTGGAAAGATCTTGCAGTTATCTTTGTCGGTTCGCATTCCTGAGGCACATACAGCCTGGTTTGTTTGGACAATGTGAATGTGGTACAATGGGAAGTTGATTGTGGTCAGTGAGTTCTGATCTTCCTTTGTGTCTAGAAGGAAACATAGAGAAGGGCAGTCTGCAATCACCATAGTCTTTAGGTGTTGACCTATCTTTAAGAAAAGAGTGTCCTTACAACAACTTCACAACAGCCTCAAAGATTGATGGGAGGTAACCTCACCCATGTTCATGCCTAATTCGCGGTTCATGAGAAGTTCAATAGTGTCATAATTGCAAGATACTGAGGATGCTGGAAATCTGACACAAACTCAGGAAAGATGGAGAAACTCAACAGGTCAGGCAGCCTCTGCAGATAGAGCGAAATAAAGTTAATATTTCAAATCTGATCTGACTCTTCTTCAGAACTAACTTCAGTTCTGAAGAAAAATCATACCGGGCTCAAAACCAGACCTGTTGAGTTTCTTCAGCTTTCTCTGTGTTTGCTTTTGTCTTGATACTTTCTGTTGTCCAAACGCCGAAAGTTACATGACTGTTGGCAGTCATCAGTTGTGTCCAGTTTTAAAAGTACTGACGGAAAGGTTCTGAAAGATAGAGAAATTATACGAACTGCCTGAGCCATTTAGTCAGAGATAAGTTAGCTTTTATTCCAGTCTCATCCTTTTGTTTCCTAGATATAGATAGACTAGCGAGTTTTGAGAAGATTTGTAGCTGAGGTTGAGGTTCTGGATGTGAGTTTGCTCACTGAGCTGGAAGGTTAGTTTTCAGACATTTCATCACCATTCTAGGTAACATCATCAGTGAGCCTCCGATGAAGCGCTGGTGTCATGTCCCGCTTTCTATTTATCTGTTTAGGTTTCCTTGGGTTGGTGATGTCATTTCCTGTGTTGGTGATGTCATTTCCTGTTCTTTTTCTCAGAGGATGGTAGATTGGCTCCAAATCAATGTGTTTGTTGATGGAGTTCCGGTTGGAATGCCATGCTTCTAGATAGACTGCTCTACCCAGCACCATAAGAAACTACAGAAGGTTGTGCGTACCGCCCAGACCATGGCAGAAGCCAACCTTCCATCCATGGTCTCCAGTTACATTTCTCAATGCTGAGGAAAGGCTGCCAACATCATCAAAGACCCCTCCCAAGCTAACAATGTTCTCCTTCAACCTCTTCCATCTGCAGGAGATACAGAAGCTTGAACACATGTACCAACAAGTTCAAGAACAGCTGCTTCCCTGCTGTTATTAGACTAATGAATGAACCTGTCTAGCCTCAAATAGCGTTAATCTTGCTCATGTTGATCTTGCATAGTACACCTCCTGTGCAGTTGTAAACGTGTATGCCTTGCTCTGTCTAAGCATCCATCTGTATGTCCTTGTTTGCTATGACCTTCCTGTACTGCTCGCAAAACAAAGCTTTTCACTGTATTTAGGCACATGTGATGACAATAAATCAAATCAAATCAAAAATTTGCAGCCCTAATGTGTGGCCCAATAGGTTTATGTTGGTGTTCTTGATCCACCTGAGCTTCTGAGACCTTATTTCTTCTAACCCTCTTAAATATATATTTCTGTTCCTCTATCCTATACTATTTAACTAGCTTGTTCTTAAACACATCTATTCTCTTTGTTTTAACGAACACTTGCAGCAATACACTTTATATTCTTGTCACTTTCTGGTAAAGAAGTTTCTGCTGGATTCTTTATCAAATTTATCAGGCACTGAACTCTCCACTTTAATGAGAACATGAAACATCGTCAGAATTTTAAAGACCTTCATCAAGTCACCTCCGTCACCTCTCATAAAGAAATCAGATCATTTACTGGAACCTCCCCGAAATCCTCCATATATTTTTCAATTCTTTTAATAATTGCACAATTCAAATCCATGACCTTTCCTATCTTGAAGGACAAGAATAGCAGAAGCTTGGAGTACTATCAACTAAAAGATCTCCTCCAAGCTACTCAGCATCTTGACTTGGAAACATCTCTCTGTTTCTTCAGGGTCTCTGGGTCAATACTTTGGAATTTTCTCCCTTAGGGCATTATAGATGTACCTACAACACAAGGACTACAGTAGTTCTCGAAGGCAGCTCACCACTTTCTCCAGGGCAACTAGAGTTGGGCCAGTACACTTACAACTCATGAGTAAATAAAGAAAATAAACTTTACAGGATTGCTGGTTGGCCAACATTTAGTGCTAATTGCTCTGTCAAAGATATGGGTGAGCTGCCTTCGAGCACTGCTATAGTCCTTGGGTGTCAGGATAGCCACCGCACTGTTAGGAAGGGAGTTGCAGGATTGTAACCCATTAACTATGAAGGAATGGCATTATCAATCTCATTGAATGATGGAATAGATCCAATGGGCTGAGTGGCCTACTACTGGTCCTTTTGTCTTTGCCTCCTTTAGTTCTATGCACAAGGGCAGATCAGACACACAGCACTAACATCGCGAACAAGGCTAGCCCAAGGAAGCAATCTCCAAGTCCGTGTATTCTCGGGCAGAGTCTCAGTGTGTTAATGGCACCAATGTGATTTACCCCAACTGCCCAGTCTACTAACTAAACTGGCCCCCTTAAGGAGTCTGATTGGCTGTGGGAACATTACACTTTTTGATGTACGTTATAACTAGGACCTGTGGAATGTGGTAGCAGAGTCAAAGTTCCTTCCAGCAAATGGTCTCTCTTGCTCTCTCCGCATGTCACTGATGCACAATGGAAAGGTTTAACATGTTGAGCCTCAACCCTTGACCACATTAAAAGCATACCTACCTTGGCCATCAGATCCTGGAGTAGAGATTTGAACCTTGGGCTATTGGGTCAAAGGTAGGCACACAGTTCCGCAAAACAGCCCTTATTTGTTGGAGAAACTCAACAGGTCTGACAGTGTCTGTGAAGAGATGAACCAGTGTTAATGTTTGGAGTACAGTCTGATTCTTGTTCAGACTGAAAAATGTTTTAAAATAATTGCGTTCTAATATTTTTGACAGATGGGAAGGAGTGTAAAGTATTAAATAACATGCATTTTCTAACTTCTTTCAGCTCTGAAGAAGCATCATACTGGACTTAGAACATAGAACAATATGGTGCAGAACAGGCCCTTCGGCCCTTGATGTTGCACCGACCTGTGAACTAATCTAAGCCCCTCCCCCTACACTATCCTATCATCATCCATCTGCTTATCCAAGGACTGTTTAAATGCCCCTAATATGGCTGAGTTAATTACATTGGCAGGCAAGGTGTTCCACGCCCTTAGCACTCTCTGAGTAAAGAACCCGCCTCTGAAATCTGTCTTAAATCTATCACCCCTCAATTTGTAGCTATGCCCCCTCGTACAAGCTGACGTCATCATCGTCGGAAAAAGACTCTCCCTGTCCACCCTATCTAATCCTCTGATCATCTTGTATGTCTCTATTAAATCCCCTCTTAGCCTCCTTCTCTTCAATGAGAACAGACCCAAGTCCCTCAGACTTTCTTCATAGGGCCTAAGCTTCAGACCAGGCAACATCCTGGTAAATCTACTCTGCACCATTTCCAATGTTTCCACATCCTTCCTGTAATGGGGCGAACAGAACTGCAAGCAATATTCCAAATGAGGCTGCACTAGCATTTTGTACAGTTGCAGCATGACATCACGGCTCTGGAACTCAATCCTTCTACCAATAAAACCTAACACACCATAAGCCTTCTTAACAACACTATCAACCTGGGTGGCAACTTGCAGGGTTCTATGTACATGGACACCAAGATCCCTCTGCACATCTACACTACCAAGAATCTTTCCACTGACCCGGTATTCTGCCTTCCTATTATTCCTCCCAAAGTGAATCACCTCACATTTATCCACATTGAACTCTATTTGCCACCTTTCAACCCAATTCTGCAGTTTATCCAAGTCTCCCTGCAACCTGCAACATTCTTCCACATTGTCCATCACTCCACCGACTTTAATGTCATCCGCAAACTTACTAACCCATCCACCTATGCCTGCGTCCAAGTCATTTATAAAAATGACATACAGCAGTAGACTCAAAACAGATCCTTGAGGCACACCACTAGTAACCGGACTCCAGGCTGAATATTTTCTATCAACGACCACTCGTTGTCTTCTTACAGAGAGCCAGTTTTTAATCCAAACTGTTCAATCTCCCTCAGTCCCGTGCCTCCGTATTTTCTCCAATAGGCTACCATGTTGAACCTTATCAAAGGCTTTACCGAAGTCCATATACACCACTTCAATGGCCCTACCCTCATCCACATGTTTGGTCACCTTCTCAAAAAAATCAATGAGGTTTGTGAGACACGACCTGCCCTTGACGAATCCAAGTTGACGATCTCCAATCAAATTGTTGTTGAAAGGTTACCTCTCCTCTCTCTGAAGATGATGCAAAACCAAAGATCCTCAGACAGCACCTCCCAAATCCATGGCAACCACCATCTAGAAAGACAAGGGCAGCAGAAATACACAACAACCTTCAAGCTCCAATCCAAACCACTCACCATTCCGAATTGGAAATATATTGCCTGTTTCATCACTGTCACAAGGTCACAATGGCTGGAATTACCTCCCTAATGGCATTGTGGATCAACCTACAGTGCATGGACTGTGGCAGTTCAAGAAGGCAGCTCACCACCATCTTCTGAAGGGTAACCGGGGGCGGGCAGTAAATGTTGGCCCAGCCAACACTTACATCCCACAAATGAATAAATAAACAAAAACCTGCTGAATTTCTCCAGCAGTTTTTGTGCTTCCTTCAGATTTCTAAAGTATTTTGCCTTTGCCCACCTATTTATTGGTTGCCTGATTCCCCCATTTACTGGTGCTCCTGCGCAATTATGCTTCTATGACTGCTTACAGTGCCCCCTGTTATTCCTTATGCTTCCATGACCAACATTCAGACCACCCAAAATGGCAGCACTTCATGAGGATTCTTATTGCATGTGTCCAAGGCTGTGTAAGTTTTGCTAACCTAGTTGTCCAAAGCTATCTGCCTAGCCCCGTGATCGGGTCTTGATTTAAGAGACAGAACATCGCGACGAACAAGGATCCTGAAGTAAAATCAACCCTGACACATCAAAGATTCACCGTGCGAAGAAAAACATGCAACCATCCTGATGTGATGAATTCTGACACCATGATCTCGGCATGATTTGAAACAGCACAGCCGCATAATTTCACCTTTATTACGGGAATCAGGAAGTACTGAGATGCTGCCTTGACACAATTAGTTTCGACATGAACGCATGGCCCTTTAATTATCTCTCGGAGGTGACACCGCAGACGTCTGGTTCTGGCAGACGGAAATACCCGAGAAGACAGCTTTGCATCACAATGAGATTTGTGCAAGAAAGCGAGGCTATTAGAATGTGCATTCTCCATAACCTGGAGCATGAAGTTAAATTCAGCTTCGTTGCTACGAAAATTATGAGGTTTTTCTATACGGAGAGCTTACAGAAATCAAATCCAACTAGACTACATTTTGCAAAGTTGCACAAGGAGAACAGAAAACGAGTCAGATTTTTGTTGGAGCTGGAGGAACACAGCAGCCCAGGCAGCATCAGAGCAGTGTTGACGTTTCAGGTTGGCATCCTTCTTCAGAAATGGGCCCAAAGAGCCCTGACCAGAAACGTCAGCTTCCCTGATCCCCTAATGCTGCCTGGCTTCCTGTTCCTCCAGCTCCTCACTGTGTTATCTCAGACTCAAGCATTGGCAGTTCTTACTATGTCTCAGATTTTTGTTGACTGGGTCCTCAGGAATATCAACCCATGCCTCAGTAAGCCACATTCATGCGTGTGTCTAGAAACTTGGGCACAAAGGCATTCCATTAATGTACTAAGGGAGAACTGTCTTTCAAATGATGCGTTAAACGGAGGTTCCAACTACCTTATCAAATGGATGCAAATGTGCCCTCTTTTGGAAAAGAGAACAGTAAGTATTCAGGCTGATATTTGTCCCTCAGTCAATGCCACTTCAAAAGATTAGAGGGTCAGTTAGCTTAAGTGGCCGGTGAGCGATGTCAACAAAAACAGAAGTTGCTGGATAAGCTCAGCAGGTCTGGCAGCATCTGTGAAGAAAACATCAGAGTTAATATTTAAGGTACAGTGACAACAGCGTGGGTTCAGTTCCTGCACCAGCTGAGGCTACCATGAAGGACTCTCCTTCTCAACATCTCCCCCTGCCTGAGATCTAGTGACCATCATGTCAAACCACCACCAGTCATGTCTCTCCAATGAGAGAGCCGCCCTGTGGTCTGGTATAGCTATGGTGATTTTACCCAATAGTTTGTCTCATTGGTATCTTGTGGGAGCCCTCTTGACACAAATAGACACACTTTACTGGCTGTAAGGTATTTTAGGATATCCTGAGCTTGTAATATAGAATCACAGGTTCCCATCAATGCGGAAAGAGACCATTTGACCCATTCAGCCCTCATTAACCGTCTGAAGAACATCCTCCCAGACCGAATTCCACCCCAACTCACAACTCCGCGACTCCCATGGCTAACCCACCTAGCCTACACATCCCTGGACACTATAGGACAATTTAACATGGCCAATCCACCTTAGCTGCACATCTTTGGACTATGAGAGTAGACTGGAGCACCCAACTGAAACCCAATCAGACATGGGGAGAAGGTGCAATCTCCACACGATCAAAGGAAAGAGAGAATTGTATTAATATATGAATTAATTGAAAGTTAATTTATTTGAACTGTCACCTAATGTGCTGGTTGTGTTTATTTGCAACATGAAAAATTGTGTTACAATCCTAAAGAGTGCACTGTGATTGCAGCAAGTAAACATGCTTTTTAAGGAATATTGCTTACAGGAATGGTACGGGTTTATCGTTCCAGGTGAGGAAACATTGGTTTGAACGTCATGGTAACCCCTGCCCCTTTGCTGGCGTGTTTCAGGGCATGCAAAATAAAGCAGATTTTCTAATCACCATCTTTCTATCCACTCTATTCTGTTTTCCATATTGCAGGGGACAGCCTGCATTCTCCTTAGACCTATTGATGCTCTTAAGTGACTAATTAACTGCCATTTGAAGTTTCATTTCGCCTTGGCTGTAGCTTTTCAGATTGCAGGGTAACTGTTGTTCAGCAGGGGCAGGGGCATTGGGTGTGTCCCCTGAGCCCATCAGGGGCACAAACCTGTCCCCCAAGATCATGTCCCTCCCTTTCCCATCACTCAACTCTAAAATCTGTCATCTGTTGTCTAAATATACCACAAATGTGGATTCTATATACTTGAAAATCTCTAGTGTGTCTATTTATAGCTAGTCTGGAATACACTGTACAGAGTAATCCCTAGACACATTCTTTGTCTAAGGTATTACATTGCAGCTGTGGTTTCTACTCATTTGATGACAGCCAGGTACCTGGCCCATTTGCAAGGCACAATTCTCAAAGGGATACCGCTCTGAAAGTGACTATAAGTGTCATGTTAGCTGCATGTTTTTCTTCGCACGGTGAATCTTTGATGTGTCCGGCCTGATTTTACTTCAGGAACCTCGTTTGTCGCGATGTTCTGTCTCTTAAATCAAGACCTGATCATGGAGCTTGGCACATAGTTTTAGGCAGCTAGTTTGGGAGACTTTACCCAGCCTTGCACACATGCAGTATGAATCCCAATGAAGTCACTGGCCTCTCTGATTCAAGCCTCACCACCACCCAATTTATGGGGCTCCCCCAGCTGGTTTCAATCAAAATCTTTGAATTTCCCTATGGCTTGGGAGATATTATTCATTCTTATTTGGTACTTATTTCTCTGTCATTTCTCTACTGTGCTGCTGATGCTACGGCCTTGCTAGTCAATCAGATTGGCTGTCTGGAGATAGGCCTCTTCACTGTTGTGGTTGAAGCCTACTCCTGCCCTCATTAAAGCCATGATTGAGATAACAAGTTTGGAAGGGGTGGAGCAGACAAATTTCACGCTGGAAAGGTACAGGCTGAGGTTTGCAGAGTCCCTGCGGCGTGGAAGCTGGCCATTCAGCCCATCAAGTTCACACTGCCCCTCCAAAAGACATCCCACCCAGAACCATGCCCCTACCCTATTCCTATAATCTTGCATTTAGCACGGCCAATCTACCCAACCTGCATATCTTTGGACTGTGGGAGGAAACCAGAGCAAACCCACGCAGACACAGGGAGAATGTGCAAACTCCACACAGACAGTTGTCTGAGGCTGGAATTGAACCCAAGTCCCTGGTGCTGTGAGGCAACACTGCTAACCACTGAGCCATTGTGCCATCCCATTTTGGTCAGGAAGAGGGTAATCAATGAATGCCACTACCCTGAATTGCCACACCCCTTTTAATCTACCATGTTAGTCCTCTTGCTATGTAATTTCAGGTTCAATCATTACCAGGTTACAGACATAATAGGAACTGCAGATGCTGGAGAATCCGAGATAACAAGGTGTGGAGCTGGATGAACACAGCAGGCCAAGCAGCATCAGAGGAGCATGAAAATTGACATTTCGGGCCTAGAGCCTAAGGCCCGAAACGTCAGCTTTCCTGCTCCTAAGTAAGTAAACACTGACAAGCTCACCGTAGGCATCCCACCTAAAACCTTGTTGTATTTTTCTGCACTCTCAACTTTCAATTTTCCTCTCACTTCTAATCACACTCATTCTGAATGGTGGACATGCACAGTCGCCCATTATTTACTGTGCAAGTTCCCAAGCTAAGTTTCCAAACCTTGCAAGTATTTAATATGGAAAAGAGTTAGGTAGACAAGTATTAACCCTAGCAAATACACCAGTAGCTTACTTCAATGATCAGGGCTTTCTAACTGATTATGCAACCAAATCCTTGGAATACTCTAATGGTACAATAGTAGTGCCCCTTCCTCTGAGCTAGCAGACCTGCTCCAAAAGTGTGCCATAACACTTTTTTTAATTCACTCATGGGATGTGGGCATTACTGGCTGGCCAGCATTTATTACCCATCCCTAGTTGCCCTTGAGAAGGTAGTGGTGAGCTGCCTTCTTGAACTGCTGCAGGCCTCCTGCTGTGGATTAACCCACAGGGAGGGACTCCGTTAGGAAGACGATTCTTGGATTTTGACCCAGAAAACAGGTTGATTAGAAAATCTGTAGGGTCGATATTACCTCAAGACTCTAATGGCACAGTGGTTCTGTTCCAACCTCTGAGCCATGAGAACCGCGTTCAAGCTCCATTGGTGTGTCTGAACAAGCTAATGAATCATATTTGTAATTAGTGTGATGTAAGTTAATGCTTTTTATTAATTAGGCTGTGAAGCACATCGAGGCTTTTCTTTTCTATGTTACAGATAATATAATCTGACTTGAATGTGAGAGAATGTGAACTAGTTTTGTGAGTGTGTGCCTGTTTGAAATTGAATTGTAACGCCTCATATGTTCTGAGATTTCTAGCTCTAAGCTAGGAAAAGATCACTGAAATTCATACAGGGTCAACGATATTGAAGGATTTTGTAGAATAAATTGAGAGAAGCAGTTTCCAGTAGTCATGGAATCCCTACAGTGTGGAAACAGGCCCTTTGGCTCAACAAGTCAACACCGACCCTTGGAGCATCCCACCCAGATCCATCCCCCTATAATCCACCTAACCGACACATCCCTGAACACTACAGGCAACTTAGCATGGCCAATCCACCTAGCCTGCACATCTATGGACTATGGAACAAAACCAGAGTACCCAGAGGAAACCCACGTGGAGAATGTGCAAACTCCAAATAGAAAGTCGCCTGAGGGTGGAATTGAACCCAGGCCCCTGGCGTTGTGAGGTGGCATTATAACCACTGAACGACTGTAGGAACTACAGGATGGTAAGTGGGTGGGGGGGGGGAGAGAAGTCAGAATTAGATGTAGAATTAGGTTTACTTCATATGCACTCAAGTTACAAAAGAACAGGAGTTCTGTGAAAAGTGTACAATGTCACCAACACACAGCACAATCGTTGGTACAAAGTACCGAGGAACAAATTTTAGGTATGAAAAGTAGAGAAAATAAAGAAAAAAAATTACAATATAAGTTCGGAAAATCAAAAGAAAGCTAAAAGGATAGACCTTGAGTCTTTCTGTAAGGGCTTCCATGTGGTTTGACTGGGAACACAGTTCCCATCCAGGAGCCATGTTTGCACAGCACCTGTTGGCCACCATCCCTGCTCTGCTCTGGGCCACTGGCAGAGAAGGAAAAAGACAGAAAAAAAAGCACAAAAGAAAGAAAGAGACAAATAAAAGAAAATGAACGGACAGAGCAGACGAGCGTTGGCTGGGGAGTCCTCATCTGCTGCCATCTTGGATCTATAGCCACAGGATACAGATTTACTGTGATTGACATAAGAACCAGAGCCATCTTGAAGAGCATTTATTTATACAGTGAGTTTCTGTGATCTGGAACGCACTGTCTGAAAGTGTAGGTGGAAGCAGTAACATGCAAAAGAGAATTGGAGAAACATATAAGGAGCAAATAACGCAGTCAGTGGGTAGGATTGAAGGAGAGAGATGAAGTGATAGTTCGACCAAAGAGGCCCTTCCTCTATGTTTCCACAATTTTACATTGAATGCCCCAGTAGGTGATTAAATGGCATATTAATTGCTGCAATTTCACAGATGGTGCCCATTTACCTCCTGCCTGGCAAGGTGGCAGCA
This sequence comes from Stegostoma tigrinum, assembly GCF_030684315.1. Classification (NCBI taxonomy): domain Eukaryota; kingdom Metazoa; phylum Chordata; class Chondrichthyes; order Orectolobiformes; family Stegostomatidae; genus Stegostoma; species Stegostoma tigrinum. Next base: position 13,129,271 of record NC_081389.1, on the reverse strand, counting down.
AATTAATGTCAGGAGATGTACAACACTAGGATTAATGTGACACTTATCTCTGTGCATGCACATTTCCAGTTTATTATTCCAACACTGCAAATAAATATTTAAGCAATGTAAATTCACCCTAGTGGAGCCAACAATAGTAATATAAGATAAAATTACACATAATCATTCTCAAAACATAATCCCTGACAATGCATTGTGATGAATCACGTTAGTGTACATAACTTAGATTTCAATACTGTACAATGAAAGTTGCATATTTATAGGCACATGCCAGCCTTCATCCTTTTGGGCAACTTTCGGCCTGAAATACTTCATGAGGATGGAAACATGATTGTTATTCATTATTCATTCATGGCTAGATCAGCATTAATTGTCCATTTCTAGTTGTCTAGAAGGCAGTTAAGAGCCAACCACATTGCTGTGGGTCTAGAGCCATATGTGGGCCAGACCAGGTAAGGATAACAGTTTCCTTCCCTCAAGGACATTGGTGACCCGAACCAAAAGAACTGCAGATGTTGTAAATCAGGAACAAAAACAAAGTTGCTGGAAAAGTTCAGCAGGTCTGGCAGCATGTGTGAAGGTAAAAACAGAGTTAACACTTCGGGTCTGGTGACCCTTCCTCAGAACTGATCCAGTTGCGTTTTCCAACAATTGATAACAATTTCGTGGTCATCATTTGACTCTTATTTCCAGATTTTGAATTCAAATTCCACCATCTCCTATAGCTGAATTCAAAGCCAAGTCCCCAGAACATTACGTGGGTCTCCAGATTAATAGTCTTGTGATAATACCTCCAGGCCATCCCCTCCAAGTTAAGATGGATATCTTTTAAACTGCATTGATCTTATAATTCACGGCTGCCTCTCCAACCCTTGGTTTTTCGTCACTTTAATGATTATTAGTGAACAATCCAGCTTGAAACATCATGAAGATGAAGGAGTCAACTCCAAAAGACCCAAAATTTAGGGCAGATGCTTGATTTATTGGCAATTCACTGTCTTTATAATGCTTTGCTAAATTTTGGTGGGATTAGGGTCAGTTTCTCCAGTATCTCAAGGGCTGATTAATTAACAAGTTCTCCTGGCAAATGCATCTTTGATAAGGCTTCAGATGAAGCCTGTTCGGAGTCTTATGAAGTCTCCAAAAAAAGGGTAGCCAGATCTGCCTTCCTTAAGAGACTTGCTGCAGAGGATTGGCAGCAATGCTTCTCTCTATTCCTTAGCAAATCTCAGGGCTGTTTGAAATAGAATGGTGCCACTCTGTCATTGGTAGGCAGCTGTCAAAGTGCCCTTTCAGGCTTGATGTACTCACCCTAGCTACAAAATTGACTTCACCTTTATAATCCAGGACAGTATCTGCATTGCTCAATATGCGCAGATAAGAATTCTGCACTCACATACATCTGCTGGGACCTTTCTCTAAACACCATCCTTTCGTTTTATCTGTTTGTCATATTTTATCGGTTTGTTGCAGGATAATGTCATTTATTTAAGTCACAAACAGTTTTATTGAGTAATTCCTTCTTCCTGCTAACGTGGTGTCTTGTATAAAGGGAGAATGTGATACCTTATCAAAGAGCCATGGACTATGCGCTGTCACAGTTCTGAGAGATTCAATTTATTAAATGGAAACAGAAAATATTGGAAATGTTGAGCAGAGCTAGCTAGCATCACCCAAGGGAAACACATCATTAACGTTTCAGGTCAATGACCTCTCATCTGAATTGACAAAAGTTAGCAACGGAATCGGTTTTAAGTAAATACAAGACAGTGATCTGGGGATAAGAGAAAAGGAAAGAATGGATAGGAAGAAAAAAAATTAAGGGATTGAATGGATAATAGCATAAATTAAAAGAAGGTGGGAGTAATGTAAGTAAAGGATCAACACATAGGAATAGGAAAAACAGTCACAATTAAATGACTGATGTCTGCAAACAATTGTCACCCAATCTGAATGTGGGGGAGGAAAAATGGGGCAATCCAGCCCCATCGCACAGTTTATCTTCTCATTGATAATGTACAAGTTCGATTGCCAACTGTAGCAAGTCGACCATTGCATAAGCTGGAATGGACCAACTCAACACAGACAGGGATCTTACTTTTGACCATCATTATCTATTTGCGCAATTTCACCTGGTATAAAATATGATCAAATAAACCATTGGGGCAAGTCTGGCTTTTGCAAAAATCCAAATCTAATCTTGATGGGAACATAGATTATACATTTTGTTTCACCAAGCCCCGTTCCTAACATCACTGTGGCTTTATCAATGCCACTTAAATTCCTTGAGGAGGTAATGACTAAGTTAGAGAGAGGAGAGCTTGTGCATGTGATCTACTTGGATTTCTAAGGTATCAAGACTGCTAAATAACTTAACAGCTCATAGCGTTAGGAGCAAGTTACTGGCATGAATAGAGGATTGGCTGACTGGCAGCAGCCAGAGAGTAGAGATAAAGGGTTCTTTTTTCAGAATGGCAGCCAGTGACTAGTGGAGCTCTGCAGGGCTCAGTGTCGGGACCACAACTATTCAAATTACATAGTAACGATCTGGACAAAGGAACTGAGGGCTTTGCTGCGAAGTTTGCAGACGACACAATGAGAGGTAGTCGGGCTGATAGTGTTTAGGAGACCAGGAGAGTCAGCAGGCAGACTTGGACAGACTAGGAGAGTGGGTAAAGAGGTGGTAAATGGGCAAGTGTGAGAATATGCATTTTGGTAGGAAGAATCAAGACTTACATTACTTTCTAAATGGGGAAAGAATTTGGAAATCTGAAGCACAAATAGACTCAGGAGGTTTGGTTCAGGATTCTCTTAAGGTTAACGTGCAGGATCAGTTGGCAGTTCAGAAGGCAAATACAATTTTAGCATTCATTTCAAGAAGGATAGAATACAAGAACAGGATGTACTGCTGAGGCTGTGTAAGGTTCTTGGCAAATCATATTTGGATTATTTTGAGCAGTTTTTGGTCCAGTATCTAAGGAAGGATGTGCTGGTATTGGAGGTGTTCAGAGGAGATTTATGAGAATGGTTCTGGGGATGAAGGGTTTGTCATATGAGGAGTGGTTGAGATCGCTGGGTCTGTACTCAATGGTGTTTCGAAGGATGATGGGGGAATCTGATTGAAGTTTACAGAATACTGAGAGGCCTTGATAGAGTAGATTTGGAGAAGGTACGAGAGACTAGAACCTAAAGGCACAGGCTCAGAGTGAAAGCATGACAGTTTAGAACTGAGATGAGATGAAATTTCTTCAGCCAGAGAGTGGTGATTCTGTGGAACTCATTGTCACAGCCAGCTGTGGAGGCCAAGTCATTGAGTGTATTTAAGATGGAGACAAATGAGCTCCTGATTAGTCAGGGGATCTAGGGCTACAAGGAGAAGTCAGGAGAATTAGGTTGTGAAACTCACCACGATCAAATGGTAGACCAGATTCAATTATCCAAATGGCCTAATTCTGCTCCTATGCCTTATGGTCTGTGGACTGCAAAAGTTTTAGATGGCAGCCAATCATCATCTTCTCACAGGCAACTGGGGCAACAAATGAGAAGCAGTAAAGCTCATATACTCTGAAAGAATAAACTACCAAAAGAAAACTCAAAGGTATGTGGGTGAAAATTGTCACTTCTCCATGTGACAGATTTGACCTTCAGGTAATAAAATAGCAAGCTGAGGTTGAGGGGTAACAGGGAAACTGGTGTGGAGGAATGTTACTGAAATGCATTCAAGGCATTGAGGTGTAATGTCTTTAAAGCTAAATGGAGCTTTAGATAACATCTGAACCTGGTTATTGAACCTGACGGTGAATAGCTTAGGTTAAATTATTCTAGAATCATAGAATTCCATAGTTCCCATGAGTGGGAGAGTTGCTAAAATCATAGAAAGTCTTTCAAGTCACCTGTCTGACTATGAGAGAATTTGACCAATGCCAAAGCTGGAATAGACAGATGTAAATCTGGACTATGCCAACAACTGTAATAAGGCCATTCTTTGCCATTTTTCTGCCATTACTAACACAGGTGGAAGTGACCCCTTATTTTTAAGCTGTGTCCCCAAAGATCTAGTCTTTCCCACAAAAGGAAACAACTTATCAGAATCCACTCCAATGTCAAGTGCTTTTGAGATCATAAAAGTTTCATTAAACTCTCCTCCCATTCTTCTAAGCTCCAATGGATACTGCCCCAACCCGTCCAACTTTTCCTCATAAGGTCATTCCTACTCCCATTCCTGTAGTCAGTTGGATCAGTCTCTGCAAAGTTTCAAATGCAGTTATGTTTTTTCTTAAATAAGGAGACCAAAACTAGACACTGCTCTGCACATGCGATCTCACCAATGCATTGTACATTTTGGGAGGCGATGGCCTAGTGTTATTATCAGCGGACTGTTAATCCAGAGAGGCAGATAATGTTCTGGGGACCTGGGTTTGAATTCCACCATGGCAGATGGTGGAATTTGAATTTAATAAAAACAAAAATCTGGAAAAAGCGTCTAATGATGACCATGAATTCATTGTCAATTGTTGGAAAAACTCATCAAACTCACTTGTGTCCTTTAGGGAAGGAAATTGCCATCCTTACCCAGTCTCGACTACATGTGACTCCAGACCCACAGCGAGGTAGTTGACCCTTAACTGTGTACGATGGGGAATAAATACTGGCCTAGCAAGCAACACCCTTATACTGTGAATGAATTTAAAAAAAACTGTTGTAAAACTTAGATAACAAGGTGTGGAGCTGGATGAACACAACGGGCCAAGCAGCATCAGAGGAGCAGGAAGGCTGGTGTTTCGGGTCTAGACTCTTCTGAAACGTCACCTTTCCTGCTCCTCTGATGCTGCTTGGCCTGCTGTGTTCATCCAGCTCTATACCTTATCTCAGATTCTCCAGCATTGCAGTTCCTATTATCTCTGTAGTAAAGTGTCCCTACTTTTAGCTTGCATATTCCTTTCAATCACCAACTTCCCACTTGCTTTGGCAGAAAACTAATTCTTTTGTGGTTCATGTACAAGGATAACCAGATCCTTCTGCTCCACCACATTCTGTGAACCCCTTGATTTCAATAATATACTATTTTTCTGAACTCCCTAATTGATCCAGACCCTCTTGACAGCATAGTGCTTCCCTTATGAGGATGAAAATCTTGCAAGTAGCCAGTACTTATGTGCAACAGCTGTTTTGAAAGAAGTTCATTGGGAGTTTTAAGGGAGGTGTTCTAAATAAGATAGATTTTAATTAAGTAAATAAGCGAACCTATTACCGTTGACAGGCAGTTTAGTAACTGGAGGGCAAACATTTAAGTTGTTTGACCAAAAAAACCATGGGGCTTGTGGAGAATGAATAAAAAAGCTGTTCTGATTTTGAATAATAAAGATGGTGGAAATTAATTCTATAGGAAATGTCCAAGTGAATTTTACAAATATGCAAGAGGTTAAATTATTTATTTACATGGGCATTGGCAAAGAGGAGCAGAGTGGGATAATTGCATTGCTTTTCTAAAGAACTGGCATGAGAATAATGGGTTAAATAGCTTCCTTCTGTGTTGTGTGATTCTGTGAGTGATGTCTTTTTAAGGGTCACAGGATGTAATCTGCTCTTATTTTCTACTCTATGCAGAATAGAACGCTTCTAATTAGCTTTTGGCATATGCAGTACATACTGGCTCTCCAAATTTGTTCAGCTCAGAATAATATATTAATTTTTCTCTCCCTCTTATGCAGAAGCAAACACAGTGAACATTAAATAAGCAATGCATTTCTGATGTCTCATGCAGCTGCAGTTTGTGCCATCTGATATCACTAGAGTGGCAGTATAAAAGAAGGTGATAACTGAATCTATATGGGTGGTTATTAAAATAAAAATATCCCATGCCTTTTACTTTCTTCCAGAATAATATTCCTCTGTGGAAACTATGTGGAAAATGTTGGGGTAGTATCCATAACATATGTTAGCTTGAGTTCTGACGCCATCACCAATATTGTCGTAAGTAACAACAAGGAGTAACACACAAGTGGTAATTATTAGTCAATGAATAATAATGAAATGTGATTGTCCTTGGGGCTGAGACAGCTGTTAGAATCCTGCCCTTTTACAATGGGTGTTTGGCCTTTTCGTATCTTTAGGCACTCTCTTAATTGTTAGCCGTCATCATTGTATTACACAGGAGTGTGGTAAAATTATTTGTGGCTGTTTAGATCTGTTTTTCCTTATCAATCTGTTCAGAGATGTAACTCCTCACTTCTTGAGCAGGTGGGACCTGAACCTGGGATTCACATTCCAGCAACAGGGACATTACCACTGTGCCAGAAAAGGGTGTGTTATTTTGTTTTTAGACTATTTTTCTAAGCAATCTGTTTGGAAATGGTATTGAACACTTCTGGAGCAGTTGGGACCTGAACCCAGGACTCATACACCAGAGATAAGCACACTACTACTCTGTCACAAGACAGGCCTCTTTCTTTGCTTTTATTCATTCTTTGGATGTGAACATTTATTGCCTATTCTTAGTTGCCCTTGTGAAAGTGATTGAGAGCTATTTCTTGTTTGGCTATAGAATAGAGGGCGGTTGTGAGTTGCTGTAGATCAGACAGTGTAGGGATGGTAGATTTCCTTTCTTATAGGGGATTGGTGAAACAAATGATGATCCAGCACTTTCAGCATTATCATTGTCATTAATGAGATTATCATTTTAATGACTTCAGTATTTAATTGAATTTTAATTCCTCCGTGGTGGGAATTGATCTCATGTTCTTGAACGTATGTCCAAGCCTTGCGGTTGTTAACATAACGTTAAAAAAAGTTTGCTGGAAATGTTCTGCTGGTCTGGCAACATCTGTGGAGAGAGAAAGAGAGTGAATATTTCAGATTAAAAATAATTCTTCTTCCAAACTCTCAGAGCTGTGGATAAGCCCAGTGTTTATGCTACTTCACATCTGAACAGGAATGTGTACCATTCTTACCACCTGCCAATGGTGTACATTGTAAGGATTTAGCAGTTTATCATCAAACCAGTCTGGGTGTGTTATGAACACATTTGGATCAGCTATAATGTCTGAGCCAATGTCTGCCTCCTCTCAGTCAAGTATGCAGGGCCTCCTTTCAAAATATGGATGTCTTGTCAGATTTAGCCTGTCTGGTGTGATCTAGAGTTTGAAACTTCTGTTTTACTGTGATCAAATGTCAGATTTATTTATCTGGTTTCTTTCTCCTTCTGAAGTCCACCTAATTTAATCAATCCCTTAGCTTTTTCTTTATTCGTTCATGGGGGATAACAACATTGCTGGCCAGGCAGCATTTATTGCCCATCCCTAATTTCCCAGAGGGCAGTTAAGAGTCAATCACATTGCTGTGGGTCTGGAGTCACATGCAGGCCATATCAGATAAGGATTGCAGTTTCTCCCCATAAGGGACATTAATGAACCAAATGGGTTTTTCCGACAATTGATTCATAGTCATCATTAGAATCCTAATTCCAGACATCTATCAAGTTTAAATTCCACCACCTGATTGTGCAGAAGATTACCTGGGTCTTTGTTTCATCAGTGCACCGATACTATCACCATTGCCTCACCCTACTCCAGGAAGACAACCAGAAATAATACTCTCAGTATAGATGATAAGTTTGTCCTGTCCAATTTATTGCTTATTTAAACCTGATGAAAATATGTTGTAGAACACAGATTTGAAACCATATTAAGTCTGAGATGCCCTGTCTACTGGCCTTGGTGCACACTCTGTGAAACATTGAAAAAAAGTGGCTTCTCTCCACTGACTTTCCTTCCTTATTATAGAAGATCATAAGAAATAGGAGTGGAAGCTGGCCATTTAGCCCATTGAGTCTACTCCACTGTTCAGTAAGATCCTGACTGGTCTGTTTGTGGCCTTAACTCCACTTTCCTGTATCCCCTGCACAACCCTTGGCTCTCAAGACAATCAAAAATCTGGCCAACTCAGCCTTGACTGTGTTCAATGGCCCGGCATCTGCCTCTTTACAATTCCAAATATTAACAACTCACTGAAAGAGGAAATTCTTCCTCACCTATGTTTTGTGATGACCCTTTATTTTGAAACTGTGCTCCCAAGTTCCAGATTCCCTCAAAAAAAAATCTTCTGCTCATCTACCTTGTTGAGGCCCTTCAGAATCTTTTAGTTTGTCATGAGATTACCTCTTACTCTTCCAAACTCCATTGAGTACAGGCCAAATCTGCTCAGCCTTTCCCATTAAGAAAACTCCTTGATCTCAGGAATCAACCCAAGAAACCTGTTACAACAAAGTAGAAGCAAATCAGCAGCTTCTCCCACTCAAACTGGACATTTTCCCCGTCCATTCCGTTTTCCACAACTTTGTCATTAAAAGTTGGGCTACATTCCCTGGAGATAGTAGGAACTGCAGCTGCTGGAGAATGTAAGATAACAAGGTGAAGAGCTGGATGAGCACAGCAGGCCAAGCAGCATCATAGGAGCTGGAAAGCTGACGTTTCAGGCCGAGACCCTTCTTCAGAAATGTCTGCTTCTATGATGCTGCTTGGCCTGCTGTGTTCATCCAGCTCCACACCTTGTTATCTTACATTCTCTGGAGTTAGTTCTTCAATCTCTCTGCCCTTTCAACATACAACTCCTCCTTTCACGACCTTCTCAAACCCATCCGTTCAACCGATATTCCAGCTACTGCCCCAAAGATACCCCAGCCCAGCTCATGGCCCAGGTTCCTGACTTTTCCCTTGAATTTCCTAGTAATTTGATGCAGCAAATTTTAGTTGATGAAGAATGGTTGACAGTTTTCTTTTTTATTCACTCTTGTGATGTGGGAACTGCTGGCTAGGCCAGCATTTATTGCCCATCTCTAATTGCTCAGAGGGCAGTTAAAAGTCAACCACATTGCTGTGGGTCTGGAGTCACATGTAGGGCATACCAGGTAACGATAGCAATTTCCTTCCCGAAAGGTCATTAGTGAACCAGATGGGATTGGCCACAATAATCAACAATGGATTCATTGTCATCGTTAGGCTCTTAGTTCCAGGTTGCTTACTATTGAATTCAAATTCCACCAGATACCATGCTGGGATTCAAACCTGGGTCCTCAGAACATCATTCGGGTCTCTGGATTGACACGGCTCCCCACGCCCCCCAACCCCGTCAGTATGGCTTTTGCACTCCAATAGGTAATTTGATGTGCCCACTGCCTTGAAGGAGTTTGATGAAGTGAAATAGTAACGTTTGTAAAGTCAATATTTTAGTTTTATTACAAATGTCTGAGAGAGTCAGTTAGCTCTCTTGGTGAAATGACCAGAGTGTGATGCCTAACAATTTCAGTGGGTTTTTCTTCTTAGGTACTCATGAAGTCTGTTCTCAGGACTTGCCGTGCCACTTGGGAATACTGCGGCACCAGCTATGATTAGCAGCCCACATGCTGTGACAATCACGGAACCATAGAATCCCTCTGGTGCAAGAAGAGGTTAAGAGACCAAACGTAAAGGGTACGGAGTTAATTCTCCCCATCGATAGCTCTCAGTATGGATACCTCAGCACTCACAACACTGAACATGCAAAACGTACCACCTGCAAAATTAAAAAGAAAACATTCTGAAATCTGAGCATGCATTGAGATTTGCTTTAATGCACCTCACTTGAATAACAGCTCAAATTCTGAGAAGTTAATTCTCTTTTCCCACCCATGGAGTTGTATATAAGAACGGTTGTTATGTGTGCATTAAGAGATTTTCAAGGCCTGGGTACCTAATAGCTAACTGTGGAGAAGATAAAATTGAGCTTTGACTCAATTAGATACAGGGATGGGTATTTGGATTTTTCAAGTTTCATGCCTTGGCTTTGCAACTTCCTACAAATTAAGCTTCTGTGATCATGTCACATAACCTCAGACTGCTGGGAGATTATGTTCCTTTCATCATGAAAGGATAGGTCATGCTGAAACTGAAGGTGCAGAAATTTATCTCTGGAAGTGGTACAAATGGGCAGTGTTGCATCAGAGATAATGGGAACTGCAGATGCTGGAGAATCCAAGGTAACAAAGTGTGGAGTGGGATGAACACAAGTTCACCTGGGCCATCTCCAACACATCCTTCACCTTCCTGGACCTCTCAGTCTCCATCTCAGGTAACCAGCTTGAAACTGATATCCATTTCAAGCCCGCTGACTCCAACAGCTACCTAGAATACACTTCCTCTCACCCACCCACCTGCAAAAATTCCATCCCCTATTCCCAATTCCTCTGCCTTCACTGCATCTGCTCCCAGGATGAGGCATTCCACTCCCGCACATCCCAGATGTCCATGTTCTTCCAGGACCGCAACTTGCCCCCCGCAGTGGTGGAGAACGCCCTTGACCGCATCTCCCGCAACACATCTCTGACACCCCGCCCCCACTACAACCACCCCCAGAGGATCCCCCTCGTTCTCACATAACACCCCACCAACCTCCGGATACAACATATCATCCTTCGACACTTCCGCCATCTACAATCCGACCCCACCACCCAAGCTATTTTTCCATACCCACCCTTGTCTGCCTTTCTCAGAGACCACTCTCTCTGTGACTCCCTTGTCCGCTCCACACTCCCCGCCAACCCCACCATACCCGGCACCTTCCCCTGCAACCGCAGGAAGTGCTACACTTGTCCCCACACCTCCTCCCTCACTCCTATCCCAAGCCCCAAGATGACCTTCCATATCAAGCAGATGTTCACCTGCACATCTGCCAATGTGGTATATTGTATCCATTGTACCCGGTGTGGCTTCTTCTACATTGGGGAAACCAAGCGGAGGCTTGGGGACCGCTTTGCAGAACACCTCCGTTCGGTTCACAACAAACAACTATACCTCCCAGTCGCGAATCATTTCAACTCCCCCTCCCATTCCTCAGATGACATGTCCATCATGGGCCTCCTGCAGTGCCACAATGATGCCACCCGAAGGTTGCAAGAACAGCAAATCATATTCTGCTTGGGAACCCTGCAGCCCAATGGTATCAATATGGACTTCACAAGCTTCAAAATCTCCCCTCCCCCACTGCATCCCAAAACCAGCCCAGTTCTTTTCCTCCCCCCACTGCATCCCAAAACCAGCCAAGCCTGTCTCTGGTTCCCTAACCTGTTCTTCCTCTCACACATCCCTTCCTCCCACCTCAAGCCGCACCTCCATTTCCTACCTACTAACCTCATCCCGCCTTCTTGACCTGTCTATCTTCCCTGGACTGACCTATCCCCTCCCTACCAGGACACCTATACTCTCCTCTCCACCTATCTTGTTTTCTCTCCATCTTCGGTCCGCCTCCCCCTCTCTCACTATTTATTCCAGTTCCCTCTCCCCATCCCCCTCTCTGATGAAGGGTCTAGGCCCGAAACGTCAGCTTTTGTGCTCCTAAGATGCTGCTTGGCTTGCTGTGTTCATCCAGCTCCACACTTTGTTATCTTGTGTTGCATCAGAGCTTGTTATATGACTGGCTTGATATTCAAGTTCTACTGAAGTTAATGGAGCTGAACATCAGATGGGGTGTTTAAGGTGAATTTGAGGCAATACTGCCTGCTGTATGCCACTACCCATGCCCAATTTCATTGTCAGTTGGCTCCTACTAATTAATATTCACAAAGTGGCACAATAGAATGAAGTTACATTCATGAGGGTTGCCAGTACATCCTTCCATATCGTATGCAAACAGGTCATGCAAATGCAATTGCTTATTTTGAAATTTCTCCTATGTCTCCTTCACTGAGTATTTGGTAAATTCCTTTACGTACACAAATTATGTGTTTGTGTTTGTCACAGAAATTAGTGGAGATACTGCGATGGTGGTGTTATTTCCAAGTAAGAATAGACTTAAATTCATCCTCATGTCACCACATTACCCAGTAACAAACCTCACTGCAGAATAATATGTCCAGATTGTGTGAAGAGAAAGGATTTTACAATACCAGATGATCTGCATGGTAGGATCTCTTCTGCTTCTATTTAGCACAGGACAGACTGTCTTCTTTTCTCTTACAGAATAATCCCAATGTCAACAATAAGTTGCACATCTTACAGGTTTGTGTTTGAACACAGTCCTAGGACATAGCTTCATAGGTTGGCAGCAGAATGAAGCCACAGAAAAGTAAGACAAAGATAAGCCATGATGCAGCAGGCATTAAATTTAGATGGTTAATTATTCTACTTTGTTTTGGGATGTTGTGGAACTTGAAAAGGTTCATAAAAGATTTACAAAAATGTTGCCAGGTTAGGAGGGTTTGAGCTATAGGGAGAGGCTGAATAGGCTGGGGCTATTCTCCTCTGAGTGTTGGAGGCTGAGGGGTGACCAAATAAAGGTGCATAAAATCATGAGGGACAGGGATAGGGTGAATAGTCAAGGTCTTTTCCCCAAGGTAGGGCAGTCCAAAACTAGAGGCTGTAGATTTAAGGTGAAAGGGGAAAGATTTAAAAGGAACTTAAGAAGCAATATTTTTCATGCAGAAGTTGGAGCATGTATGGAATGAACTGCCAGAGAAAGTGGTGGAGAATTATAACATTTAAAAGGCATCTGGATGGGTACATGAATACGAAGGGGTTGGAGAGATAGAGGCCAAATGCTGGTGAATGGGACTAGATTAATATCTGACATCTGATTGGCATGGATGAGTTGGGCTGCAGGGTCTGTTTCTCTGCTGCACATCTCAATGATTCTGTGGATCTATGTGTGAGATTAGATTAGATTACCCAAAGTGTGGAAACAGGCCCTTTGGCCCAACAAGTCCACACTGCCCCTTGAAGCATCCCACCCAGACCCATCCCCATCCCCCTACCACCCACATACCCCTGACCACTACAGGCAATTTAGCATGGCCCATCCACCTGGCCTGCACATCCTTGGACTATGGGAGGAAACTGGAAACCCACGCAGACACAGGGAGAATGTGCAAACTCCACACAGACAGTCACCCGAGGCTGGAATTGAAACCCAGGACCCTGGCGCTATGAGGTTGCGGTGCTAACCACTGAGACACCATGCTGCCCTATGGGGCATGTCAGGTTTTTGCAGGGCCATGGGGCCTGGAGGTTTCCCTCATGGTACCTTATCAAAATCACCTCACTCACTACCCACCCTGACCTGGTGGTGTCCCCATTCTCAAATTCCAGCCCAATCTTACCACCCTTCATCCCTACAGCAACACGCCACTGAGAGGATTTCCCAGAATTAACAGCCACCCTGCACTGCACCAGCTTTCAAAACCCATTGAGCACCCAGACAAACCCCGTCAGCCTGGAGCTGCCCTACATAGTTCCTGATATTTGCTGTAGACACAGCAGACAAGGGATAATGGGTACCCTTGTTTGCAGGCAGCATCATGGAGGACCTGCTGAAAACGTTCACACTGATGCTCTACAGCACTAGGGGCCCAGATTCCATTCTAGCCTCGGGCAACTGTCTGTGTGGAGTTTACACATTCTCTCAGTGTCTGTGTGGCTTTCCTTCAGGTGCTCTGTTTCCTCCCACAGTCCAAAGATACGTGGGTTCCATGAATTGGCCATGATAAATTGCCCCATAGTGTCACAGGGGTGTGTGGGTTAGATGGATCAGCTATGGGAAATACAGGTCTAGATGGGATGCCCTTTGGAGGATTGGTACTGATTCATCGGGCTGAATGGCCTCATTCTGCTGCATAGGGATTCCATGATCTAAGAATGAGGAAATCGGGAATGCAATCCATACGAAAGATGAAAGATGAAACTTTCAAATGTTGAAGTTGAAAATCTTTCAGATGTTAACTGTCATGTTGTGCATTACAAAAATTTTCAGCCCCTCAATAGCATGTAGTGTGCCTTGCCAAGATCCACTTGATAAATGTGCTGATGACATCTAGTGGCATAACATTTTCACTGCTTTCAGTGCATGACTAACCCAGAAATGACAATGAGCGGTGCAAAGATGCGCCAAGTCCCTTCCCCTGTACTTTGAAAGGAATCTGTTAATTGAAATGTGTTACTGCCTCAGTGAAAACAACAGAGTGAAGAATTTGTCATGAGAATATAATGCTTGTGTCGAGGACTTACAGTGAACCAGAGCAGACCTCCTCAAAATATTTTAGGAAGGCAGCTTAGACTCTCTAACTTTTTCATCTTTTAACAGCAAATGTGAAATGTTGTGCTTCAGATGCAATGTGGCTGGTCAAGCTACTCTGCTTTAAGCAAAACACAATGTATTCAAACACTACAACAAGATAAAGCAGAGCTTAGAATAACAACTCTATTGGAAATAATAACAGAATAATAGATGCAGTAAATATTACTAATTAACTCTGTTGATATAGTAACATCCCATAGGCACACTCTTGAGCAAATTTCAGAACATAGATTTATCTCACAGATAACTCCAACAATCCAGAAGGAAAAGCATCAAGGGAAAATTCAGAGAGTAGAAGCCAGGAGACAATTATCACAGATTCCTACTCTGTGGAGACACTAACAGCAGCTACTACTGAATCTCAAAGCTAAACAATTAAAACCTGGAGATCTTGATCAGTAAGAGCTGGCCACACCCATCCAGGCTGCTTCTGTTGTTCCAACTATAAACAGACATAAGGCCTCCCAAGCTGTTTACTTTACGGGTTTTCATTAGATAGCTCTATGCCTCTGCTTTAAAACCTCTCTAAAAGGAAACAAGGACAAAATACACTTCTTAAAGTTACCACATCATCACAACAGATAATACTTTTTAAGGGCATGCAGTACTTTTGAAGTATCAACCATCTATTGATCATGTGGACGCTTATAACCTCATTGGGACGAAGATGTGTTCTGAAGACTGCATTTATTGCTGTGAATTTTCACTGCACGAGATTTTGAATGTAAGAATTGTTTCTCAGAGAGAGGGAATGGAGGATGTAGAATGCTGCAGGAGCTGTCTTATTTTGACTGATGTATCAGACTGCAACATGATTGATGCAGAAACAGACATGCTTTTGAAACTTTTCATCATGCGCTCATCAGGACACAGTTGCAGGAATACCAAATTTCAAAGGGAACGAAACGTTATACTGCATAAGGGTCAAAAACAAAAATTGCTGGAAAACCACAGCAGGTCTGGCAGCACACATGGAGAGGAATTAGAGTTAACATTTTGTATCCAGTGACCCATCACAGCTTCACAATAAGTGAAGGGTATTGATTTGTTAGGAAGCCAACTCTAACAGTTCAAGCATTGCCATGGAGAATGCATGCTGTTGTTTAACTTGTAAAAAGATATAATGCTTGCTCATCCTCCTGTAGACAGGTCCTAGTAAATAGTACACAGTGTCCTCTACACTGGTGGGACCAATCACAGACTGATAACTTTTTAGAATGTCTATAGGAATGAACCCCTGACATCCCAGTTATTTGTTTGCCATTTCAATACGCCATCTTGCTCCCATGCTGAGATTTCTGTCTTAGTCATGCTGCAATGTTCCAACAAGCACACCATAATCTAGAAATGCAACATCTCATTTTCTGCTTCAGCAATTTACAGCCTGTCAGAACTCAACATTGATTTCAGCAAGTTCAGACCAGTCATACAGCACAGAAACGGAAATTTCAGTGCAATCAGTCTATGCCAATCATAAAACAGCCTCTGACTAACCATCCTATCTATACCTTCATCTTTCCAGTGAAAACAGCCCGAGTTTATCCAACCCCCCCGTCATGCCTAAAGACCTTCAGGCCAGTCAACGTCCTGGTGAATCTTCCCTGCACCCTCTTCAAAGTATCCATGTGCTGCTGGCAGTGTGGCAGCCAGAACTGCACACAATATGCCAAACCTGGCCTAACTAAAGTTTTAAACAGCTGTAACCTAACTTGCCAACTTTTGTAGTTGATGCCCTGGCCGATGAGGGCAAATATGCTGAATGCCTTTTTGACCACCCTACCCACCTGTTTTGGGTAAGGTTGGGTAATTTCAGGAATCTCTAGGCCTGCCGATCCCTCCTGAATGCCAGTAGCTTCCTAATTCCAGACATATTTATTTGAATTCAAATTCACCATTTGCCTTAGCAGGATTTGAACCCAGGTCGCCAGATCACAGGTGGAGCTTTTGGTTTAAAAATCTAATGATCATAACACTTGGCCATCAGATAAGGGCACCCTTGCCATCCAAGCCACTCATCCCTTCTCCCCCTTTGACAATGACATAGAAATCATCATTTTCCTGCTTCTTCAGAGCCAAAGAGTCACATTAGATTTGAAATCTTAATTTTGTTTCTCTCTCCGCAAGTGCTGATAAACTTTTTGAGTTTCTCCAGCATTTTATTTTTATTTCAAACCTTCAGTACCTGGAATACTTAGCTCTTATTCCCTAATCTGTTTCTGTGAATGGAAAAGATTTCATGGACGGAAAATATTTGGCTTTAATGGAACTTTGATGCCTGCACAGAGCCAGTGTCATCACAGTCCAACATGACACATATAATGCGAGGGAACGATATGCAAAAATTTACAAATGACAAGTAAAATTTTCTGAAGCAAAAAGTTTGAATCAAACAAGTTTTTCTTAATTGCTCCAAAATAGCGAAAAATAATATTTGGACAAAAACCAAGATTTGCTTTTGTGGTTGAACTGAGGGAGCAAGCGACAATTAAAGCAGTTTGTTCTAACCTTCAAATTGAGGACAGGTTGCTTGCTCATCCCTTATAAATAGGCAAAGATATGCTGTGTGTTTTATTATACAAATGCTGACTGCAGTAAGGTTTAATGATTGTCTAGTGTTTAATTTAACTGTGATGTCATTGTAATTTCCTCAAAAAATCAAAAATGGAGGATCAAAAATTAAAAGTTTAAATTTGGTTGTAAGGCACTTTCATTTGTAACAGGAGTGGACTGTTCAGCCCCTCTAGCCCATTCTATCAGTCAACCACAGATTTTATTTATTTAGCATCCTGAGGAGCATTGTCCAACAAAATATATCAAGAGAATAAAAATCTGAAAGAACGGTGGATGCTGTAAATCAGGAACAAAATAGAAGTTGCTGGAAATGCTCAGCAGGTCTGGCAGCATCTGTGAAGAAAAAAATCAGAGTTAGCGTTTCGGGTCCAGTGATCCTCCCTCAGGAGTGCTGCTGCAGACCTGCTGAGATTCTCCACAACTTCTGCTTTTGTACCAAATATATCAACAGAATGCATAAGGAGAGGTTCTGCTTACTGACAACCAGGACTATATCTCTCATAAATGTATATAAATGAAGAGTAATAACTGCCTACTGTGTACCTAAAAATGAAGACGAGATATCAGGTAAGATTAAAAAAAGAGCCAAAGCACAATTTTTATTTTACATTTTGAAAATTGGCTTAATATTGCCCAAACGCAGTGTTCAATCATTATCAGATCACTGATTTCAGCCAAGATACTCTAAGAAGATATTAGTCAAAAAGCTTAATCAAAAAAGTATGTTTTCTGAGGCATATTAAAGTAGGAATCTGAACTGGAGAGGTGTCAGGAAAAGATTTAAGGGCTTTGGGGTAGAGGCTAGTGAAGGCATGTTCAACAATGGCAGTGATTAAAAGTGAGTGTGCTTAAATGGTCTGAATTGGAGAAGTGCAGACATCTTGGAGGGTTGTGGGGTGAGAGGAGGTCAGAGAGTTTGGAAGGGGCACAGCCTTGGAGGGGCATTGGTGACGAGGATGAGAATCTAAAATCAAAGACTTTACTGGAATGGGAGTCCATTCATATGAACAAGCACCATGGTGATAGGTGAACAATATATTTTGAGACTTAAGACATGAGCAGCCAAATTTGGATGATCTAAAGCTTACAGTGGTTAGAATGTGGGACATCAACTCCAGCACATTGGTATAGTTAGGCTTAGAGGTAACAAAAGAATGAATGAGAGCTTCAGCTGCAAACACAATGAGACAGGGGTGAAGTTGTGTCAGTGATAATGGGAACTGCAGATGCTGGAGAATCCAAGATAATAAAATGTGAGGCTGGATGAACACAGCAGGCCCAGCAGCATCTCAGAAGTTGTGCTGAGTCACAGATTGGGGAACAGGAATTACATTAGACCATACAATTTGTTGTTGAATGATAGAATGGGCGAGAGGGGCTGAAGATATCAGCTTCATTTGATATGTTTGGCTCACAAAAGTCAACTGATCACAGACTTAGAAGATCCTCAACATTTGTTGAGAGATCAAATTCCAGATTTGGACTACAGAAAGTTGTGAACACAGCCCAGACCATCACGCAAGCCAACCTCCCATCCACTGACTCCATCTACACTTCTCATTGTAGTTGAAAGACAGCCAACATTATCAAAGACCACTCCTACCCCACATATAACCTCTTCCACACTCTTCTGCCCAGCAGAAAATATAAAAGCTTAAGCACATGCACCTAAATGCTCGAGAACAACTTTTTCCCTGCTGCTATTAGACTGCTGAATTGACCTCTCTAATTTCAAATCTCACATTGATATTACTTTTGTGCTCCTCCTGCACAGCTGTAACTTTGTATTCATCGCTTTGTTCAATCAGCCTATAATCTGTATGTCCTTGTGTGTTATAATCTGCCTGCACCACATGCAAAGCAAAACTTTTCACTGTACTTGGGTACATGTGACGAATCAGATTTCTACCTCCCTTTGTGTGAGAGGATGCTTCAGGAAGATTCTCCCTGCATTCCCTTATTTCCATATAGTTAGAGTCAATCATGTTTGTGCTTTGTCTGAGATAGGTTGATTGACTGATGCTCTTTATCCTGCAACATTGAAGTAGCTTTACACTCGGTAGCTCCCAAGAATCTGAACAAGTATATCAATATTTTCCTAATCAACCTCTTGAGATGTATTACATTCCTCTGGAGCAGGTGGGACTTAAACCTACTTGAATCTTGGCTCAAAGAAAGGGAACTCTACCACTGTGCACCAGGGCCCTCACCTGCTATCTGTATATTCATAGCATTTAATTTTATGGGAATGGCGGACATAGCCTGGGGATTAATCTGATCCTGAATAAATAGACACACTCAGGCATGTTATCTTAATTTAGTTTGTTAAGTTTCCTTTAAAATGTAGGTATTTTGATACAGCGTGTTAGTGGCATCTCTTTCAAGTTGGGTACTTATTTCTTTAAGATTACTTCAACAGACCCTGTGTTAGTGGGGTTAGTGGGCATATGTTTTTGATGTGCAATTCAGTAAACAAACATAAACATGTATTAAAGTTGGTTTAAGGAAGCAAATGCATATTGATTGTGTCTTCACCTCAACAGTCCCATACCAGCTTGTTCCAGATGCTTTAGAAACATTCCATGTTCTAAATGAAATGAGTTCTGCAGAAACTGGTCCAGAGCTGAACTTTGAAGAATAGAAAAGCAGTTTCAATGTATTAAACACGTCTTTTTCTTTGAATATCTAATGTCATTGCTGAATACAATCAGCACAGTGTGTGCTGTTCATCAGCCCTTTGTCAGTGTGCTAACCTGAGCTTGTTGATTGCAAGCAGGAACCAATTGTATTTACGAAGCATCATGGGTGACCTCAAGGCATCCTAAAGTGCTTCAGAACTAGTTATGTACTTTGTGGAGCAAAATAGTACTGTCATGTGGTAAGTAGTGCAACCAATCCAAGCAAGGGACAATAAACATCTGAAGTTCCTACTATCTCTGAAGCATCTGCAGTTCCTACTATCTCTGAAGCTTTCCTGCTCCTCTGATGCTGCTTGACCTGCTGTGTTCATCCAGCTCTACACCTTGTTATCTCAGATTCTCCAGCATCTGCAGTTCCTACTATCTCTGGTACTATAAACAATGCAATTGGTTTGCTCAGTCAGCTGGTTTGCAATGCAGGGTGATACCAACATAGAGCCATAGCACTGTACAGCATGGAAACTGACCCTTCAGTCCAACTCATCTGTGTTGGCCAGATATCCTAAATTAATCTAGTCCCAAATGCCAGCATTTTGTCCAAATCCTACTGAACCCTTCCTATTCACATACCCATCCAGGTGCCTTTTAAATGCTGTAATTGTATCATCTTCCACCACTTCTGTTGGCAGCTCATTCCATACATGCACCACCTTGTGCATGAAAAAGTTGCCCTTGAGGTCCCTAACAGCGTGGGCTCAATTCCTGCCCAGGCTGAGCTTTTCACAAAGGACCCTCCTTCTCAACCTTACCCCTTACCCGAGGTGCAGTGGCACTCAGTTTAAACTCACCTCCAGTCATCTCTCTCTAGCACCACATCTGGGACGATGGTGACTGTACCATTAACAGCATCGTAATCTTCCAGGATGGTACCACCAAAGTGCACATTGCCATGTTTGGTTAAGGTCAGGTGGTTGAGCACCTGCAGGGAATGGCCTGCAGCACAGGGCAATCGCCATTCTCTTCAGGAGGGGGAGAATGCTGCTGATGTAGGGAGAGAGTCTGTAAGGGCATCTCAAGTTGGAGACGCTCTCTGAGCAGTTCAGAAAGTTTAAAAAGGGAAGGGGTGACTGGGGCTGACAGTCCGACATCGTATAGTGTGCTGGTAATCTTCTAGAGGGAGCTTATGGCTCTGGATATGGCTCTGTAACCCTCAAAGCTTCATGATGAGGGCATTGAAAGGAAGTGTTAATGGAACCTGAGTTTGAAATAAATTGAATGATTTGTTGAATGGGATAATTGAATGAGCAGCCCTAAGCAGAACAGAGGCAGCAACCAGGAGCCTGGTATGAAGGTCCATACTGGTTGGGAACCAATGGAGCCCGGTGTATCTTTTCAGCTTTATTTCTTATTTTATTAACTTATTCTATGTATATATGTAATGTAGTATGAGTTTGCTTTTCTGTATATTTATTAAACTTAAGATTTGTACCAGGGTACTTTGGACCTAAGATGGCACCTTGTGTTGGTTACATTGTACATTTTCATTGCATTCCTGTTCTCATGTGACTTGAGTACAGGTGTCAATAAACTTAATTCTAAATCTAACTCACTTGTATTTAACAAGTAAATACAACAAAACATGCAATATGTTTCCCATGCACTGGCACCATTTTGAGTTACAGAAGAAAGTAAGTTATATCTAGGAAATAAATAAAAGCAGAGTTATTCCTCCCTTTTTTGCGCTCTGATCGACATCGGCAGAGAGGGGGTTCTCAATAATGGGCTCCAGGCCCCCTCCCGCCCAATTACAGAGACTTCCAGGAATCCTGCTTTGGAGCTGCCATTGCCGCTACCGCATTTCAGGACCGACCAGGCGCCTGCCAAGGCAACTACCATTCCCATCGATGTGTCTATCTGAGTGGCAACCTCTGGGCCATAGTGGGAGGGTGGTATTCATCCGTGATATGTCGCTATTTACATTGTCTCCCGTGGGATAAGAGCTAGACGCAGGTAATGTCGTACTGAAAGATTCAAATGACATTTGTTGCAAGTTCTAGTATATACTGCAGCCACATGCATTTCTATGGTTGGGCTATTCATTTACAAACAGCTGCGCACTTTTCTCAGTGTGTCTTGCTTCAAGTGGCCTTGCTTAGGATGGAGGCTGAAGCCTTTATGTCATCAGGTCACATGTCATAACATGGTGAAGATATCGTGTACATGTCTCTTCATGGTATGTGTCAGCACTTGGCTCCAGAGTTGGTGCTGTGTCCTTCTACTTGCCATAAATACATCCAATGTGCTGACAGATTGATAAATCAATCTTAAGACCAGAAGAAAGAAAGGCAAGAGTAGGCTGTTCAGCCCATCGAGTCAATCAATAAGATCACGGCTGATCCAGATTCCTCATGTCCACTTTCCTGCATTTTCCCTGTACCCTTGATTCCCCTACTGATCAAGAATCTACCCATTTTAGCCTAAAACATACACTAGACTTTGCCCCACAGTTCTCTGTAACAAAGAGATCCAAAGAATTTTTTCCTTATCTCAGTCTTAAATCCCTCTACTATGAGAATATGCCCTCTGGTCCTAGACTCTCCCATGTGGGAACATATGCTCTCAGTATTAACCTTGTCAAGCCCCTTAAGAATCCTATATGTTTCAATGAAATCACCTCCCATTGTTCTTAAGAGATCTTTGTTTGATAACGGACCTATGTACAGTTAATGGTATCAGGGAAGGCTATTTCAATGTATATAACCTGCACAGCAGCTGCCTGGCTGTGTCCTCAGGATGATGGGATTATAGCTCACATCCTGGCTTATAGTTGGCAGTGATCATCAGCAGTTTAATGCATACCCCCTGAAAGGTGCAGGAACATCACAACATGATGGTGAACCCTTCATTATCTTACTTGGTAACCGTCACTGCCAGCTTGTTGCTCATTCGAGTTCAACTTCTGCCTGGAAGTGCTGGAAAATGGCATTAGAATAGTCTGGTGGTTGCTTTTGACAGTGTTGACTTGATGGGCCGAAGGGCTTTTTTTCTGTGCTGTGAGCCTCTCTGACACTTTGAGTGTGGCACGGTGGCTTAGTGGTCAGCACTGCTGCCTCCAAGCACTAGATAACAACTCAGTGTGGAGTTTTTAACTTCTCCCCGTGTCTGAGTGGATTTCCCCCAGGTGGATTTCCTCCCACAGTGCAAAGATGTGCAGGTTAAGTGGATTGGCCATGCTAAATTACCCCATAATGCCCAAGGATGTGCAGGCTAGGTGGGTTAGCCATGGCAAATGTGGGGTTATTGAGATACGATAGGGAGATGGGTCAGGGTGGGATGTCTTTGGAGGGTCAGCGTGGACTTGATGGGCCAAAAGACCTCCTTCCACACTGTAGGAAGGATTCTATGATTGCCACGACATTACAGATATAAGTACATGTCAGGCATGCGACCCAATGTGTGAATTTCTAAATTTGCTACTGGTACCATTTCTCAACCTGACTCTGTGAGTGTGTGAACATTCAACTGGTAAACCTTGTTTCTCTACAGGAGGTGTGCTTAACCTGGTGAGCATTTCCAACAATGTTTTGCTTTCAGTCCATTTGGAGCACGAGTAACTAAATGAATTAGAGTCAGACATTCCCTTCACCCCATTCCAAGGCAAACTGGTCCTGGAGTTGACTATATTGGCCTGTCCCTGGAAGGAAACTAAAGAACCAAAAAGAACATCACTTTCTGGAATCAAATGGTGCTCCTGCATCACTTGTGTCATGAATCATATTTACAATTTTCCCAATTAGAGTCATAGTGTTATAGAGATGTACAGCACAGAAACAGACCGTTCGACCCAATTCGTCCATGCTGGCCAAATATCCTAAATTGATCTCGTCCCATATACCAGCATTTCCCTATAAACTCTTTCAATTCATACACCTATCCAGACATCTTTTAAATGTTATAGTTGTACCAGCCTCCACCATATTCTCTGGCAGCTCATTCCGTACACACACCACCCTCAGCATGAAAAAGTTGCCCCTTAGGTCCCTTTCAAATCTTTCCCCTCTTATCTTAAACCTATGCCCCTCTAGTTTTGGACTTCCCTACCTGGGGAAAAGACCTTGGTTACTCTCATCCTATCCACGCCCCTTATGATTTTATAAGGTCACCACTCAGCCTTTGACGCTCCAGGGAAAATAGCCCCAGCCTATTCAGCCTCCCCTTATAGCTCAAACCCTCCAACCCTAACATCTTTTGTAAATCTTCTCTGAATCCTTTCAAGTGCAGCCTTCTCCTTTAATCAGGTTTTGTTTTTGCTATTTTTCCTTGAAGTTCTACTATTTGTGTTCTTATGCACCCAAATAACACTCGGAACAATTTGAGACATTTTATTTCGGACGTGGGGAGAAGCATTCTTTAATCATGGTAGCACATCAAAAAGATGTAAAAATTGTGTGTCTGGACTTGACCTTTGTTAAAAGCAGCGGCTGACTGTTATTTTTCTCAGACTCTCCATATTAACATTCTTATAAAGCCAAGAACAAGACAAAAGACTCGTATCAGCAGGACTTGCTAAAAACAGTTCCGCAGCCCTTGATTATAACATGCAACTGAGCCATAAGTTTAAACTGACAAGTGATTGGACTTAATGCTGACAGTGAATTGCCTTTGTGTTCTGAAAACGCTCTGTGTGTCTAATCTGACAAGACCAATTTCCGAACAGTAGTTCCATAGGAAAGTTAATTATTACTAGCAGTCAATAGCAGCATTTTGTCAAGATGAATGGAGCAGTTTTATGGCACTAAGGAAAAGTCCCAAAGAGCTGAAAGCTTGACATTTTTACAGCCCACTCCACATTCCAAACAATTCTTTCAGTTACGAATCTGCTACAAGCCCAGGAGATCTCAGCAGTCGGATGACAATGGTTTTTTTTATTGTCACTGTTGCTATGACAGACTGAATGTTCCCATTTTGAGGTAATGTTGAGTCATAGACCCATACAGCGCGGAAACAGACCCTTCAGCCCAACAAGTCTTTGTCGACCAGGTATCTTAAATTAGTCTAGTCCCAGTTGCCAGCATTTGGCCTATACCCCTCCAAAGTCTTTCTATTCATGTACCCATTCAGATGTCTTTTAAATGTTGCAATTGTGCCAGTCTCCATCATCTCCTTGAGCAGCTCATTCCATATACACACCACCATCTGAGTGAAAAAGTTGCCCCATTGGTCTGTTTTAAATGTTTCCCTCTCACCTTAAACCAAAGCCCTCTACTTTTGGACTCCCCTACTTTGGCCATTCACCCTATGCGTGCCCTTCATGATTTTATCAGCTTTCTGAAGGTCACCCTTTAGCCTCCAATGCTCCAGGGAAAATAGCCCCAGCCTATTCAACCTCTCCCTGTAGCTCAAACTCTCCAACCCTGGCAACACCCTTGTAAATCTTTTCTGAACTTTTTCAAGTTTCACAACATTTTTGTTATGGCAGGGAGACCAGCACTGAACGCAGCACTCCAAAAGTGGCTTTATGAATGTCCTGACCTCCCAACTCCTATACTCAATCACTGGCCAATAAAGGCAAGCGTACCAAACACCTTCCTTATTACCCTATTTACCTGTGACCCCATTTTCAAGGACTCAGAACTTGTAATCCAAGATCTCTTTGTTTGCCAACACTCACCAGGACCTTACCTGCCCTGATTTACCTTTCCAAAATGCAGCATCTCACATTTATGTATAGTAAACCACATCTGCCCACTCCTCGGCTTATTGGCTCAGCTAATTAAGGCCCTGTAGTTCTCTGCTGTCCACTACACCACAAATTTTTGTATCATCAGCAAAATTATTAATCATACCTCTTACATTCACATCCAAATCATTTACATAAATGACAAAAAGTGGTTCCAGCATCGATCCCTGCAGCATACCATTGGTCACAGACCTCCAGTCCAAAAAAACAGTCCACTGCCACCATCCTCTGTCTTCTACCTTTGAGCCAACTTTATATCCAAATGGCCAGCTCTCCTTTATTCCACGTGATCTAAGCTTGTTAATGTGTTTTACTTTTTTGGGTAAGATTCATGGCAGACAGTCCCATGTCAATTCTGTACAGCTGCAAGCCCATCACACTATGGTTCTGTCCCCATTATCCTAGGTGGAAATGCCGAGAAAGGCCGGGTCAGTTCCTTGTGTCACCTACAGCGAATTGGAGATGCTGCTTGACAGGGCGGTGCTAAGAGGCATAATGCTTTTCCCTGTTAACTGGCAAAGTAATCCATGCCACCAGATTTGATCAGCCCAGCTGCAACTAGGGGCACGGGTCAGGGCAGAGTCCTGAGTAAAGTTCCACACCCAGCAATCTCAAAGAGAAGGTACTGTGCTCCTCAAGAGTACGTGGAACCATCACCCTTGTACAAGGTCATGATCAAAGACTCACAGCTCACTCTAACGCTGCCACTCTTGCCAATGCTCTCACACCTACATCTCTCACTATTGCATGCATGATCAGGCTGGTCAACATGTGGACTGAAGCAGTTGAGGGCAGGGTCACTGAATAAATTCAAGAAAGAGATTGGTACATTTAGACATATTAAATGCGTCGAGGGGTATGAAGCAGGAATATGGCGTTGAGATAGAGGATTAACCATGATCAGATTAAAAGGCAGAGTAGGTTCAAAGGGCTGAATGGTCTACTCCTACACTTAGTTTCTATGTTTTTATACATGTCAACTCGACAACTCTCAAGAACCCGATCTCGTCCTCCCAAGCTCCTAACCTTTCAACCGTCTATACATCTGACTCACTCACCATTAACCGCTCTTCCATCCACTTTCATTATACTTAACCCCTCTTTTTGTCTCTTTGCAAGCAATTTCGTGTCTCCACATGTATCTGTAAACCCTGGAATGATTGCATCGGACCTACAGGACTGGCTGTGGCCAAACTCTGGACTGGAATCAGATGAGCTTCTTGAAGGACCGTAGTTGTATTCCCTGACTGATCATAGGCCCCCTTAACTCTACTATTGACTGGTCAATTTGACTTTCAGTCTTGATCATTCAGTTGAAGTACATGTAGTGTGTGCCAGCTTAAAGCACTGAAGATGTGACATTAATGTGACATGGTGTCACATAGAGCTATGGGTACCCCCTCGAAGACTCTAAGCTGTACCAAATCACCTACCTCATTGAGAAACAATATCACCCTGGAGGTTGCAGTTTCCAAGTAAATGCACTGTGAATGAGTGCTAAGAAGGCAAGCTAAGAGCTATAAGTTGCACCCAGTGGTAAATGCATGAGACATGTGTGTGTGTGTGTGTGTGTGGGGGGGGGGGGGGGGGGGGGGGGGTGCGCGCGCACCACGCCCCATGTGGTAAGTGACCAGGATGCTTGTCCACAAAGAGCTAAATTGATGTGTGTGAGTAGGTCCAAAAACAAAAGTAATGGTACAGTGATGCCAATGGTTTGCTGACGCAATCTGTGTACACAAAAGATGTTTTCACTCAAGTTCTCAAGGGTGAGGGGTGACATAATAGAAACAAATACAATAACAAAAATATGAGAGGCATGGATAGGATAGATAGACCAGAATGTCAAATTCTAGGGGCATAGGTTTGAGGTAAGAGGAAAACATTTAAAGGAGATGTGTGAGACAATTTATTTACATAGAAGTTGGTAGGTACCTGGAATATGCTGCCAGGGAAGGTGGTAGAAAAAGATATGGTAAACATTTAAGAGGCATTTAGACAGACAGAAAAACAGACAGAATAGAGGGATATGGACTGTGTGCAGGCAGATGGGATTAGTTTAGAATGGCATCATGGTGAACATGACACAGTGGATCAAAAGACGTGAACATGCGCTGTTCTGCTCTGAGATGGCAGAGGATTGGATACCTACAGTGTGGAAGCTGGCCATTTGGCCCATCAAATCCGTACCAATGATCATCCCACCCAGACCCACACCCTCTGCCCTATCCCTCCATTTCCCATGCATGGCTCATCCACCTAGCCTACACACTCATGGACGCTATGGGCAATTTAGCATGGCCAATCAACATACCCTGCACACTTTTGGACTGTGGGAGGAAACCAGAGCACCTAAAGGAAACCCACGGGGAGAACATGTACTGTGAAGAAGAGTAGTGGCCATGGATGATGATGATGCTGAAGTTGACTGACAGCCTGGAGAAGCAACTGGGGAACAAATGCTGTCAGAAACCTGGTCTGACTTTCATGTCACAAAGTGCACAGTCTAGATTCTCGAGGAAGGAACAGAAAATTAGAAGCTGTGTAGAAATGGGGCACATTTAGCCAAAAATGAAATACAGGAGATTAGAAATTAGTCATTAGTGAGATTCAGAACACACTGTTTCAACCCTAAGGGGTAAAGCAGGCATTTTTTCTCAACATTGAGAATCTGATAATGTAAATTTTCACCATTGTTCTCATCATTGTCCATCTCACTCAAGGGAGCAGAAAATTCTGAGCTGTGCTCCAGATCCTCGAATCCCTACAATGTGGAAGCAGGCCATTCTCCCTTCAAGTCCATACTGATCCTGTGAAGAGCATCCCACCCAGACCCACCCCATCCCTGTAACTCTGCTTTTCCCCTGGCTAATCCACTTAACCTGCACATCCCTGAACACTATGGATAATTTCTCATGGCCAATCTACCTAAACTGCACATCTTTGGACTGTGGGAGGAAACCAGGGCAAAACCCACACAGATGCAGGAAGAATGTACAAACTCCACACAGATAGGTCCCTGGTGCTGTGAGGCAGCAGTGTTGAAGAAATTTTCATCAGTATTGACCTTTATTATAGCCGAAATAGGAGCCCATCTTAACAGCAATTAAACAAAGATTACAATTTCTTTCTCCTGTCACAGTATGCATCCACATGGAAAGTAAGCTGGAGAGATACATACTTACTTTATTCAAGGAGCCTTCCTTCAATTACTGCTTACAATCTTGGAACAACCTGGTATCACTTTTCACACATACTCCTGTTTTATAAAAGTGGTCTAAGATTTACTTCCCTGTATCTCGACAATGCCGTTGCTCAGTGAGTTACACTCTTACCTCTGAATCTGAATGTTTTTGGTTTAAATCCTCTTCCAGAAGCTAATCTCAAAAATCTTGGCTGACACTCCAGTGCAGCAGTCAGAGAGTAACAATATTTTCCAGAGGTTCTTCCAGACAATTGATTGATTTATGTTGTCACATGCACTACAATAGAGTGAAAAATATCGCTTTGGATGGTCTACAGGCAGATCATACAAAACAATGTGCATCAGGGTAGCAGAACAGAGTGCAGAATGCAGTGTTACAGCCACAGAGAAGGCACAGAGAGAGAGAGAGAGATCAGAATCAACATTTGAAGGGTTCATTCAAAAATCTAATAACAGATGAGATGAAGCTGTACTTCAATCTGTCAGTATGTGTTTTCAAACGTTTATATCTTCTACTCAATGGAGGAAGGTGGAAGAGGATATAACTGGCCTGGGAGTGGTCTTTGTTGATGTTGGTTGTTTTCCTGAAGTAGCAGGAAGTGCGGATGGAGTCAATGGAGAGAAGGTTGGTTTTTGTGATAGAGTAGACTTTGTTCATGACCCTCTGTAGTTTGTTGCTGTCTTGGCAAGAACAGTCGCCAAAGCACGCAGTGATGGTTCCAGATAGGGTGCTTTCTATGATGTATCTCTAAAAATAAATTGAGTCCCTCCCTTCCTTCTCAGGTGAGTATAAAAGTTTCTCTAATGCTATTTGATAGAAGAGCAGGTGACCTATCGCTGGTCAATATTTATTCCTCAATCAACATTTCAGAAACATATCACATCTCGTCACCATCATGTTGGTGTTTGTGAGAGATTACAATTTGTAAATCACCTTCCATGTTGCTTATGTTACAACAGTGACTACACATCAAAAATACTTCTTTGGTTTAAAGCACATCCCGAATCATAAAAGATGCTATGTAATTGTGAGTCTTTTTTGATCTGTTTGTTCAAGCTGAGGAATCCAGTTTTCCCCTTCAGGTAGCCTGCATAATCTTAATTGTTTTGTTTTTCAGTTGAACCATGATTCCAAATCTTCCATAATTCAAAGGATATTTGGGGGTAATGTGGAAAAATGGTGGTGAGAGAAATCTGATCAGATGCGATCTAGAAATCCTTGGGGCTGAATGGCCTAATTCTGCTTCTATGTTCCTATATCATCTTCAGTTCCTAGTTGATAGTTATTACATTCTCCAGCAGGAATAAATTCTGAGTGTGATGTTTTTATCTGGAATAATTAGAGCTTTCATTAAATTTCTATCTTAAATTCATGTATCTGAAGTGTTGCTTAATTAATTCTGTGAATTATACATGGCAAAAGTTTAGGAAGGATTTCAATCTACCTTCTGTGAAGTAACTGCAGTGCAAGGAACATTTCAATGTGATCTTAACCAAAATGCTTTCAACACCATTTTCAAAGACTGTCATTTGTAAGTGTTACATTTGCAGTATCTGCTGCAAATTCATATTTATAGCTCTCTTTCCAGTTTCTATTCTGAGGATGTAAGCTGCTTATGGCTTTGGAGCTTGAAAGGTAGCTGTCCATCAGAGGTGTTCAGTTATTAACATGTGTGATTTCAGGAATACAAACAGTTCAAAGCTAGGCGATGGATTGAAGTTGTGTAGCCAGACAACAGAAATGGATTTTGTCAGAAGAAAAGAACAAAACTAATTATATGCAAGCATATCCAAATGTAAATTTTTCACTGAGTTCCAAAGGGAGTTATCATTTTAAACAAACTCGTCAATACCCAGAAGATTTACGCGGGGGAAGTTAAAACTGAGTGCAGGCTTCTCTTTGATGAGGCTCTGGTGCACTCTTACAATTTAACTCCCATTTTAAATACATACATCTTGCCCCTATTTTTATGTTTTCATTGTCAATTCTTATAAATAACTTGCCTTTATCGATTGCCTTTCACAATCTCAGAGCACCACAAAGTGTTTTACTACTAATGCGGTGCTTCTGAATTCCAGTCCATGCAAGAAAACTTGCATTCAAATTTTGCACAAATGATAGTGATAATTATTTTTTTAAAAATCTGGCACTACTCCAGAGATAGATCTTGGAGAGAACATTGGTCACAGTCAAAATAGCTTACCTTCACCTCAAGGAGCAGAGGGAACATTAGTTTAGCCCTTTATCCAGAAGTTAATATCTTCATTGGTGCAGCACTCCCTTAGTAATGCATTAGAATATCTGTCTTATTATGGTTGACATGGGAGACCATAGAATCCCTATGGTGTGGCAGCAGGCCATTTGGCTCACCAAATCCATACCACCTTATCTTCCTCATCCCTGCATTTCCCACCTAACCTATACATCTTTGGGCAGTGGGAGGGAACTTGAGCACCCAAAGGAAACCCACACACGGACACAAGGAGAAAATGCAAACTCAACACTAACAGTCGCCCGAGAGTGGAATTGAACACAGCTGCCTGGCACTGCAAGGCAACAGTTCCAACCGCTGTACCGCCATGCCATCCTTGTACCATGGGAGGCATGTGCTGTCTTCCTATGACCTTATACTCCACAGATCAGGGAACACAATTTAACCATTAATAACTTGATTGAGGTCTTGGTATGATCAATTAATTGCTGTCTCAGCACTAAGCTTAAAAAGCAATCAAACACATTTCTTTAATTGGCACAAATTATTGCTTTTTTCAAAATAAGATTAAACTTACGTGATGATGCAAAACTGGTTTGAACATTCTGATTGTAATATAAAAATGTAAATGTTTGACTCTCTAGATGTGCTGAAACATTGCACAAACGTCCATGCACAGGCAAAGAAAAACAGTAAAAGGCAAATTTCTCTCTCTGCACATGCTTCTTGTTTAAGGAAAAGATCACTTTGGCCAATAAGACTTAGTTCTTGACAGCAAAAGGGATATGGTTTGAAACATTCAGTTGATTGCTGTTTTGACATCCAGACGCACGAAGTTACCAAATGCAGGCTTTTTCAGATTCAGTCTTCAGGAAACATTGACAATCTCTTTCAGAGTCTTCTCAATGTGATAGCAGATGGCTTAGGGCTCTAGGCACATTCCTGGACTCACAATGAAAAAAAACAGGAGTGCTGAGCTGAGAAGCTTCTTTCCTTAAACTAAACGCTCCTCTATAAACTAAAAATTAAACCAATCTCCAAGTAGAATTTAAACTTTCACTGTCTTTAAATACAAACTATTGAATGTTTTCCACTGAAGAAAGTTCATCAGAACCAGAAATTACCTGTAAAGATGTGGTTTCATACAAATGCCTTTAAATAAAAATGTGATCCATTGTGTCACTTCATTGACCTTTAAAAAATGCAATCTGGCATTCTTTAAAATCCTTCAAACACAAGTCCACAAAAATGGCTAAGCATAAACTCAGAAAACAGTCTGCATTTAATGCTTAAGCAATTGGTGTACCCACAAGCTTCTGACTCAGGTTCCCTGCAGGGCTGTAAATCAGAGAGAAAAGTAGAAGTTGCTGG
The DNA here is from genome assembly GCF_030684315.1 of Stegostoma tigrinum. Taxonomy (NCBI): domain Eukaryota; kingdom Metazoa; phylum Chordata; class Chondrichthyes; order Orectolobiformes; family Stegostomatidae; genus Stegostoma; species Stegostoma tigrinum. The sequence goes on along the minus strand of NC_081389.1, from coordinate 13,097,435 downwards.
AAAAACTAGGCAGGCCTGGCAGCATGCGCGGAGAGATCAGAGTTAACATTTCAGGTTGAATAACCCTTTCTTAGAATATTAGAGGATGATGTCCAAATTTAGAAAGCACACCATCCATGCAAATGTATCAATCGTAAACTCCAGCATCTAAACAAATATTGGCCCCCTTGTGATAGAATAATAACATACAAGTATTTAATACACTGGTCTACAATTCCTTGGTTCACAAAAATTGAATTGCAAGGAAACACCACAATCTTTGGCCCACAATCATCGCTCATTGTTACGACACACTATTAGCCCACTGTGCAATTTCAAGCCTTATTGGTTTTAATTGCTCTGTAAAACACCTATCTCTTAGATTTGAGAAACACAGTAAGTGTGTCCGTCTCAGTAGAAGAAATGTGTTCCTTTAATGCTGTGATTTAATTAACTGTTGTAACAGGCTCAAAAGGCTGAATAACCCGCTCCTCTTCAAGTCTTCCTCAATATTAATTATGACTGGTTAATTTAACTAAAACATGCTACTGGCTTCAGTGAACACAGAGATATTGAATGAAAGGTCTGCTCATTGATTCTGATTTTTGGCATATGGTCAATTGATAAATTGGCCATTGTCAGTTCCTACAAAATTATTTTTTGAGCGTGTCAATTATTGTAATTATTTCAGAGAACTTCACAGGTAAATGAGAAATACATTACACCGCCCATTAATTCTAGTTGTTGTCTCTTGTGGATTTTACAAGTAGACACATTTTTTCACAATTGCTTTCAATTCCACAGTTCCCTGCTTGCACTACATTTGCTTGTTAATAAGTTTTTGTAGTTTGGGTCAGGATATTTAACAAAATATCCTTGCTAATTATTACATTTTCACTTCAGTGTAATTTAGGTAATTGAATACAAAATAGAGAGAGAGAGAAAGGGAGGGAGAGTGCGAGTGAAGGGGAGGGTAGGTGATGGCCAAGTAGTATTATTGCTAGCCTATTACTGTAGAGACGTAGGTAATGCTCTGGAGAACTGGGTTCAAATCTTGCCACGACAGAGGGTGGAATTTGAATTCAATAATAATCTGGAACTAAGAGTCAATGATGACTATGTAAGTGGGGGAATCCATCTGCTTTGTCTGCCCCCTTTAGGGGACGAAACTGCTGTCCTTACCTGGTCTGACCTACATGTGACTCCAGGCCCACAGCAATATGGCTGACTCTTAAATGTCCTCTGGGCAATTAAGAATGGGCAATAAATGCTGGCCCATCTAGCAATGCCGAGATCCACTGAACTAAAAAAACGTTAGTGAGCATGGGAGCACCAAATTTCACGTACACTTAATGTTGTAATGGAGCCTCTCACCAGCAGGTGCTGATAGTGAGAGAGGGCACTGAGTAGGAGAACAGGAGCCGTCAAACACACGGTCCCAGGAGAGAAGAATATCTTTGGAGGACGAGTCCTGATAGGGAAAAGGATAGACCAATATAAACCACAGTCTTAGCTCCAGGGAAACACAGTGTCTTTCTTATTTAAACTTAATGTTTGTAATGATATGATGCCTATGGAATAAAGAGCCCAACACAGTGTAATGCCAAGGAAGTGCTGCATTGATGGACGTCCAGATTTTCAGGTGAGCTCTGAAGCACTCCTTACTTCTGAAAGATGCAAAGAATTCCATGATATGTTCAAAGTGAATTCATGCAAAGCCTCAGTTAACAACTTCAAAAGCAGACAACTTTGTCATTCATTGTGAGGATTTGCTATAAATAAACCCATTCATTAAGCATGTTTTGAGGAATTGTTTGCGTGTTATGCAAATGCAAAATTGTATATATTAAATCCTATGACTTAGTTTCCAAGTATGATGGCTCCCAGGCACCAGAATAAAAAACCGACCAAGTTTAAAGTTCACATCAAGGCTTCGAATGGCTCTGTAGTAACTCCAAGGGCCTTTGGATGAGAGATGTAATGCTTTTTCTGATGAGGGTTCTCTGCCCATGGAGTCTGAGCTATTTGGGTTCAACTCGCTCCAGGGATCTAACATTCACAAAATCACAGTCTAACGGTGTGAGGCTGGAAAAGCACAGCAGGTCAGACAGCAAGTGAGGAGCAGGGAAGTCAATGTTTCAAGCCAAAATGCTGTCCATAATACTTGGTCCCCTTACTTATCCATTGAGGAAACAGGGGTGCCGCAGGAGGCGAGGAGAGTCGGTAAAACATGGCAGATGAAATACAATGTGGGAAAACATTGCGTTCGCTTCAGCAGCACATATACTAAAATTGAAGAAACTTTCCTCCTCCCTCTGTAGAGAGTTCAGTGAGCCTTTCCCCCACTGCAATTCCCTGGTTGTCTCCTCTGCCCTGAAGATCGTCAACCACATTCTGAAGCAAACCCGAGATTACAGCCTTGTCTCCTTCCTCAGTGCCTCTTTATTGAGCTAGCTCATACCCCGTGGACTCCAAATAACTTTCAGACCTTCACAAACAGTCTCGAGGAAGGGTTTTGACGCAAAATGTTGATTTACTTGTTTCTTGAATGCTGTCTGACGTGCTATACTTTTCAAGCCTCACTCCTATAGTTTCTGGCTTCCAGCATCTGCAGCCCTAATTGTTTCTATTAACAAAACTAAACTTGACATTCCATTGCAGTACCTATTTGACACACTGTTGGAGGTGCTCTTTTTCAGTTTCATAGGATCCCTACAGTGTGGAAACAGGCCCTTTGGCCCAACACGTTCACACCGACCCTCAGAGCATCCTGCCCGGATCCATTCCCCTATACACGACAGGGGTTATTTAGCATGACCCTGAGCATCTTTGGACTGTGGGAGGAAACCCACACAGACACGAGGAAAACTCCACAGTCAGTCGCCTGCAGGTGGAATTGAAACCAGGTCCCTGGCACTGTGGGACAGCGGTGCTAACCACTGAGCCACTGCGCTGCCCCAAAAATATGGAATACTTCAGAAATTTGCGTGTCAGCTTTGCACAGGGGACATGCTAATCTTCTCTGAATCATTCCAGTTTTAGTATATGTGCTGCTGAAGTGAACGCAATGTTTTCCCACATTGTATTCCATCTGCCGTGTTTTACCGACTCTCCTCGCCTGTCTGTGTCCTCCTGCGGCACCCCTGTTTCCTCAATGCTTAAGTAAGGGGACCAAGTATTATGGAGAGAAGACATTAGAGTTAGGGTTGAGAAATTTACCAGCCACAATCAACTGTTGGAGCAGACCCAATGGACCAGATGACCCAATTCCGTCCTTACACCTTATAGTCATAAGATATCGTGCCAAGATTTTATTATATACCTCCAGATATTTGGGACATTAACCCAGGCCTCCTAGTTCAGAGATAGTGATGCTATCGCTGCACCATATGAGCCATCAAGCTTTAGATGCTCAAACATCTGCTTGGTTTGGTGAATAACCAACTGAATCTATCCAATTGGTGACTTGTCTAGATGTTGCCTCAAATACTTTTGACAAAACTCAGTGCTTACAATACACAAGGAGAAAGTATTGGGGCAATAGATGAATATAGTCACATTTTCATGAGCTTGTAAGAGAACAATGTAGGGCCATATGGTTTTTAATGTTTTACTTCAAGAGTTTGTACAATTTTCTGCATTAAAGATAAAAAAGAAAGCATGGCAATACAGAAGCTGACAGTTTAGCATCTGCTCTTAGTGAATGTGGCTCTCGTTTCTGTATGGTGTCTATGTGTGTTTGTATTCCATGCTAAAAACAGTGATATCTCAGTCATAGACATTATGAGAAAATATTAGGTATTTTCAAGTACAACCAGTTGTTTTTTTGTTGGGAACTAACAACAGCCTGCATCCACTGGAGAGAGAATGGCTGTGACAAGGCTTACTCAGTAATCTCTAAATTCTAGAAGTTGGCCATTCAGCCCACCAAGTCACACTAACCCTCAGGCAGCAATCCACCCAGACCCATCCTGTTTCCATAACCTTGCACTTCCCATGGCTAATCCACCTAGCTTGCACAGCCCTGAACACTTCAGTATGGCCAATCCACCTAACCTGCACATCTTTGGATTGTGGGTAGGAACCGGAGCACTCGGAGGAAACCCAAGCGAACACAGGGAGAATGTACAATTTCTAGACAGGTAGTTGCCCAAGGATGGAATTTGAAACTGTGTCCCTAGCGCTATGAGGAAGTAGTGCTAACCCCTGAGCCACCATGCCACCCAGTTAACACAGTTCTGTTGCAGTGTCCTGGGAACTGAGTCTAACCCTAACCCTATTATAATGAGCCTTGCTAGGCTGGAGGATATGGTTTTGAGGATGATAGACTCTGGGCCTCCTGTGAGTCCTGAGTTTAATGTTGATTACTAGAGGAAAAACCCATCTGGTTGCCTTCACTTCAGCAAATCTGCTATCCTCATCTAGTCTGGTATACTTGTGACTCCAGACCCATAGTAATGTGGTTTACTCTCAACTGCCCTCTGAATGAATTGGGATGGGCAATAATTATGGGCAATAAATATAAATATAAATATAAATAATGGCTTCGTCAGCAATTCTACATCCTGTGAATGAATTTAAAAAAGCATAAGACTAACAGAAAAAATTGGGTCCAACTTTGCCCCAAGCTGGTTGTCGTTTGACATAGGTTGGGTATGAGTTCAAGTTAGGAGATGATGAGAGGAACAAAAGAATTGTGGGAAGATAATGTTTGAACTTAGAATGATACAAAAAAGAGTGAATCCATTCAGATGAGCATACCTTCTCCAGGTTTTTGAAAGATTTACCAATCATTCCCAAGTCTCTGGAATCGCGCTGAATTATGAGGGAGAAAATAAACTGAGAGCTTCATATAATTGAGGTGCATATTTAATGTTAAATTCAACCTTCTGTGAATGATCCCTCACAAGCCACTTGCACCTTTCAAGTATTTTCCACAACATCAAAATTAAGAATCCAAATAACTTATATAGATTGTAAGAGATTAAGGCACCAGCACTGATGCAAAAGCACATGACTTATTACTTTTTGCCAGCCATTCATGCCAACTTTACGAACCATTCCTGAGTCACATGTCTTCTTTGGTCGTACAAAGCTGGAATGTATGCGACACAAATTTAACATAAAGCATAAAATTCTGAACAATATCATCAGGCAACTCTGAATCCAGACAGCTAAGCAGCATTAACACAGAGTGAGAGCATTGTTAAATTTTAGTGCGCCTGACATTTTTAGTATGAAGTGTTTGGTGAACAATCATGGGAGGAAGGGAAATAGGTTGAAATATGGAGAGCTAGCAAGTTGCAAAGCTGAGATATTGGACAGTAGACTCAGCTATGTTCCCAGCATTCCTCCAGATTGACAGCTAACTACAGTTAGAAATCGAAAACCAAGAGCTGGTCCTGTTGAAGAGTTTAAATATCTGACAGTATGGTATGAATGATCTTGGTACTCCATCATCTGTTGCTGAAAATTTCCTTTTTTTTGAATATACGAAAGGATTTCTCTCTCTTCTCACATTCTTTTTCAGTATCAGTTGATTTGGCTGAGGTAATTGTTGAGTTTTGTTTTTAGTACGATGATGTCTGACTACTTGGCGTTTCTGATTTTACTTCTTTAAAGTTGGAGAGAGTTGGCCCCAAGATCCAACACAAATGAAATGCAGCCAAGGCTGAGCAGATGAGATAGACCGAGATTAGCTCAGACCTTCAAAGCTTGTCATTTGTCAAATGGAAAACAAGACTTTCAGCTCCTAGCAATAAGTTGCCTTTCAAGAGAAAGCTATGCCTTGACTCTTGATCACAATGTTGTGAAGAGGAGAGGCAGATGGAGTATTGTTGGCGTATTGCTCAGTATTTTCCCTATTGTAAAGGAGTTCAAAATTAGAGTGCAGAGGTTTAAGGTGAGAGGAGAAAAATTTAAAAAGGACCTGATGGGTACTGAGGGTGGTTCATATGTGGAGTATACTGCCAGAGGAATTAGTAAATGCAGGTACAGTTGCAACATTTGTAAGACATTTGGACATGTACATGAGAAAGAAATGTTTAGAGGGATATGGGCCAAATTCAGGTAAGTAGGGCTAGTTTAGTTTGGAAAATTTGGAAAACTGGACTGAAGGGTCTATTTCTGTGCTGAATGACTCTGAGACTAAACTGGTTCAATTTTGATTTTGAATGATGACATTAAATCGCGGTGTCAGAAGCAAAACACTCAGGAGACAAACATATTGATGAGTAAAAAAAGATGAACCAACTTATTACAATATATTCCATTTTCATTTATTCTCAGGCACCATTGGGACATTACCTTGAGGTATTTCTTTTTTAAATTTAGTTTTGGTTATGAATATTTGTTTGAAGATGGATTTTTCCATTGAGGCCAGACCTCCAGGTCTTTGATCAAACAGTATGCATTCACATGACATATGAAATGATTGTGTAGCAGACATCTTTGCTCAACAGCTCAAGTTCCAGTCTTCTACAATAGACCAAATCACATAACTACTGAGGTCACAGTTACAGAGGCTAATCTACAGTTTCATTTCACTCTACCTCTACAATATCATTAAATACTCACTAGTTGTCCCTTTGATGGACATTAACACACTGACACAATCAAAAGGCATATCTTTTTATGTATTATTTTGTGACTCGTTGACAGAATATTTCTCTACATCTGCAAATAAAAGCAGATAGTTACAACTGCTCGAAATTTGGTTGTTTACTGCAAGGCAGAAGGAAATAAGACTTGTCTCAATGCATTGTCATGTTGGATTATGTATGCTTAATTACTAGAGGAGATTCAGAACATCCAGATTCAGGTAAATCTGTTACCAAATTTACAAATAATACAGAACTCCATTCTTCTTGACCAGAAAAAGAAGCACAATTTTGTTATGCTAACTGTACCAAGAGTGATTTAACTTGCTACTGACAACCCAGGACAGCATGGTGGCTCAATGGTTAGCACTGCTCCCTCACAGCACCAGGGATCTGGGTTTGATTCTACTCCAAGTTGACTGTCTGTGTGAAGTCTGCATGTTTTCCCCATGTCTGCGTGGGTTTTCTCTGAGTGCACTGGTTTCCTCCCACAGTCCAAAGATGTGCTGGTTAGGGTGGAATGGCCATCCTAAATTGTCCATAGTGTCCATGGATATGCAAGTTAAGTATGCTAGCCATAGGAAATAGGGGATAGGGATAGATGGGCGGATCTGGGTGGGATGTTCATTTGGGGGGAGTAGTGCAGGCACAATGGGCTGAATGGCCCACTTCCAAACTGGAGGATTTCTATGAGCAAGCCATTTGATTTTGCTCACCACTGACCTTGAAGATAGCTGCTGATGGAGACTCATGGACCTCCGTTTTGTAGGTTTCCCTCTTCCCAACAGCAGTCTAACTCTGTTTGCTAAATCAAGGACATCTCCATGTTTGTGGCAACAATGTAGACAGGCGCACACATCGCAGTATTCCCAGACAGCAAAATGGGAGACCTGAAGCACTTATTAGCCCTCATTGTTAATTCACATTTCCATGTTGCACCTTCAGTTATTAGGACTGGAAGAAGTTGGTCAACTCGGTTGGCTGGATGGTTGGTTCACAATCACGCCAGCAGAATGCGTTCAATTTGCAGCCAGGCTAAGGTTACCATCTTGCTTCTCAAACCTTCGCCTCACCTGAGGTGCAGTGACCCTCAGATTAAACCACCACCAGTCATCCCTACCTAATGAGGGAGCACCCCTGTGGTGACTTTATTTTTGGAACTGGAACTTCAGAACATCTTCCCTGAAATTTGCCAAAAATGACACTTAGATGGTCTCTGCAAAAGATTCAGCTCAGATTTAAAATTGCTTGTCAATGACCAACCAATCAGCCCAAAGTAATTTTTTAAGCATAGTCACCACTGTAATGTAGGAAATACCTGTGCAAAACAAGCTCTTACAAACAACAATGTGATTTAAATAAAATACCTATGAGTGAAATTAGTTGAGAGATAATTATTGTCTCAGACAGTTAGGATGGCACGGTGTTTCAGCGGTTAGCGTGACTGCCTCACAGTGCCAGGGACCTGTGTTTGATTCCAACCTCAGGTGACTGTCTGCGTGGAGTTTGCACATTCTCCATGTGGATTTCCTCTGGATACTTTAGTTTCCTCTCAAAATCTAAAGATGCGCAAGCTAGGTAGATTGGCCATGCTAAATTGTCCCATAGTGTTCAGGGGTATGCCGGTTAGGTGGGGTTAGCCGTGAGAAATGCAAGGTTACAGGGACAACGACCCAGCTCGGCGAGTCAACCAACCACAACACGGGATAGCAAAGTGTGGAGATGGATGAACACAGCAGGCCAAGCAGCATCTTAGGAGCTGAAGTTCCCACTATCTTTGATCACAACACAGGGTAGACAGTTGGATTTGGGCCCAGTGGCATACTCTTTGGAGAGTGGCTATGAACCTGAGGGGCTGAGCTGCCTGCTTCTACTCTGTTGGGGTTCTATTATCACAGAGCATTATGCTTCTCATCTTCAAAATAATGTTATGGTATCTTTTTCCTTCACCCTTTTGTTTTGTCCATTTTTTAAGCCTTGCAGATCTGATGAATAGACCTAATGAGTCAACTTATCTCTTCTCCCTACTAATTTTTTTTTCTATTTCTCTTCCAGATCTACATCAGAAGGTGTTCTGCACATGTTCTGCCATTCCCATTTTTTAATGTGCACTTTAAATTTGTCTGCAGTTATCTCCTTCCTAGGTTGCCTCCACCTTAAAATTCTTAGATTTTAGTGCAAATCCACTTTTTGGTGGGTTCCTTCCTGACAGTGTAAACTTCTCAAATGCCACATTCTGAGAAAAAATGAGTGAAAGAACTGCGGATGCTGTAAATGGGGAACAAAAATAGAGTTGCTGGAAAAGTTCAGCTGGCCTGAGGAAGGGTCACTGGACCCAAAATGTTAAGCCTATTTTTCCTTCATGGATGCTGTCAGACCAGCTGAGCTCTTCCAGCAACTTTGTTTTTGTTCCTACATTCTGAGATCTGCATTAATCAATTTTGAAAACTTGCAATTCTCTGACTTCTAGAACTTCACCATGAATGGACAACTGCCTATTATCCTAAACTCATCAATTCCCTTCCTAAAACTCACCATCTCACTCCTTCTTATGTAAATCTCTAAAACTACATTTCTAGCTCTGCTTTTGGCCATTTCATTGTCTCAGGTATGAATATTTGCAAGATCAAAGAAAATTCCAGGCTTGGTCAAAATGGACCAGGAAAGTTTACATTTTAGGTTGGAACCGAAACGGTCCCGACCCAAAACATTAACTTTCCTGCTCCTCTGATACTGCATAGCCTGCTGTGTGCCTCCTGACCCACACTGTGTTATCTCTGACTCCAACATCTGTAGTTCTTGCTATCTCTCGGTCAAAATGGGGCAGGGGCTCTTATTCTGTAAGCCCTGGTTCCAGACGTGACTGCACTTCAACAATAATAACCAGAAACATCCTTTCCTTTCAACAGCTAATGGTGAAAACTGGCAGTTTTGTTTCCCCAATCCAAAGGCAAATCTCTGTTCTGTGATGAATTAGGGGTTGACACAGTTATAGAGTCATGCAGCACAGAAACAGACTGTTCAGTCTAACCAGTCCAAGCCAACCATAATCCTAATCTAGACTGGTTCCACCTGCTTACGCCTGGCCTATCTCTCTCCAAACATTGCTTTTTCATGTACTTGTCGAAATGGCTTCTAAGAGCTGTAACTGTACACTTTCTCTGAAAGTTAATTTCACACACAAACCATTCTCTGCTCTTGATATCATTTTAAATCTTTCTCTTCTTATAAATGTTTTCAAAATCCCTCTCCAGTTTAATAATATCCTTCCGAAAACAGGGAGAGCAGAACTATGCATAGTATTCCAGAAGAGGCCTCATCAGTGTCCTGTACAACCTCAGTAGTGTTCCTGTACAACCTCAACATGAGGCTCCTGTACAACCTCAACATGATGTTCCTGTACAACCTCAGCGTGATGTTCCTGTACACCTCAACATAATGTTCCTGCACAATCTCAACATGATGTTCCTGTACAACCTCAACGTGATGTTCCTGTACAACCTCAACATGATGTTCCTGTACAACCTCAGTAGTGTTCCTGTACAACCTCAACATGATGTTCCTGTACAACCTCAGCGTGATGTTCCTGTACAACCTCAGCATGATGTTCCTGTACAATCTCAACATGATGTTCCTGTACAACCTCAGTAGTGTTCCTGTACAACCTCAACATGATGTTCCTGTACAACCTCAGTAGTGTTCCTGTACAACCTCAACATGATGTTCCTGTACAACCTCAGTAGTGTTCCTGTACAACCTCAACATGATGTTCCTGTACACCTCAACATGATGTTCCTGTACAACCTCAGCGTGATGTTCCTGTACAACCTCAACATGATGTTCCTGTACAACCTCAACATGATGTTCCTGTACAACCTCAACATGATGTTCCTGTACAACCTCAGTAGTGTTCCTGTACAACCTCAACATGATGTTCCTGTACAACCTCAACATGATGTTCCTGTACAACCTCAGTAGTGTTCCTGTACAACCTCAACATGACGTTCCTGTACAACCTCAGCGTGATGTTCCTGTACAACCTCAACATGATGTTCCTGTACAATCTCAACATGATGTTCCTGTACAACCTCAACATCATGTTCCTGTACACCTCAGCGTGATGTTCCTGTACAACCTCAGCGTGATGTTCCTGTACAACCTCAGTGTGATGTTCCTGTACAACCTCAACATGATGTTCCTGTACACCTCAACATGATGTTCCTGTACAACCTCAGTAGTGTTCCTGTACAACCTCAACATGATGTTCCTGTACAACCTCAACATGATGTTCCTGTACACCTCAACATGATGTTCCTGTACAACCTCAGTAGTGTTCCTGTACAACCTCAACATGATGCTCCTGTACAACCTCAACATGATGTTCCTGTACAACCTCAGCGTGATGTTCCTGTACAACCTCAACATGATGTTCCTGTACAACCTCAACATGATGTTCCTGTACAACCTCAGTAGTGTTCCTGTACAACCTCAACATGATGTTCCTGTACAACCTCAACATAATGTTCCTGTACAACCTCAGTAGTGTTCCTGTACAACCTCAACATGATGTTCCTGTACAACCTCAGCGTGATGTTCCTGTACAACCTCAACATGATGTTCCTGTACAACCTCAACATGATGTTCCTGTACAATCTCAACATGATGTTCCTGTACAACCTCAACATCATGTTCCTGTACACCTCAGCGTGATGTTCCTGTACAACCTCAGCGTGATGTTCCTGTACAACCTCAGTGTGATGTTCCTGTACAACCTCAACATGATGTTCCTGTACACCTCAACATGATGTTCCTGTACAACCTCAGTAGTGTTCCTGTACAACCTCAACATGATATTCCTGTACAACCTCAACATGATGTTCCTGTACACCTCAACATGATGTTCCTGTACAACCTCAGTAGTGTTCCTGTACAACCTCAACATGATGCTCCTGTACAACCTCAACATGATGTTCCTGTACAACCTCAGTAGTGTTCCTGTACAACCTCAACATGATGTTCCTGTACAACCTCAGCGTGATGTTCCTGTACAACCTCAGCATGATGTTCCTGTACAATCTCAACATGATGTTCCTGTACAACCTCAGCGTGATGTTCCTGTACACCTCAACATGATGTTCCTGTACAACCTCAGTAGTGTTCCTGTACAACCTCAACATGATGTTCCTGTACAACCTCAGCGTGATGTTCCTGTACAACCTCAACATGATGTTCCTGTACAACCTCAACATGATGTTCCTGTACAACCTCAGTAGTGTTCCTGTACAACCTCAACATGATGTTCCTGTACAACCTCAACATAATGTTCCTGTACAACCTCAGTAGTGTTCCTGTACAACCTCAACATGATGTTCCTGTACAACCTCAGCGTGATGTTCCTGTACAACCTCAACATGATGTTCCTGTACAACCTCAACATGATGTTCCTGTACAATCTCAACATGATGTTCCTGTACAACCTCAACATCATGTTCCTGTACACCTCAGCGTGATGTTCCTGTACAACCTCAGCGTGATGTTCCTGTACAACCTCAGTGTGATGTTCCTGTACAACCTCAACATGATGTTCCTGTACACCTCAACATGATGTTCCTGTACAACCTCAGTAGTGTTCCTGTACAACCTCAACATGATATTCCTGTACAACCTCAACATGATGTTCCTGTACACCTCAACATGATGTTCCTGTACAACCTCAGTAGTGTTCCTGTACAACCTCAACATGATGCTCCTGTACAACCTCAACATGATGTTCCTGTACAACCTCAGTAGTGTTCCTGTACAACCTCAACATGATGTTCCTGTACAACCTCAGCGTGATGTTCCTGTACAACCTCAGCATGATGTTCCTGTACAATCTCAACATGATGTTCCTGTACAACCTCAGCGTGATGTTCCTGTACACCTCAACATGATGTTCCTGTACAACCTCAGTAGTGTTCCTGTACAACCTCAACATGATGTTCCTGTACAACCTCAGTAGTGTTCCTGTACAACCTCAACATGATGTTCCTGTACACCTCAACATGATGTTCCTGTACAACCTCAGCGTGATGTTCCTGTACAACCTCAACATGATGTTCCTGTACAACCTCAACATGATGTTCCTGTACAACCTCAGCGTGATGTTCCTATACAACCTCAGCATGATGTTCCTGTACAATCTCAACATGATGTTCCTGTACAACCTCAGCGTGATGTTCCTGTACACCTCAACATGATGTTCCTGTACAACCTCAGTAGTGTTCCTGTACAACCTCAACATGATGTTCCTGTACAACCTCAGTAGTGTTCCTGTACAACCTCAACATGATGTTCCTGTACACCTCAACATGATGTTCCTGTACAACCTCAGCGTGATGTTCCTGTACAACCTCAGCGTGATGTTCCTGTACAACCTCAGCATGATGTTCCTGTACAACCTCAACATGATGTTCCTGTACAACCTCAACATGATGTTCCTGTACAACCTCAGCGTGATGTTCCTGTACACCTCAACATGATGTTCCTGTACAACCTCAATAGTGTTCCTGTACAACCTCAACATGATGTTCCTGTACAACCTCAGTAGTGTTCCTGTACAACCTCAACATGATGTTCGTGTACACCTCAGCGTGATGTTCCTGTACACCTCAACATGATGTCCCACCTCCAATACTCAAAGTTCTGAGCAAAAAAGGCAAGCATGCTAAATGGCTTGATCCAAATTCTTCTTCAAGCATGATGATGTGAACTCTAGTTAATGTATCCTTTAGAGGTTCCACCTCATGACCTCCAGCTGTAACACCTGAATCAACCTGATACCTGTGGTCTGGTATAGACTGGTTGGGCCAAAGGGCCTGTTTCCACACTGTGGGGATTCCATGAAGACATTGCAGGAAAATAGCATTGAAGTAGCCATCACCCTGTTGAACGGTAGGGTGGACTAAAGGGGCTGAATGGCCTGCTGCTGCTCCATCATGTGACTGGTCCATCCTGACCACTCACTTAGCTCTCTGTTAGTCAAGAGCAATCTTTTGTTTTGTATCCCCCCCCCCGCCCCCACCATTACCAATCAACAATTTGCTGAAGGAAATCGGAAAATTAGTTTGAACGTTTTTTTTTAAAGCCTTTAGGATTTATCTTCTGATTCACAAGATTCATTTTTAACTCTGTCAGATTTAAGGAAAATCCTGCTAGTTTGGATTGCAAACTTCGACTGAAGTAATATTTACTGTAGCAATCTATGCTGTGTGATTACACTGGATGAAAGTAGTAAGCCCCTGAATTCAGATTAGTCACTATTGTATAAAAGAAATCAGTTTTTATTCACTTGTTCATGAACTTCCTTAAATGTTTTACAAACCCTGAATGCTACCTTCTAACTGTAATTTCCTCATGATATAGAAGGTGCAGCGGGACATTCGGTCCTTTTAGTCCACCCTACCATTTCAACAGCGTGATGGCTACTGTTCTATTTCAAGGCTATTTTCCTGCAATATCTTCATGGAATCCCTACAGTGTGGAAACAGGCCCTTCGGCCAACAAGTCGAGACCAGACCTCAGACATCCCACCCTGACTCATCTAGTCTACACATCCCTGAACACTATCGGCAATTTAGCATAGAAACCAAAAGAACTGCAGATGCTGTAAATCAGGAACAAAAACAAAGTTGCTGGAAAAGCTCATCAAGCCTGGTAGCTTCTGTGGAGGAGAAAACATAGTAAACATTTTGGGTCCGATGACCCTTCCTCAGAACTGATGGTTGATGGGAAAACATCAGTTTGAAATCATGAGGGATTCCAGTCAGTGTGGACAGCGAGCAAGTGTTTCCATAGGCAGGACTAAGAGAGATCATAGTTTTAGGATAAAGGCTAGTAGATTTAAAACAGAGATGAGGATAAATTAAAGAGTGTGGAGCTACATGAACACAGCAGGCTAAGCAACATCTTAGGAGCACATTTCCTACCTACTAACCTCATCCTGGCCCCTTGACCTGTCTGTCCTCCCTGGACTGCCCTATCCCCTCCCTACCTCCCTACCTACACTCACCTCTACTGGCTCTATCCCCGCCTCTTTAACTTGTCTGTCTCCGCTCCACCTATCTTCTCCTCTATCCATCTTCGATCTGCCTCCCCCTCTCTCCCTATTTATTTCAGAACCCTCTTCACCACCTCCCCCCCCCCCACCCCGGCCTGCTCTGATGAAGGGTCTAGGCCCAAAACATCAGCTTTTGTGCTCCTAAGATGCTGCTTGGCCTGCTGTGTTCATCCAGCTCCACACTTTGCTTTCCCATTATCTCTGAGGAGAAATTATGTTCCTTAAAGGGTCAAGAATTTGTGGAATTCACTACCCCAGGGTGCACTGAATTGTCGTACATTGAATAAATTAAAGTAGAAGATAAAGAGGTTTTTAATTAGCAAGGGGTTAAAGGGTTGCAGAGAATGGGCAGGAAAGTAGAACTGAGGTCAAGGTGAGATCAGCCATGAAGTTGTTAATGGGCAGAATCATAAATTCCCTACAATGCAGAAAGAGGCCTTTCGGCCCAGTAAGTCCACACTGACCATCCGAACAGCATCCCACTCAGACCCCATCCCATCCCCATAATCCTGCATTTAATATGGCTAACACCTCCTCACCTGAACATCTCAGAACACTTCAGAGAATGTAGCATGGACAATTCACCCAACCTGCACACTTTTGGACTGTGGGAGGGGACGGAAGCACCCGGAGGAAACCCGCGCAGACATGGGGAGAATGTGCAAACTCCACACAGACAGTCACCCCAGGGTGGAATCAAACCCAGGTCCCTGGAGCTGTGAGGCTGCAGCGATAACCACTGAGCCACTGTAACAGTCAATGGCCTGCTAGTTCTTATGTTCTCAAGTTTGAACCAGAAAACATTGATTTAAGGCGATTGGTATAAAGAAACAATAGTGACATGACGAGGCCTCTGCACCGAGAGGTGAGGAATTTGAATACATTGGCTGAATATGCAGGCAGATGCAATCAGGATTTTTAAAAAAATCTTCAGAACAGAGAGAGACACATGCAGGGATCTGGGGATATGAGCACAACAGAATTGCTTTTGTAAGTGATGGATCACATGATCTCATTCCGTGCTGAGTCTATAACGGTAAATCTATGCCCTCTAGTTCAGGAGAGGAGTCACAGATACCTGAATCACTGGACCTGCCAAGTTTCTCCAGCAATTTCAGTTAATGTTAGCGGTAACTCACTTGCACAGTTGAGAGAGCTCTGTCGATCTTATTTAATTCTTGACTATTCTTCTCAAACGACCCAGGCAGTTTGTAACCTCTTCACATATACACATTCTAAACATTTTACCTTCATCCAGCACTTATAGAAACACTGTGAACCCAACGTGAATCCCTTGTGGACCCTGCAAGTCACAGTTGTACAACCACCAAAACTATTGTACATTGCACCTGGTTCTGCTCATGTTTAGTTCATTTATTTTTCCAATTTTAAACTCTCTCCTTTGTTCAACAGCTTCAGCTTTAGGCCCATTCTCTCTGTATAAACTTGACCCCCTTTCATGACCCCTATAGACGCAGACTTATTGCCTTTTATCCGATTCAATTCACTGGAGTTGTTTCTTTTGCAGGAGACTGCAATGATTTCCTTGCTGCTAATACAATTCCACAAATCCCAGATCTTACTGTGATACTCGCTTGAAATGGAACAGTGTTGAGTTTCTCCATTGTTTAGTTTTAGCCCTTTAATTCCAATGTTGCAAATATCTTCCATGGCAGCACTGCCTGTACTTTAGAAGCTGCAAGATAATACAATGTGAGGCTCGATGAACACAGCAGGCCAAGCAGCATCTCAGGAGCACAAAAGCTGACGTTTCGGGCCTAGACCCTTCATCAGAGAGGGGGATGGGGAGAGGGAACTGGAATAAATAGGGAGAGAGGGGGAGGCGGACCGAAGATGGAGAGTAAAGAAGATAGGTGGAGAGAGTGTAGGTGGGGAGGTAGGGAGGGGATAGGTCAGTCCAGGGAAGACGGACAGGTCAAGGAGGTGGGATGAGGTTAGTAGGTAGCTGGGGGTGCGGCTTGGGGTGGGAGGAAGGGATGGGTGAGAGGAAGAACCGGTTAGGGAGGCAGAGACAGGTTGGACTGGTTTTGGGATGCAGTGGGTGGGGGGGAAGAGCTGGGCTGGTTGTGTGGTGCAGTGGGGGGAGGGGACGAACTGAACTCGTCCTCACACTCAACAACTTCTCTTTTGACTCCTCCCACTTCCTACAGACTAAGGGGGTGGCCATGGGCACCCGCATGGGCCCCAGCTATGCCTGCCTGTTTGTAGGTTACGTGGAACAGTCCCTCTTCCGCACCTACACAGGCCCCAAACCCCACCTCTTCCTCCGGTACATTGATGACTGTATCGGCGCCGCCTCTTGCTCCCCAGAGGAGCTCGAACAGTTCATCCACTTCACCAACACCTTCCACCCCAACCTTCAGTTCACCTGGGCCATCTCCAGCACATCCCTCACCTTCCTGGACCTCTCAGTCTCCATCTCAGGCAACCAGCTTGTAACTGATGTCCATTTCAAGCCCACCGACTCCCACAGCTACCTGGAATACACCTCCTCCCACCCACCCTCCTGCAAAAATTCCATCCCCTATTCCCAATTCCTCCGCCTCCGCCGCATCTGCTCCCACGATAAGACATTCCACTCCCGCACATCCCAGATGTCCAAGTTCTTTAAGGACCGCAACTTTCCCCCCACAGTGATCGAGAACGCCCTTGACCGCGTCTCCCGTATTTCCCGCGACACATCCCTCACACCCCACCCCCGCCACAACCGCCCCAAGAGGATCCCCCTCGTTCTCACACACCACCCTACCAACCTCCGGATACAACGCATTATCCTCCGACACTTCCGCCATTTACAATCCGACCCCACCACCCAAGACATTTTTCCATCCCCTCCCCTGTCAGCTTTCCGGAGAGACCACTCTCTCTGTGACTCCCTTGTTCGCTCCACACTGCCCTCCAACCCCACCACACCCGGCACCTTCCCCTGCAACCGCAGGAAATGCTACACTTGTCCCCACACCTCCTCCCTCACCCCCATCCCAGGCCCCAAGATGACATTCCACATCAAGCAGAGGTTCACCTGCACATCTGCCAATGTGGTATACTGCATCCACTGTACCCGGTGCGGCTTCCTCTACATTGGGGAAACCAAGCGGAGGCTTGGGGACCGCTTTGCAGAACACCTCCGCTCAGTTCGCAGCAAACAACTGCACCTCCCAGTCGCAAACCATTTCCACTCCCCCTCCCATTCTCTAGATGACATGTCCATCATGGGCCTCCTGCACTGCCACAATGATGCCACCCGAAGGTTGCAGGAACAGCAACTCATATTCCGCCTGGGAACCCTGCAGCCATATGGTATCAATGTGGACTTCACCAGTTTCAAAATCTCCCCTTCCCCTACTGCATCCCTAAACCAGCCCAGTTCGTCCCCTCCCCCCACTGCACCACACAACCAGCCCAGCTCTTCCCCCCCACCGACTGCATCCCAAAACCAGTCCAACCTGTCTCTGCCTCCCTAACCGGTTCTTCCTCTCACCCATCCCTTCCTCCCACCCCAAGCCGCACCCCCAGCTACCTACTAACCTCATCCCACCTCCTTGACCTGTCCGTCTTCCCTGGACTGACCTATCCCCTCCCTACCTCCCCACCTACACTCTCTCCACCTATCTTCTTTACTCTCCATCTTCGGTCCGCCTCCCCCTCTCTCCCTATTTATTCCAGTTCCCTCTCCCCATCCCCCTCTCTGATGAAGGGTCTAGGCCCGAAACGTCAGCTTTTGTGCTCCTGAGATGCTGCTTGGCCTGCTGTGTTCATCCAGCTTCACATTTTATTATCTTGGAATTCTCCAGCATCTGCAGTTCCCATTATCTCTGATACTTTAGAAGCTGCAAATTGTTTTGCTTACTTGAGGTTATAGAGTCAAAGATGTATAGCTCAGGAGCAGACCCTTTGGTCCAACTAGCCCATCCTAAATTAATCTCATTCCATTTGCCAGTATTTAAACTCTTCCTATTGATATACTCATTCAGATGCCTTTCCATTAATCTCCATTCTCTATTTGCTAGCAAATTCTTATATTTATTTCTGAATCATCACTGAAACAATATACTGGTTATTAAACTTATTCCTATCCTAGTATTGTTGCTGTGGATAATAAATAGGAAGCTGCTATCTCCACTACATCACATTTCAGAAAGATCTTCACAAGCTGTTAAGTGCTTTGAGAAATCCTGAGATCATGGAATTTGCTATAAAAATGGAAATTATTTCCTTCCTTTCTCTTTCAATACCCCAACATTTATTGATTAAATCATCTGTATTTTGTCACACATATTCAACAGAAAATAGCAGCCATGCATAGTCACCATTCAAATTAACTTAAAATAAAATAAAAACTAAAGAAATATAACTTAAGGAGAGTCCAACTTTTCCTTCTCATCTGCTACAAGTCTCGTTCCGGCTATCCCAGGCCATGCTATGCCACCACCATAATCCAGCTCCAGGCTACAACAGCCCACGTCATGCCATCACCAGAAGACAGCTCTGGGCGAACCCAGTCCATGCCATGCCAGTACCAGAATCCTGTTCTGGGCTACACTGGCCCATGCCATCTCCAGAATCCTGCGCTGGGCTACACCAGACCATGCCATGCCACCACTAGGTGCCAACTCCACGTGGAAGTGAGCATCCCACTCTGGGCTTCACAGGCTGACTGCAACCCCGCTGCCTCTAAGTGTGCCGCCATTGCTCCTGGGCCCATCGAAGCTGCCTTCCGACTGAAGAGTTCCCTTTATCAGCTAAGTTTGAGTGAAAACTAAATAAAACTGAGAAAGGAAGAAGGGAAAGAAATGAGAAAAGGAAAAATGTGGATGAAGAGGAGAAGCCCGGGTCTGGGAGCTAATATGCTGCAGCCCTCCTGAAGGTAAAATGAAGCCTGGGGTGACGTCAGGAACTTTGAATAGAACAATGCTAACTTTTTGCAGCAATGTAATCAACGATTTTCTGAGCGTCTCATGCTCACATATTATACCAGGTCAGAAGCCACACGACACCAGGTTATAATCCAACAGTTTTATTTGAAATCACAAATTTTTGGAGTGTAACTCCTTCATCAGGTGAAGATACTTTGCCCACCCCAGTCCAACACTGGTACTTACATGTCACATGCTATATCGATGGGATAGCACACTGATCCAATCTGGTTTGACAGACTTTGTTCAATAAGTGAAAGCAATCAGTCAAGTTATCCGAGGAAAATTGTTCTGCATGTTAAATTGCTTTAGGAATGAGTGCATCCACCAGGGATAACACCCAGCTTATTGAACGGAACTTTATTTTCAGGACATGTTTACTGAGACTTTCAAGGTTAAAACATTCCACCTCATTTAAGATTATAAAATAACTGACAAAGGTGATGCAGTGTCAATTCTCAGTAATTAAATGAACAGATACATTGCCTGTATGCACAGATTGAACATACCACCTTAATTACCTGTGGAAATGGTGATTACCTGAAAGCGGAGATTTTCAGAGGAAGAGAGCAAAGAGTTAAGCCACTTCTGTATTGTACTAATCGAGTTCACTGTCAGAGCCAAGACATAATCCCATCTTTTAGATGGGATGACTTATAGGTATTTCAGATTCCTGTTCCAGATAATTTGATACTGGCATCATATACATTCAAATGTTACTCCCCCCATCACAGCCTCGGTCTCTAATTTCAAATCACTAAGATCGTGTTTTCATTGCTGGATTGCATTCTGATACTTGTATTAAATATTCACAGGACATTTTCAATTTAGATCACAAATAACATTGTGCAAGGAGGCTGAATTTTGAGTGAACTGTTCAAAATTTTGAACTGAACGCAGAGATTGATGGATGTAATATTTAAGTGAGGCAGAATATTGGATAGGCTTGGGTTGTTTTCATTGGAGCAGAGAAGACTGAGGATGAGGAGGGGGCAAAGCGTGATCTGATTGAAGTGTATAAGGTTGTGAGGAGCATGGACCAAGTCAATATGGAACAGCTGTTCTCCTTGGCTGAAGGGCCAGTCATGGGGGGGGGGGGGGGGGGTGTGGGTGGGCGGGCACAGGTTAAAGGTGAGGGGAAGGAAATTTGAGGGGATGCGAGGAAAACCCTTTTTATTCCAGAGGTGATGGTCTGGAATGCACTGCCTGTGAGGGTGGTAGAGTGCAAGTTTCTTCACATCCTTTAAAAAGTACCTGGGTGAGCACTTGGTACATCGTAACATTCGAGGCTATGGGCCAAGCGCTGGTAAATGGGATTTAGCTGAAGGTTGGAATTGTGTCAGTGATAATGGGAACTGCAGATGCTGGAGAATCCAAGATAATGAAATGTGAGGCTGGATGAACATAGCAGGCCCAGCAGCATCTCAGGAGCACTCCTGAGATGCTGCTGGGCCTGCTGTGTTCATCCAGCCTCACATTTCATTATTTAGCTGAAGGTTGTGTGTTTCTCGCATGTCAGTGTAGACTCAATGAGGGGAGGCAGTGGCCTCGGGGTATCATCACTGAACTGTTAATCCAAAGACCTGGATAACATTCTGGGGGCACTAGTTTGAATTCCACCATGGCAGGTGGTGGAATCTGAGTTCAATAAAATATCTGGAATCAAGAATCTAATGATGACCATGAACCCGTTGTCGATTGCCAGGGAAAAAAAACCCATCTGGTTGACTAACGTCCTTTAGGGAGGGAAACTGCCGTCCTTACCTGGTCTGGCCTACATGTGACCCCAGATCCACAGCAATGTGGTTGACTCTTAACTGCCTCTGGGCAGTTAGGGATGGGCAATAAATGCTGCCTGGTCAGCAATGTCCTCACCCCATGAATGAATAAAAAACAAACAAAGGGACTCCTCTCCACTGTGTGATTCTATTACACAGCACATCTGTTTGGAGACCTAACCTTTCGAGTCCACATTGACTACATTTCCATTCTGAAGGAGGGTCATATTGGATGTGAAACTAAAACTCTTTTCCTTTTTTCACCAAAGCTGCCAGAACTGCTGGATTTCTCCAGTATCCTCTGTGCTTGCTTCAGATTTCCTGCATCTATTGTATTTCACTTTTATTCTTAAAATTGTGGCATGGGCTGACTATTTCACCTGGACCCAGTTCATGATTTGTTGAGTGAAGTAACTGATCATTTTGGATATCCACTTTAAGGCTGGTAGTGGCCCTGTTCTGCCTAGCTTTGGAGATAATAGGATCAGATCAGACTTTCTAAATTCCAAGGCCAGAGGCGATTATCCAGACTCCTCGGATTTGATGCATTTTTGTAAAGTGAGTTAATTGCTTTGACTTACCAAGAAAGAGTTCAGGGTGCTGTAATTGACACATCTCTGGTAAAAGCACAATTGCTGAAAACATAAAAGCGAATTTAAAGTAACTTTTGACGTAAGAAAGAAATTCATGAGCATACACTGTAAAAATTCAAAGAGCTTCCTTGCCTAAATCCAAAAACTCATTCCCCAATCGTTCTTAACACAAACTTGTTTTCTAAACTGAATCCTAGCTATCTTTTCCTGCTTCTATTAACTTTACCTCCCAGGGTGAGAGGCAGATCACCGATATTTTCATTAGTGGGATGAAGCTAATGAGTTGACCATTTATAAAAGTAACAGGAGAGAAAATGCAAAAGAAAGACATTTGTGTAATACAGGAAATACAGCTGCATGGTGTAAGGATGGACAATAGATGTTGGCCTAGACCCCTCATCCTATGAATGATTTTTTAAAAAATGTAAATCTTTTAGTATCATAAATACAATGTTTGCAATCTTCATTGGGTAGTGTCTTCAATTTCGGGTAAAACGAATTGGGCAGTGATTACCTTTCTTTATCCTACAATAGGCCTTGGTGGCCATGGCTGTTAGAGATGAAAGGTTGTTTTCCAGAAAGAAAAAAAAATTACAAATTGTATAAGGCAAGTAGTAAGAAGGGGAGAATCTTGTGGCCAGCCATACTAGATGAGGAGTGGTGCCCCTCACACTGTAACCTTGGACCATAGGCCAGCAACATGCTGTAACTCTAACTCGACAGACGTAAGCTGGGTCAGAGACAGCAGGAACTGCAAATGCTGGAGAAACTGAGATAACAAGGTGTAGAGCTGGATGAACACAGCAGGCCAAGCAGCATCAGAGACACAGGAAGGCTGATATTTCAGGCCTAAACCCTTTTCTGAAGAAGGGTCCAGGCCCGAAACGTTAGCCTTCCTGCTCCTCTGATGCTGCTTGGCCTGCTGTATTCATCCGGCTCTACACCTTGTTATCTCAGATGGAAGCTGGTGATTTGCCTGCCTCGTCTGCCTGTGGTTGTATGAAAGAGGAAGAAAATACATTCAAATTTAACGGGCTGCATTTCAAGGAGCATCACATACAACCACATAATAAGAGGTGGAGAAAACTCTCATTTTGAGGGATTAATCTTGCTCTTAAAAGCTGAAAAAATCCTCAACTTTAATTTTCACTGCAAATTCACAGGTCAATTGACATTTTGAAATATCCTTCGCTTATGGCGAGGAGGACTTTCGTTTTAGTACAACCTTCTGTAGTTTTATACCAATCAGGTGGCATTGATGCAATTTGGCCCACAGACGTGTACAAACATGTAGCACGTGGGAGCTTAAGAGATGATGGCAAACAGAAGAACTGCCTGGAATATTAACAGCCCCTGGGGGGTGTTGGGGAAGCCAGCCTTGCTGCAGTGTGCTTATGACTGCATTAAAAAACAGCAGTCAATTTGCAAACATGAGGTGCAGATTATGGACAGATTACAGTTGAGAAAACTAACGCTACAGAAGTGAGTCTAATTCCAGGCATGAACTGTCTAAATCTAATGCAGATATCAGGAGACAGCAAATAGGAATCTATAAGATAGGACGTGCAACTGTCAGGGAGCAGTTCATGTTCTTAAGGACATTGATAGATGGTATAACTGTGCTTTAAATTAAGAACTAGATGCAAAATTGTTGGCTCATTTACTCCAATTTGCATTTGGATCAAACTATTAGTGTAATTCACATGAATTTGTGCTGCATTATTTTAATATTCCGAGAGATGTTTGGGTGCATGACAGGATACCTGGAGTAGTATTTCTAGCAGCCAGGATCAATTTTAGCTGAACTATTTCAGAGCCAACTGAAGGAGAAATATTGCCCCCTTGTCAGATTATTTTTTATTCGCTCACGGGATTATTGCCCATCCCTAATTATGCAGAGGGCAGTTATAAGTCAATCACATTGCGGTGGGTCTGGAGTCACATGTAGGCCAGCCCAGGTAAGGATGGCAGTTTCCTTCCCTAAAGGACAGTAGTAAACCAGATGGGATTTTTGCAAAAATCAGCAATGGACTCATGATCATCACGAGACCCGTAATTCCAGATTATTATGAATCGCAATTCCACCATCTGTTGTGTAGGGAATGTGAACCTAAGTGCCCAGATCATGCTGTGGATCTCTGGGTTAACAGCCCAGTGATAGTACACTAGGCCTTTGCCTCCCTACCCATGCCTGGCAATGAGGCTGGAATCAGGTTGGAGAGCCAGTGAGAGGCACTGTTTCATCTTTCTGGGAAGGTCAACCAAATCACAAGGCAGTCAGGCTGTGCTGGGATAAGAGTTAGGTTTATGGAGGGCACTACCTAGAAATGGGCTGGAGGCAGCTTCAGCTAAGGCATCCCAAAGTGCATTGGATGATCATTTGGATAGAAATAGTGTGTGAGGATATGGAGAAAAGGCATTGGGGGATAGAACTGGTTCTGTCATAATGGGCTGCAAGGCTTTCTTCTGAGTCATAACAATTCTATGATGAAGCTAGCAGTGGGCTTTTTCCTGGAATCAATACCCCAATGAGAAAACGTGGAATAGTCAGTACCAAAAGGACACCATTTGGTTTCTTCAGCCTGCTCTGCCATTTATTAAGATTGTGGCTGATCTGATTGTAGTTTCAACTCCTAACCCCCAGCTACCCTCAATAACCTCTGACTCCCTTATTAGTCAAAAATCTATCTATACATCCTTCAAAAATGTGCAAAAACCTTGCCTTGGCTCCCGTCTGTGAAAGAAGGTTCCAAAGAGCCATGACCCTCTGGAGAAAAGTTTGCTCATCCTCTCCATCTTAAAGAGAAAATCCGCAATCACCTGTTGAAAGTAGCTGGCCGTTCAGAGGCTGACCATTCTTGTGCTTAGCAGCGCTGCTGTGAGGCCACAGGTAAAAGATAACAAGGCATAGAGCTGGATGAACACAGCAGGCCAAGCAGCATCAGAGGAGCGGGAAAGCTGATGATTTGGGCCTAGACCCTTCTTCAGAAATGTCAGCCTTCCTGCTCCTATGATACTGCTTGGCCTGCTGTGTTCATCCAGCTCTACACCTTGCTATCTCAGATTCTCCAGCACCTGCAGTTCATACTATCTCAGGCCACAGGTATGTACTGTTGCCAGGGTATTTGGGACAAGATGGGCACAGGTATATGATACTTGTAATTTTGTCGGGTAGTCAGGAGAGGCGCCGGTCATGAGAGAAAGTATGCAGGAGTTTTGTTGATAGTGGGACACTGCATTCCTGTGCCTTGTTCCGCAATGAGGCATTTGATTGTCTCTGATGGAGAGTCCATTCCCAAAGGTGACAAGCAAGCTGCACAGCCTGGCACACTGCAAAGACCAGGCTCTCTTCCTGCTGAGATAAGACCAGTCACATCAGGAAAAGGGCCTTAAAATGGTCTAATTGGCCACTCAATTGGATATGAAGTATGTGGACAGATTGACCATGGGCCTTCTGTCCTAGATTGTATTGCTTGACACAAGCATATCACCAAATTAACCGCCTCCTGGCCTCCACGCTCAACCAGTGAGCTCCAAGTGAGCACAGACAATCCCACACCTGGGGAGTGATGGTTTTAAACATGAAGTATAGTGGGCAAGTTTCCTCACACCCATCCTCTCTGAAGAAGGGGATCATCAGAAAGTGGCACTTCAACGTTTCAATAAGCCAATAGCTGGAGGGGCAAAAACAAAGTTGCTGGCAAAGCTCAGCAGGTCTGGCACCATCTGTGGAGGAGAAAACAGAGTTAACATTTCGGGTCCAGTGACCTTTCCACAGAACGGCTGGCAGGGGTTGCTCCTGCATTTCTGAAAAATATTGTCTTTTTCATTACTCCTGTTCATCTTTCTCACTTTCCCTCAATCTTACACTTTCTCTCACTCCATATCTTTCTTTCCGTCTCCTTTCCTTTCTCTCTTTTTTATTACTTTTTTCTCCTATCTGTGTCGAACTGTATTTCTTTCTTGCTCTTTTCCTCTTTATTTCTCCTTTCACCCCTTTCACGTCCTCTTCACTTTTTCTTTTCTCACTTTTCTCATCATTCTCTTTCATATTATTTTGCTTTTTTCCGACCATTTGACTGACCTATGGTAATGGGATCAAATGTTGCAAATAAAACTGATTAAAAGTACTGAGCTGATACACTTCACATTATTACATTTTTGTAAATTAATTGTATTTTCAATTATGCAAAAAGAAAATGAATTGCCTTTTAACCAAAGAAAGCCCTATTATCCTGAATGAAGTGCTACCAAAAGAATATGTAACAATCTTTCGAATGAGTCAGTAATTGACTGAAATGGTCTTTAAATAATAATAGGTGATAATAATCCGCTGCAAGATAACTTAAAAGAGATTTTTTCTGTCTGCATCTTTTTCTCAGGTAAAATACAATAGTTTGCTTTATTCTTTCTCATCTAGTTTTGCTTGTGTAAAGACCACTCTACTTTTGGCATGTGGGCTAAGAAAAAAGATAGCACCTTAAACCAAGGAGGCTATGCAAAGAAACTGCGGATGCGGAAATCAGAAGCAGAAACAAGAATTCGCTGGGAGAGCTCAACAGGTCTGGTAGCATCTGCGGAGCGAAAGCAGAATTAATATTTCGAGTCAAGCTTTCAGAACTCTGAAGATGGTTCACTGGGCACAAAATTTTACACAATCTCTCCACTGATGCCGCCAGACTGAGGAAGGACATGGCGACGGTGTCAAAAATAGTGTCTACTCGAGCACAGAGATAATGGGAACTGCAGATGCTGGAGAATCCGAGATAACAAAGTGTGGAGCTGGGTGAACACAGCAGGCCAAGCAGCATCTGAGGAGCACAAAAGCTGACGTTTGGGGCGTAGACCCTTCATCAGAAAAATCTGATGCTGCTTGGCCTGCTGTGTTCATCCAGCTCCACACTTTGTTATCTCTACTCGAGCACGGAATGAGTTGTATGCAATGTTAGTTTCTGCTGGGTTAAATAGGAGAAAAGCAGACATCAAAGGTTTCTTGGAGGCCTGAACAAAAAGGGAATAATTACATGACAACAAAGTTTTGAATGAATTCTAACCAAGTGTCCAAGACTTGTGTGGGGGTAGTGCAGGTGAGAACCACCTAGACTGCAAATGGAAAACATCTGTGTCTCTCTTGTGCGTGAAAGGTTGCAAACTCTCCAGTTAGAATTGCTTTACTTCTACTCACTTTTCTGTATAAATCTCTTGCTTCTTTTTAATTCATTCACGGGATGAGGGCGTCGCTGGCCAGGCAGCATTTATTGCCCATCCCTAATTGCCCAGAGGGCAATTAAGAGTCAACCACATTGATTTGGCACTGGAGTCACATGTAGAGCAAACCAGGTAAGGATGGCAGTTTCTTTCATAGTGAACCAGATGGGTTTTTCCAACAATCAACAATGGATTCATGGTCATCATTTGCCTCTTAATTCCAGATATTTTATTGATTTCAAATTCCACCATCTGCCATGGCTGCATTCAAACCCAAGCCCCCAGAACATTATCTGGGTCTCTGGATTAACAGTCCGGCCATAATAACACTAGGCCATCACCTCCCCAGAAGGAGATTAAAGGAGGATTGACCACTTATAATGACAGTGATGATGTAAATGTTCAAGCAGCGAATGAAAGACATCACTGCGATGCAAACAACCTTCTCTCAACAGCAAGGACTAAAAGGAATTTGAACGACACATAGGAAACAAATAATTTACCCGGATGTTGCCGAGTACAGAAGGTTTGAGTTATAAAGGAAGATTGGATAGGCTGGGACTTTTATCACTGGAGTGTAGGAAAGGTTACTCTATAGACGTTTATAAATAATGAGTGGTATAGATAAGGTTAATTGTCTTTTCCCTACAGTGTGGGAATTTCGAGGCATTTTTAAGGTGACAGTAAAAAAGATTTTAAAAAGACACGAGAGGTGAATTTATTACTCAGAGAGTAGTTTGCGTGTGGAATAAGGATGTGAGTACACTTACAAAGTTTAAAAGACATTTGAATAAGTACATGGATATAAAAGGTTTGGAAGGTTATTGGCCAGGAGCAGATAGGTGGGACTGGTATAGTTTGGGATTATGTTTCATCCATGGAGCGTGGACTGGTTGGTCCAAAGGGTGTGTGACACTATGTGGTCCAAACTGGTGCTTTCGAACTGTATTTCCCTGACCCTTTCTTCCCTTTACCAACTTTAACATCCATCTCTTCTCTGTTTTTGTGTGCGTCTGTTTGAGAAGGAGCATTTTAAGTAGGAAAGGAGGCAAGTTGCAGAGTTATAAGTTAGCAAAGGGATTTGGGGGAGACACAGAAAGCTAGCACACATGTGCAGTAGGTAATCGGGAAGGGTAATGGAATGTTAGGCATTATTTCAAGAGGGTTGGAGTCTAACAGTAGGAAAGTCTTAGTGCAACTGGTGCTGGTGCTGCGGAGTCCACAGCTAGTGAATTGTGAGCAGTTTTGATTCCTTTATTTAAGGAAAGATATCATTTTATTGGTGAAGGATTCAGAGAAGATTCGCTAGGATGACACCTAGTATGGAGGGATTGTCTTATGACCAAAGGTTAAACAGGTTGGGATGCGGCTCACTGGAGTTTAGGAGAATGAGAGGTGATCTCATTGACACATGTAGTTTTCTTAAGAGGCTTGACAGGGTAAATGCTGAGAGGATGTTTCCCCTCATGGGAGGGTCTAGGACCAGAGGGCATAGTCTCAGAATAAAGAGGCACCTACTTAAGACTGAGGTGGGGAAGAATTTCTTCGTTTGGAGGGTTGTGAGTTTTTCGAACTCCGTGCCACAGAGAGCAGCAGGGTATAGAGTCCTTGTGTATATTTAAGGCTGAGAAAGATCCTTGATAAGTTGAGGAATCTAGGGATGCAGGGAAAAGACAGGAAAGTGGATGAGAGGAAATGTCAGATCAGCCATAATCCTATTGAATTGTGGAGAAGGCTTGACGGGCTGAATGGCCTACTTTGCTCCTTTTTCTTTTTCTCTAATGGTCTTAGCAGTTCATATTTCCAAATTTTCATTGGTTAATGATGAATTGTTTTTGATAAACAGTTACTTTCTTGTTTAGTCATGAAACCTGTGAGTGTGTTTTGCATGCCTGGTGTTTGTCATCAGGTAAACCTGGATTGTTAAACGGTTTGACAAAATATTTACATGTTTGTCATGAATCTAGGATTAGCAGAGCTTGGTTTCTTGCACACTGTCCCAGTGGGTCTCAATGGCTGGAATTTCAATGAAACTTTCAAATGTTGCCAGATCATTGAAATATCTTCCTTTTTTGTATAGCTCACAAGCAGAGAGCTACAGATGCTGGAAATCTGAAATAGAAGGAGAAAATGCCAGAAATACTCAGCAGATCTGGTAGCACCCATAGTGAGAGAAACAGAATTAACAAGTTGAATTTAACATCTGATCCTCGGTTCAGATGGACGGACGGCATTTAATCTGGTGGGTGTATCTCAGGCAATACTCCCTTGAATGTTAAATAAAAACCAAAAGAACTGCAGATGCTGTAAATCAGGAACAAAAACCAAGTTGCTGGAAAAGTTCAGCAGGTCTGGCAGCATCTGTTGAGGAGAAAACAGAGTTAATGTTTTGGGTCCAGTGACCCTTCCTCAGTTCTGAGGAAGAGTCACCGGACCTGAAACGTTAACTCTGTTTTCTTCTCCACAGATGCTGCCAGACCTGCTGAGCTTTTCCAGCAACTTTGTTTTTTTTCTCCCTTGCATGTTCCTCAGCCCTAATGAGCATCTGAAAGGGAATGTTAATGGTGGGTCTGAGGGTGAGGGTGGTGGGGAGGGAGGAGATGGAGAAAGTGGGACCTTCCCTAACTAACTTTGAGGAGAAAACTCTCATGGGACACCAGTTGAGAACCCCAACAGTGCAGTTAGTATTCATTGAGGGTTTGTGCCTAAAGCTGCTCATATTCACTCGGTGAGAGGGTGTGGATTTGCCCGAAGCCCTGTCCCTGCAGACTTCTGGACTTTGACCCTTGTACAAAGGCACTCGGAGCTTGATTGCGATTGGAGAAAGAATCAGAGAAGATTCACTTAGCTGACACCTAGTATGGAGGGATTGTCTTA
The DNA here is from genome assembly GCF_030684315.1 of Stegostoma tigrinum. NCBI lineage: Eukaryota > Metazoa > Chordata > Chondrichthyes > Orectolobiformes > Stegostomatidae > Stegostoma > Stegostoma tigrinum. Next base: position 13,067,366 of record NC_081389.1, on the reverse strand, counting down.
TGAGCAAAGTTTAAACAGGTTGGGACGTGACTCACTGGAGCTTAAGAGAATGAGAGGCGATCTCATTGAAACATGTAGTTTCCTTAAGATGGTTGACAGGGTAAATGCTGAGAGGATGTTTCCCCTCTTGGGAGGGTCTAGGACCAGAGGGAATAGTCTCAGAATAAAGAGCCACCTATTTAAGACTGAGATGGGGAGGAATTTCTTCGTTTAGAGGGTTATGAGTTTTTGGAACTCCGTGCCACAGAGAGCTGCGGGGCATAGAGTCCTTGTGTATATTTAAGGCTGAGAAAGATACTCGATAAGTTGAGGAATCAAGGGATGCAGAGAAAAGTCAGAAAAGTGGATGTGAGGAAGTGTCAGATCAGCCATGATCCTATTGAATTGTGCAGAATGGTGAGCTATAAATGCTGGCATTCACAACAGCCCTTGTACTGATTTGGCTTCTCCTGCCTTCTGCCATCACCAGGAGACCTCACACCCCTGTGCACACCTGGGCCTTAGATGGGTGCAGCACTGAAAGCTGCCACTGCCTACCTTGAGGTGCTGTTGAGCTACATAACAGCCGAAATCCATCTCTGATTGGCCAGCAGCTTCAAGTTAGAGCGCAACAGTTTGGTAGCCTTGATCTTGGGGGATCTGGCCTGCAGCTGCCCAGCTAAGTGCTTGATTGACTCATAATCATCCCCAAAAAGAGATGTCATGGAGCTCCAGCAAATGAATGCGGCTTCCATTCCCTCAATTAATTAGAAGACATTTTGCATTTATGACATCCCATCTGTACCTACCTGAAATGTTGGCTGTTTTCTTTACTTCCCCTCACAGATCCTGCCAGCACAGCTGAGTGGATCACGTGTGTTCTGATTTTATTGCAGATTGTAATTTAGGAAATAACAGCTGCTGCTTTCTAAAAATTTCATAACATAAAACCTTCTGACATAGAATTGTGTGAGCAGCCAGTAAAAGATTTTTGTTTTGCTCTTTTGTTTGGTGTGGATAGCATTTATAGCTCACCTTTAAGTGCCTGTGGGTTGGTGAGCTGTCTTTTTGTGCCCCGAGAATCCCTACAGTGTGGAAGCAGGCATTTTGGCCCATCAAGTCTATCCTGATTCTCAAAAGAACAGCCTACCCAGACCTACCCTATCACTCTAACCATGCATCTACCACGGCTAACCCACCAAGCCTGCACATCCTTGGACACCACGGGCAATTTAATATGGCCAATGCATCTAACCTGCACACCTTTGTGGACTGTGGCAGGAAACCAGAGCACCTGGAGGAATCCCATGCAGAGACGGGGAGAATGTACAAACTCCACACAGACATTGGAATCGAATCCAGGTCGCTGGTGCTGTGAGATAGCAGAGCTGACCACTGAGCCAAAACACTATATAGGGAGAGAGTTAAAATTCGTTTAGCTGAGTTAGACTTACACTGACCTATTTTGTCTGAACAGGGACTGTTGAAAACAAGTTGCGAGGTCTTGCTGTGTGCAAATTGGAAGCTCGTTTTCCTGCGTTATGGGCTTTAACTACACTTGAAAAACATTTCATTCATTGCAATTCATTTCAGGACATCTTAAAGTCTTGAAAGGATCACCACAAAGCAAGTCCTTCTTATTTCTTTCTCAGGCATGAAAAATGGGCACCTGAATAAAGCACTGCCAGGCAGTCACCCATTGTCTCACTGTCTCCTGGCATGAACCAAGGCATCCAAAAGAGGACAAAAGCTCAGAGTGTTGAACAAGCAGTCAGACTTGGCTCTGAATATGAAAACACTACAGTTTCAAGCTGCTAGTTGTATTGAGTTCCTTTTAATACCTCATCTGGCACTGGGCGGAGGAGAAATGCAGGAACTGATCCTGTAGAGTGTTGACGTTTTGTGACGTTTGGATCTAAATGCCATATAGGCAGACAGCAAGCGGGCAATCTGTAACAATTTCCACTCACTGCCAAGATTTAAGTGAAGGTTTTATTAGGTACAATTGGCCCTGCTTCAGAGCCGACTGTTTGGGTGCGTCATGCGGCTGTATGATAAACAGGTTCACTCAGTCAGGAATTGAGTGCATGGTCATAAATATCCAGGGATTGTTCATGTTCTCACAACGACGTGCCATCCATTGACATTCCCGTTTACAGGTCGGTATGGGAAAGAAAAGCCAATCAATTTCCACAATTTGGCACGTTTTCATCATAAGCAGTCTAGCATTTAGAGCATCATAGGCATCTGTCTTTTGGACATTTATTAATTTTGCGTCATGCTTTGGTGCACTCTAATCATATAAACAGCAGACTTTATATTAATCCCTGTTCTAGCCTCCCACTGGTATTTTAATTCATTTGTATTCTTTGGCTACATCAATGGAATAACGTCTGTTGCTGCATAGCCATTCATCCGTTGAGTTTGAATGTTTGCTAAAAGTGGGGTCCTGTGCTCAGTGCTCCAGGTGAAATGAGCACTCTGGGGCTAGCCTGCTAGAATCCAAGAACACAGCATGTCGCATTGGGAGACACACAAGGACATAGGAGGTTACAGCGAAGCTTGACGGAGGTGTAAGAGCAGAGGACACAACTTGAAAATTTTGAGTGAGAGATGTGAGCAATGGTGGGAACGTGAGGAACTTTTCATGCACAGCGAGTGGTAATGAACTGCGACTCACTGCTGATGAGAGTGGTGGAAAGAGAGACACGGAGTAATTTCAGAAGGAAATTGCAAGGGGTCTTGAAGGAACAAAGAAAATGGACTTGCTCCTGGGATCCAATGTGAGAATGGACAACCAATTCAATGGGCCAAAAGGGTATCCCCTAGATCCTGTAGTGATGCTCTGACCTGGAAATTGGCTAATGTGGCAGGTAGTTTGAGTGGGAAAATATGCTGACTTGTCAAACACACCCAGCTACCTTGGATCAGCAGATCTCCACACTGAGTGAGCGAGAGAACGTCAGGTGACAAAGTCAGGAGGCAGAATGTAGGAAGCCATGAGACACAAGTGGTCTCCTGCTCCACCCAATCCCAAGGATTCCCCTCCTGCCTATCTAAATACCCTCCATGCCAAACCAATGCCTGCAATGTCCCCCATACCCTACAGAGCAACACAATACCATTTCAGGGAACAGAGAGACAGCCTATAAAAGACTAAGGGGGCCAGCAATTCAGACAGGCTTAGAGACTCCCCCATACCGACCTGACCCCAAAGCTGCAACTCCTGGAGCCCTTCACAATGTTTCATCCAGTTTTATTTCAAAATGGAGCTGTCATTTCTCTCTAATGGTCCTTTGTTATTGGGGGGGAGGGTCTCCTGTTGGCCATCCAACATCGACAGCCACCAGCATGCATGCTGAGCTTCATTAGATGCCAGCACCTTCTATGACAAACTTATCAATGTGGGGAAATTACAATTGGGTAACCCCATCTCTCTCAAAATGATCTCTCATTTGTCAGTGCCTGAGACATGACCTTTAATCTTTCCCGAAGCCTCCATTCTATAGTAACTGTGGTATGTACATAGATACAGTGTACAAGATGCACTGCAGCAATTCACAAAAGATTCTTAAAAAACACCTTCCAAACCCACAACCACTTCTGTCTCGAAGGGCAAGGGCAACAGATACATGGGAACACCATTCCCTGCAGGTTCTCCTCCAAGTCACTCAGCGCCCTGACTTGGAACAGTATCACTTTTCCTTCGCTGTCGTCAGGTCAAAATCCTGGAACTGCCTGTCTAGAATGGATGTTCCTTCACCATATAGACTGCAGAGATTCAAGAAGGCAGCTTACCAACACCTTCTCAAGGGCACCTAGGGATGGGTAACAAATACTGGCCCAGCCAACGACACCCATATCCCACAATTAAAAATATGTTTACGCTGATTACAAGTCAGTAGGTATCTGCTTTGGCGAAATCTAAAGCATACAAATGTTTTAAAAAATGAGTAGCCAGCTGCTTGGATGTCTGCAGGCTGACCATCTGATTTTCAGTGAGTTCCAGTTCCATTCTAATGAACATTTGATGTGACTGAACATGACTGTGATCTTTGGCCATGTTCCCCGACACCTCATCTGAAGAAAATGTTGGATTGGGGTCATTGGCCTGAGACTGTACTGCGACTGCCTTTTCAATAAAATAATACATTCTCCCAGCAATTAAGTTTTCTAGACTCAACACTGAGTTCAACAATTTCAATTCATAACCACAGCCTCCTTAAGATTCTCGGACAGTCAATGCTGGAAATAATGCTGCTGCTGCCATTCGCACCTCCTCAAATCCTCCTTTTGAGTTATTTATTTATTGTCACATGTATCAAGAAAGGTGCAGCGTAAGAGATAGTAGAAACTGCTGATGCTGGAGTCTGAGGTAACAAGGTGTAGAGCTGGATGAGCACAGCAGGCCAGGCAGCATCAGAGGAGCAGGAAGGCTGATATTTCCGGTTGGGACTGTTCTTCCTGCTCCTCTGATGCTGCCTGGCCTGCTGTGTTCCTCCAGCCCCACACTGTGTTATCTAAGATATAGTGTAAAGCGTTTTGTCACCACAGTACGGCACCATTTTGAAATACAAAAAGAATGAAACTGAATTACATGAGGGGAGTCCATGCAAGGTGTCTTCAATCACAGTTCCAGGCCCCCTGCATGGTCTCTGCAAGGTGTCCCAGGCCTCAAGGAGTTCCCACTTTGGACACAGCAATGGCAACCCTGCCAAGAGCCCACACTTCAGGGATATCACAAACAGGAGCGCCTGCATCAGGCGCTGTCACCACCGTAGATGACAACACACTGAGTCCAGGGTTTCCAACTCAGATGGGGATCTGAATCCTTTCGCACAATCCCCATAAGTCCACAGTTTCTCCCTGCTGTAACTGCAGTTGTGCCTCTACAGGCCAGACGATCGACTGAACCTCACTCACACACACACACACAGCACACATACAGTTTCTCCCCACGATAAATGGTGCTTGTTTCTTCCGTGTTCAGAATCCCATGATATTCCAGTTACAATAAGTTGACCAACCCTGTTGGATCCTAACGTGATGTCTGATTTCTGCATCCCGACTGCAGTTCCTTGTCGTCTTATACCCAACTCAAGGCCAGTGAAACCATTTCCTTTTGCTGATCACCATCATCCTTTTGCTCATTAATCACTTTTAGAGTCATGGAGTATGGAAACAGGCCCTTCAGCCCAACTGCTCCAAGCCAACCAGGTTTCCTAAACTGAATGAGTCCCATCTCTCACATTTGGCCCATGTCCCTTTAAACCTTTCCTATCCACATACCTGTCCAAACGTCTTTTAAATGTTGTAATTGTACCGAACTCTACCACTTCCTCTGCAGCTCATTCCATATACGCACCACCTTCTGCTTGAAAAAGTTCATCATCAGGCCCCCTTTAAATTATTCCCCTCTCATTAAACCTATACCCTCTAGTTTTGGACTAGTTTGGCTGAAGTAAAGACCTTGGCTGTTCACCTTATTTACACCCCTCATGATTTTATAAATCTCTATAAGGTCACCCCTCAGCCTCCTACGCTCCAGAGGGAAAAAATCCCATTGTATCCAGCCTCTTCTTTTCACTCAAACCTTCCAGTCCCTGTAACACCCTTGTACGTCCCCTTTGCATCCTTTGCAGTTTATTAGCATCCTTCCTATAGTAGGGTGACAAAAATTTAAACTGTACTCTGAATGTGGCCTCACCAATATCATATACAATGGTAACATGACATTCCAACTCCTGTACTCAGTGCTCTGAATGGTGAAAGCAAGTGTGCCAAAAGCCTTTCTCACTACATGCATTCCATTCTTCTGGGGACCTTCCTTTCTCTCACTCTGTGCATGTGCCAGTCCTCTACCATCTCCAAACTTTTACAGTTCTGATGAGTGGGCAGAAAAGTGAATCTGCCTCGATGGTGCCCACATGAAGGGGAAGAGCAGAGAACCAATAAAAGGAATTATTTAAATGTAAGGCCATTATAAATAATGAGATAGAGTAGGTGCCTTTTCTTCCACACAGTGAGGACACAGAGAAAAGCTAAATGATCAGGATGGTGCATTTGAAACCAGGAAACATCAAAAGGAGGGAGGTTCTTCGAAGCATTGGTGAAATCAAGATAGGAAAGAAAATGTCTGATGGATGCATAATAAGTTGGGAACCAGGTAGCCAGTATTCCCTCTAAGTTGGGAATTGTGCAGAGATGCAGAGTTCCTGTTATTAAATACAATGAACTGGGGACGCCAAAATTCCAAGACAGAAACACAGAATGCTGGAGGATCTCAGCAGGTCTTTCAGCAGCTGTGGAGAGAGAAACAGCGTTAACAGTGACCGCTTTGCAGAGCACCACCGCTCTGTCGGTAAAAATGAACCCGAGCTTTCAGTTGGCTGCCATTTCAACAGGCCACTGTGTTCCCACGCCAGCATTTCTGTTGCAGGTCCGCTACAGTGTTCCAGTAACTCGCAGCACAATGTTGAAGAGCAACATTTCATTTTCCGCTCGGCAACCCTTAAGGCTCATTGTTGACTTCAATAATTTAGAGTCTGATTCCATCGTTGTACATCTTTTTCCCACTCCCACACTCAGTCCTGGATTGCCTTTAGCACAGTCACCCATTCTCATATACCCCTAAGCCCATTGTCTCATTATGTGCGTTACATTCAGTACAGGTAACCCGTTCGCTCCTAATCTTAGCGCTTATGGTCACTGTCAGTAGTCACACAGAACCAGGTTATTGTCCAACATGTTAATTTGAAATCATCAACTCTTGGAGCACTGCTGAGCTTGCTGATGAGGGAGCAGCGCTCCGAAGGCTTGTGACTTCAAATAAACCTGTTGGGCTGTAACCTGGTGTCATGTGACTTCTGACTTTGTCCACCCCAGCCCAACACCGGGAACTCCACATCCTATTATCACTGAGACAGCTTTTCTTCTTTTGTGGCCAGCTACCCGTAATCCCCTTGCTTACCTACCTCTTTCATCTCTTTCTCTCCGGGCACCATCTCCACCAAACTGCCCCCCTTACCCTTTCCTCCTCCTCCAACCGCCCACCCACGTCCAGGCTAGGCTTCAGCAGAAATAATTTTCCTTTGCTGCGATCAGTTCTAATGAAAAATCATGGATTCTAAATGCTAACGCTGCTTTCGTCCCACAGATGCTGCGAGACCTCCTGAGTTTCTCCAGCAATTTCTGCTTTTGTTGACATTTAATGTCCAGTACCTGAAATAACTTCATGTTATCCTGTCACCACGTCACCCTTTATTTACTGAGGAGCTTCCTTGCCTTTAATATTGCCTCATTCAGAGTGTAACTCTCCTTTGATCTGTCAGCCAGGTCTCCCTGATTGGCGCTGTTAATCTGGGCCAATCAGGGAACTCATATTCAATGAGGTCCAACTGGCTAAACCCATTCCAATCACTCCAGTGTCCTTCATCAGAATTTTTGTCACTGGCAAAGAGTCTCTGGAAACATTTATTCTGTTTCTCACTCTACAGATGCTGCCAGGCCTGCTGAGTGTACCTAGCATTCCCTGTTCTCGCTTAGCGCTCTGTTTAAGTTGTGTATGCCAATCTTATTGGGATCATTCTGTGTGACAAGCCTGAATACACTTAATACTTGGGTGAGGGGGACGCAAAAGGACTGGGGAAAATGGGCACATTTGTGTGGCCCATGTACTGTCACCAACCCAGGAGAACATAACAATTGAGGGTCACCTAAGCTTTTAGCTTGTTTTATACCTAATAAATGATCTAGATTGAGGAGCCCCAAGCATGAAAACTACATTTGTAGATGATTCAGAGCCACGGTTGCCGAACAAAGCTAAGTAGGATGAGCTCCAGGATAAATTGACTAGACTTCAATGTAGGGAAATGAAGCATGTTTCATCAAATCCAGAAAGGAAATGTTACTTAAATGGACAGAGAATATTTAAATGGAACTTGAGAGAGCTTTGAATGACTTTTGTTTAAAGGGGAGGCAAATTCAAATTCAGACATAATTTGTGGAAACACCGAGCAAATGACCAAACAATGGAGAAGGCTCCCTGGAAGAGCGTGGAAGCCAATAGTTTTGATATATTAAAGACAACTTAGGTATTTTTTCAGCAAGTACAACATATGAATATGTTGAGCCAAGGCATGTGGGAAGTGTTATATGGTTGGGTGGGATAAATGATTTTGAAACTATGAATTTCACACATTTTATCTCTGGTCTGTATCTCAGCTTATGCCTGAATGCATTGTAGAATAATGAATGGAGTGGTTAGCACTGTTGCCTCAAAGTGCCAGAGACCTGGCTTCGATCCCATCCTTGGGCAACTGTCGGTGTGGAGTTTGCACATTATCCCCATGTCTGTGTGGGATTCCTCCCGGAGCTCCTTCTACAGATGTGCAGGTTAAGTGAAATGGCCATGAGAAATTGTGGGGTGATAGGGATGGCTAGGATAGGGGATGGATCTGGATGGGATGCTCTTCAGTGGGCTGGTGCAAGCTGAATAGGCCAAATGGCCTCTTTTCGTACTGCGCAGTTTCTATTCCTTTGTTTCTGTTCAATAAGAAGTAAAACTAGATGAAATAAAAATGAAGGAGGATCAGCTATGTGACAACACAACCTGTGTCTAAACAGAAGAGTCGAGAGAGTCATAGAGACCCACAGGGATATTAAAAGGTCCTTTGGCCTGTGCCGATCAAAAACAATCTCGCTATTTAAATCCCATTATTCCATTTTCCAGCACTTGATCTTCTCGTCTTGCCCAACTTGACACTTCTAACCTTGCTATTGCATATCTAAGTACATCTTAAATGCTGTGAATTTCTGCCTCTATCTCTCTAAAAAGCAGTCAGTTCCAGATTCCCATCATCCTCTGGGTGAATTTTCTTTCCTTGCATCTCCTGTAAACCTCCTGCACTTTCCCTTAAATCTATGGCCATTCCATCAAGGGGAGAAGTATCTTTCCTGCCTGCCCTGCCTATGCACCTCATAACTGTATACATTACAATCAGGTCCCCTCCGACTCCTCTGCTTCAAAGAAAACAACACCAGCCCAGGCACCTTTGTGGTAAATGTTCTCACCATCGTCTCCAACCATTCAAGACAATCAAGCGCTCCAGACAGTGAAAGACCTTGAATATTCTGAGCACTTGGCAAATGATGCACTTACTTTTGACTCTCCCTTGGCAGTTTACCAGAGCTGGTAAAATTGAATTTGGCTCATAATCCAAAGCTGATAGTTGTCAGTCGGAGATGAGAGACTGTGACAAACTTTGGTGGTGATGCTCCAAATGTCACACACCTGCCTAAAACAAGGAATGAACTGGTTTCTCTTGCTTTGATAGCGTCAAAATTTCTCTGTGTGGCATTTCTGGTGCTACCTTTGCAATGTCTTGCTGCATAATGAAAGCATTTAGCATTTAACAAGAACAGGTCAATGTTTTTTTTCTGCCAATGTGGTATATTGCATCCACTGTACCCGGTGCGGCTTCCTCTACATTGGGGAAACCAAGCGGAGGCTTGGGGACCGCTTTGCAGAACACCTCCGCTCAGTTCGCAACAAACAACTGCACCTCCCAGTCGCAAACCATTTCCACTCCCCCTCCCATTCTCTAGATGACATGTCCATCATGGGCCTCCTGCAGTGCCACAATGATGCCACCCGAAGGTTGCAGGAACAGCAACTCATATTCCGCCTGGGAACCCTGCAGCCATATGGTATCAATGTGGACTTCACCAGTTTCAAAATCTCCCCTTCCCCTACTGCATCCCTAAACCAGCCCAGTTCATCCCCTCCCCCCAATGCACCACACAACCAGCCCAGCTCTTCCCCCCCACCCACTGCATCCTAAAACCAGTCCAACCTGTCTCTGCCTCCCTAACCGGTTCTTCCTCTCACCCATCCCTTCCTCCCACCCAAAGCCGCACCCCCAGCTACCTACTAACCTCATCCCACCTCCTTGACCTGTCCGTCTTCCCTGGACTGACCTATCCCCTCCCTACCTCCCCACCTACACTCTCTCCACCTATCTTCTTTACTCTCCATCTTCGGTCCGCCTCCCCCTCTCTCCCTATTTATTCCAGTTCCCTCTCCCCATCCCCCTCTCTGATGAAGGGTCTAGGCCCGAAACGTCAGCTTTTGTGCTCCTGAGATGCTGCTTGGCCTGCTGTGTTCATCCAGCCTCACATTTTATTATCTTCTAATGTGTTTTTTCAGACTGGTACGATGCTGATGAATTCTCCAAATGAGATCTCCACGGAAATGACCTCTGAAGAGTGCAGATGTTCTAAGGAGCTCTTCGGGCATCGTTTTCTTTTCTGTGTTATTTTTAGTTGCTGGCTTTGAGCTGAAAGGTAAGCATTCTTAAAGTACTTCATTGATGCAGGTTCGAAGCCATGGAGTAATAAAATGTTCATTATCCGGTTTGGACTCTGGCTGTATTGTGTGATAAAATTAGAGTATGGATACTGATTAATTTCATCTTTCCTATAAGAGCAATGAAAGGTACCACGCATAATCACGTTAGCATTGGGAAAGTTGTGCATGGTTAATTAGGAGGATTAATGGCCTCAACTGTGCATATTGCAGCCTAAATTGGTTTCTTGTTAATGCACCAATTTTAAGCCACTGTTGGGTCTGGCAATGGTAGCTATAAACAGAAGGAAATGAAGAAAGCAGATTTTCTGAAGAAGGGTCCAGACCCGAAACGTCAGCTTTCCTGCCCCTCTGATGCTGCCTGGCCTGCTGTGTTCATCCAGCTCTACACCTTTTTATCTCATATTTGGCCTTGGGAGCTTACAACCCAATGGCCTGAATATTGACTTCACCAGTTTCTAAATCTCTCCTCATCCAACCTGTCCATCTTCTGACTGACCTATCTGATCCACCCTTCCCACTGACCAATCATAATAACCTCCCATGTGCATCCACCAATCTCCATCCCACCTACCCTCCCCGAGTCCCAAGCTGGCACACTCCAAGGTCCAGGGCTACGTGCTGAGGGAGACACTAAAGCTTGAGGCAGCTGCTGCCAAGGTGCAGAGAGGAATGTCTACCATCTGAGGTCTTCCAGCCAAAGATAAATGGGAGCCCATTAAGTTAATTGCGCCCCCCACCTCACCCAGTACTTCAAATATGTGTAAATATAATCTTGCACACAAGTAGGAAACGCTTTTGATTTGTTTGTTGGATAGAGTCAAATTCCAATGTTGGCTTTCTTCATTTGCTACTGTACAGAACCAAAGTACTTTAGTGACTATGTATGTACCTTTTTTTAATCAATGAAGTATACTGGAAATTTAAAAAAAGGAATTCTCAGTACAGCAAGCCAGTATTGATCTATCATGTTCATAGCCTGAAGTGGGATTTGAACCCAGAAACTTGATAATTCAGATGTAAACACATTACCTGCTAAGCCACAGTTGTGTCAGAGACAGCTTGTCATCATCATTGGGTATGTATTTTGCTAAAGGAGCCAATCATCACCTTCTGCTCCATTTTAACCATCCCTAGTCTCTTGTTTTGCTGCCACAGATTGACGCTGGGAAAGATCTGGCTCATATTAAAGTCAAGATTCTGTTTGTTTAATTAGAAAATGTTTACCTCTAAAGAATCGAGCTCTTTAAAACCATTGTTCTTCATGGGCAGCACAGATGCTCAGTGGTTAGCACTGCTGCCTCAGGGTGCCAGGAACCTGGATTCAACTCCATCCTTGCCAACTCTCTGTGTGGAGTTTGCACATTCTCCCTGTGTCTGAGTGGGTTCACTTCGGGTGCTCTGGTTTCCTCCCACTGTCCAAAGATGTGCAGGCTAGAAGGATTGGCCATGCGAAATCACCCATAGTGTCCAGAAATGTGCAACTCAGGTGGGTTAGTTAGGGAATATGCAGGGTTATACGGTGGGAGGGTGGCTCTGCAGAGGCTAGGTGTGGGCTTGATGGGCCAAATGGCCTGCTTCCACACTCTAGAGATTATATAAGCTATCAACCATGCTAAAAGTTACCATACGTCAGAAAGTGAACAGATCCAGCCATATAAGCACTGTGGTTACGAGAGCCACTCTGCGGCTGGGAATTCTGCAGCAAGTCACCCACCTCCTGATTCCCTGAAAGTCTGCCCACCTATTAAAATGCACAACTCAGGAGCGTAATGGAATAGTTTCCACTTGCCTGGATGAGCGCCTCTCCAACAACTCAACATAACAATGAGGCGAAGCTCTCTGAGGCTGCTCCTCCATTCAATAAGATCATGGCTGATTGATTTTAACATCACCTCTACATTCCTGGATATTCCCGACAATCTTTCGCCACAGTGCTCATCTTGGAACTATCTACCTCTGGCCTCTGATATAACAAAGTGAGGAGCTGGATGAACCCAGCAGGCCAAGCAGCATCTTAGGAGCACAAAAGCTGACATTTCGGGCCTAGACCCTTCGTCACTACCTCTGTCCTCTAATTATTTAAACATTCCGCATCCACTGCCTTTTAACGGAGAGAGTTCGAAAGACTCACAACATCCTGAGAGAGAAAAAGAACATTTCCTCATCTCTGTTTTAAATAAATACACCCTTATTTTTACACCATATCCACTAGTTCTAGAGTCACTGAGTCATACAGCACGGAAACAGACCCTTCGAACCAACCAGCCCACGCCAATCATGTTCCCAAACTAAACTAGTCCCACCTGCCTGTGCTTGGACCATATCTTTCCAAACAATTTTTGTTCATGTACTTATCCAAATGCTTCTTAAACATTGTAACTGTAGATGCATCCATCACATGCTCTGGCAGCTTATTCCACACACAAACAACTCTGTGTGTAAAAAAACGAGGTTGGTTGGCTCACTGAGCTGGTTTGTTGTTCCGCAGATGTTTCATTACCATGTCTGATAACATCCTCAGTGCAGCCTCTGATGAAGTGTTGGTGTGTTTTCCCACCTGGTCTTTAAACTCTGGGGTCTACTGCGATGGATTGCCTCACTTCATGTTTCTTCTGCAGTGAAATGTATACGGGGTCGAGTTCAATGTGTTTATTAATAGCCCACTTCATGGAGTGGCATGCTTCTAGGAATTCTCTTGCCTGTCTCTGCCTAGCCTGTCCCAGGATCTTGGTGTTGTCCCAGTTGAAGCTGTGGTTCTCCTTGTCCATGTGGATTGAGATGAGTGAGCGTTGGTCATGTCTTTTTGTAGCCAGTTGGTGCTCATGTACTCTTGTAGTTAGTTTCCTTCCTGTTTGTCTGATGTATTGTTTCTCGCAGTCTCTGCAGGGGATCTTGTAGAGATCCTGGAAGTGAGGCAATCTATTGCAATGGACCCCAGAGTTTAAAAACCAGGCGAGAAAACACACCAATGCTTCATCAGAGGCTGCACTGAGGATGTTACCCAGCATAGTAATGGAATGTCTGTGGAACAACAAACCAGCTCGGCGAGCCAACCAACCTCTACACCCACAACCCGAGCTACAAGTCTACTCCAAAACCTTAGTGTGTGAAAAAATGTTGCTCCTCCCCATGTCTTATTTAAATCTTTCTCCTCTCACCTTAAGAATATGGTTCCTAGCTTTGAACTCTCCCACCTTAGAGAAAGACCCTTGTCGTTTGCCTTATGTATGCATGTCATAATTTTATAAATCTCAATAAGGTTCCCCCTCACCCTTCTACACTCCAGTGGAGTTCCATATTGTCCCCTAACAGGAAATATCCTTTCCACATCCACCTAGTCCCCTCAGGATCTTGAGATAGCAAGATCTGCAGATGCTGGCATCAGAGATCACAAATGTGGTGTTGGAGGAACTTGGCATCATAGAGGGCAATTAAACAACGTTCTTGACTGGCACCCCCATCCGCCACACCCACTGCATCCATCACCCATATGCACAGTGGCAGCAGTGTGTACCATCAAAAGATGCACTGCAACAATTCACTAAAGTTCCTTCAGCAGCACCTTCAAAACTTGCAAACTCTACCATCTAGAAAGAAGAGGACAGCAAATGTTGGGGAACACCGCCACCTGTAAGTTCCCCTCCAAGGCACTCACCACCGTGACTTGAAACTTTATTTGTATACCTTCAGTGTGTTTGGGTGAAAATCCCGGAGCTCCTTCCCTATTGCATTGTGGATGCACCTATAGCGCGTGGGCTGCAGCGGTTCAAGTCATCATCATTCACAGCCCCTTGCAGACAAGGATGACTCTCTCCCACTCTCAGGGTGAGTCTGTAGGTGGCTGTACAGACCAATGTGGTTACCACAGACTCTTGGGGCAGAAGGTGGTCATGGGAAAGGAGTGGGTGGGGCACAGGTGTGACAGCGCGCCCCTTTCGCTGTTTCGCCCGGCTTCCATTTTTTCCCAATAACAAGTCTCGAGGGGCTCGACACCTTCCCAGGCGCTCCTCCTCCTCCACTTTGGATGGTCTTGGAGCCAGTGATTCCCTGGTGCCTGTGGGAATGTTGCACATCACCAGTGAGCCTTGAGGGTATCACTGAGGAGCTTCCTCTGTCCATCTGGGGCTTACCTGCCATTTCAAAGCTGGGAGTAGAGCAGCTGCTTGGGGAGTCTCATGTTGGTCATGCGGACGACGTGCCCAGCCCCTTGTACCTGATCAAGGGTGGCCAGTACCTCAATGCTAGGTAGGCAGAGCAGTAGTACCTTCTCCAGGGCAACTAGGGATGGGCAATAAATGCTGGCCCAGGCAGAGATACCAACATCCTGTGAAAACACTGCTGTCATGATTTGAAGTTCATCCCATTCCTGGTCCCAAGGAGAAAGGGAGCATAAATCGTTCTTAATCCATTTGTCTTCTTGATGTTGTTAGCTGCCAAATATAGCCCGGGGGTGTCAAAGTTTCAGACATTTAGAAAGTGAAACAAATGCTATTAGCAAGCTGACAGTTAAGCACCACTTTGGGATAATCTTCAGGCCATTATACTGTGCACTGGTGAAGCGAGATGTTCTGCCTTATTTTCACCCTTTTATGGCCAAGCTGTTAGCAGAATCTGTCGAAGTAACTCCTGCTTTGGGACTTAGTAGCTCATTAATGGCCATGAGCAGAAGGTACAGGACTGGAAAGGTCACTTTGCTCATTGTCTGAACTTCAGAATGGAGGTCAGAGTTTAACTTTGCTTCTCTAGTCTTTCCATGCATGTGGAATCATAGAACCATGGAAACCCATGGAACCATGGAAGCAGGCCATTTGGCCCATCAAGTCCGCACCAACCCTCCAAAGACCATTCTACTCAGGCTTACCCCCTACTCTATCCCTATAACCCTGCATTCCTCATGGCTAACCCACATAGCCTGCACATTCCTGACACGACAGGCAATTTAGCATGGCTAACCCACCCCAACTGAGCACCAATGGACTGTTGGAGGAAACCTCTGCAGCGGCCAGGGAGGCAATGGCCTAGTAGTATTATTGTAGGGCTCTGAATCCAGAGGCCCAGATGGGGTTATAGGGAGTCTAGGTTCAAATCCCACTATGGTATCTGAATTCAATAAAAATATCTGGAATGAAGAATCTAATGAATTGACTGTTGGGGGGAAGAAAAAATGCCTGGTTCACCAACTCCCTTTAGGGAAGGAAAGTGCCATCCTTACCTGGTCTGGCTTACATGTGACTCCAGACTCACAGCTATGTGACTGACTCTGAACTGCCCTCTGGGCAATTAGGGATGGGCGCAATAAATACTGCCTAGTCAGTGACGCCCTCATCCTGTTAATGAATAAAGGAAAACAAAGGCAGGGAGAACATGCAAACTCTATGCAGGCAGTTACCTGAGTCTGGAATTGAAGCCAGATCTCTAGTGCTGTGGTGCAGCACTGCTAACTACTGAGCCATCATGCTGCTGACCCTCCATTTCTGCAAGGGCATTAAATCAATGTTACATTAAATTCCGCTCACAAGGGTAATTTCCGTATCCTACAGAATACCATGTGGATAGTAGGTACGCTGCTGACCAAAAAAAAGAGCCTTTTTAGTATTTCACAATGTGTTTTACAACCAATGCAGAGAAGGCAAAGAAGAAACTTGATAAAAGATTCTAAAAAGCGTTTGGATAGAGTAGATAGGGAGAAACTGAACACCTCAGTGAACTGAACACAAATGAAAATGCATTTGAAGTGTTTTGCGAAATAAGCAAGTGCAGGATGAGCAAAAGCTATGTTACACGGTGAGTTTTAGAGTAGATTTGTAGCTTGGGTTGTGGATGTTGAGGTTCGGTTGTCTCGCCGAGCCGGTTCATTGTTCCGCAGACGTTTCGTTACACTGCTGGGTAACATCCTCAGTGCAGCCTGCAATGAAGCACTGTTGTGTTTCCCCACCTGCTAGGGAATTCCTAGAAGCCTGGTACTCCACAAAGAAAGCCGTGAATGAACACATCGATCCCATATACACTCCATTACAAAGGAAAACCGGAAGTGAGACAATCCAGCTCAACGGATACTAGAGTTTGAATAACAGGCAGGAAAACATACCAACACTTCATCAGAGGCTGCACTGAGAATGCTACCAGGCATGGTAATGAAATGTCTGCGGAACCACAAACCAGCTCAGTGAGCCAACCAACCTCAACATACACAGTGAGTGGTCCAGGTCTGGGAGGGTCATGGAAGCAGGTTCAAATAGGGCATGCAAGAGGGTACCTGACGATTATTGAAGTAGAAGCAATGTGTAGGGCTGCAGGATAGAGACTGATGCTAAATTAACGTGCTTACAAAGCCTGTGCAGACAGGATGGGCATTCCTCACCGTCAATATTCTGCGGGTGGCACACTTGTTTCTTTCTGAAGGGCAGTCAATGTTGTGCTGTAGGAAATGTGGAAGCAAACTCCCATAGGATATGTTGTCAGGAATAATGGGAACTGCAGATGCTGGAGAATGCAAGATAACAAAATGTGGAGCTGGATGAACACAGCAGGACAAGTAGCATCTCAGGAGCACAAAAGCTGACGTTTCAGGCCTAGACCCTTCATCAGAGAGTAGTCAGGAAAACCAGTTTTGTGGTGATTCCCCGGGATTTCTGCCCACGTCTCCTTTAAAGTACTGTTGGGATTTTCCAGGTCCGTGAGACATTAGGCAATGCTTGAGTTAGGATGACAGTACATTCTTTCCCCATGCCTTTGAATGGCTTGTCCCTCTGGAGTGGTGACCCCAAATGCTCTTTACTTATTAACAGCAGACCCTTACTCCTTGCTTTAGCAACCTGCTGTTTCTGCATTGTTGGACAATCGCTTCTTCAAACCTTTTTGTTACCTTTCATGAGGTAAGGGCAATTCCTGGCTAGGCAGCATTTACTAACCCCATCCCTAATTTCCCACAGGGCAGTTAAGAGTCAACCACATTGGTGTAGGTCTGGAGTCACATGTAGGCCAGACCAGGTAAGGATGACAGGTTCCTTCCCTTAAGGATATTAGTGAGCCAGGTGGGCTTTTCCCAACAATCGACTCATTGCCATTGCTGGACTCTTAATTTTAAATATTTTATTGAGTTCAAATTCCACCATCTGCAGTGGCAAGATTTGAACCCAGATCCCCAGAACAATATCTAGGTCCCTGGATTAACAGACCAGCGATGATACCACTGGACCAACACCTCTGCCCACAGTTCCTGCTCCCACCGTCTGACCATGAGGTAGCCTATTGGGGACCACAGGCCAGTGGCTGTCCCTTTCAAGTGGAATCGTACTGAATGAGGCTATTCAGCCCATCAATGGGCTGCAGAATGGCTCAGTGCATACACAGGGAGAATGTGCAAACTCCACATGGACAGTCACCCGAGGGTAGAATTGAATCCTGGTCCCTGGTGCTGTGAGGTGGCAGTGCTGACCACTGTGCCACCATGCCTACACCAGTGGAAGCTCCCCCAACCTAAATGAGCTGAGGTGTGTTTGTGTGTTAATTCCTGCCTGTAGTGAGGGAACTAGAATATTAACTATGATTTAGGCTCTGACACTCACACTGTACAAAGTGATTGGGTCACTGGAGACAGCAGGGGGGTGAAAATAGATTTTTACCTTTGTTAGGGATTTAGCCGTATCACAATGGCTGAGTGTAGCCAATGTTTTCGTCAATAAAGTGACCTGGAATCTTACTTCAATCATCCTAATGTGGAAAGAGAGCTGGGCCATTGAAGAGAGCAGACAGCTCAGTGGGATCCTCTGACAGTATTTATAGGAGATGAGAAAGTCTGAGGTAAGAGTGGGAAGATTATGAGGCCCAGAATTCTTAACACAAAAGGAGACAGATGTCTGTTTCTCTGTGTAATTAACAATCTGTGAAGGGATTTGTGTTTGCAGCTATTGCATATTTCACAGTCACACATTCCTGTGAGGATTATTTTAATGTGCTGTTAACTGCAGCAGAAACTGGCATTCTCCCATCTTTCATTACCAGAGGTATTCCTGGGCCTATTAAATGTCATTTCCTGACTTGAGCTTCTGGAGATTTATCACTTTGGGTCTTATTCTCCAAACCTAACTTGCAATTTGAGAATTATTCCCAAACTACATTTCTCAGCAGTGATTTCCTCCTAGGCTGCCTGGCATTTTATTTACTCTCAATTAAATCCACCCCTTCCCCAAATCTCACTTTGCTTCTTCCTCTTGGCCATTATGACAAAGATGGAGGCCATTCACTCCATCAATTTGTGACAGGTCTCTGCAGTGCAATCTGGTCAGTCTCATTTCCTTGTTCCATCCTGGTAGCCCTTAATTCCCTTAAATGTCCATCTAATTTTCTTTAGAAATCATTGATTGCCTCCACTTCCATCAACCATATACGCAGCAGTTTCCAAAGAATTACCACTTATTGCAAGGAAAATGTCTTCTTACTGAAACATAGAAAGTTCTAAGGGTGCTTGATAGGATAGACATGGAAATGTTGTTTCCTCTTGTGGGAGAGCCTAGGACCAGAGAGTACAATCTCAGAATAAGGGGTCACACATTTAAAACAAGGATGAGGAAGAATTTCTTCTCTTAGCTGGTTGGGAAACTGTGAAATTCTTTACCATAGAGGGCTGGTGAGGCTGGGTTATTAAGGCTATTTGTAGAGTCATAGAGTCATGGAAATTTATAGCATGGAAACAGACCCTTCAGTCTAACTCATCCATGCCGGTCAGATATCCCTACTTGATCTAACCCCATTTCCCAGCATTTGACCCATATTGCTCTAAACCTTTCTTATTCATGCACCCATCAGATTCCTTTAAAATGTTGCCTTTTTTTCACTTCCCTAGTGGTGCCTGCTCTCTCCAAGCTTTGTAAAGTGATAAGGCTGTTTTATAGCCAATTGTTTCTACATCTTATTGAGGAATGATCCCTTTCCACCTGAGCTCCAAGGCAAATGTATTTTGAGCAAGGATTCTGGAACTGAGAGGGAAGACTTGGTCTCCCGCTGAGGAGTTTATTTTTGCCCTTTTCATTTGTGAGCTAAATCTACTGATATGCACATTGCTCCTTGCTTGCACTCTGCAATGTCACGGGTAGTAAAGCCATAGAGGCAAAGGGTCATTCAGCACAGAAACAGACCCTTCAGTCCAACCAATCTATGGTGACAATTATCCCAAACTGAACTAGTCATACCTGCCTGTTCTTGGCCCGTAATTCTCCAAACTATTCTAATTCACGTACTTAACCAATGCCTTGTAAATGTTGTAACTGCACCCACATCCCCCACTTCCTCTGAAAGTTCATTCCACATACAAACCACTCTCTTAGTATAAAAGTTGCCCCATGTCTTTTTTTAATCTTTGTCCTCTTGCCTTAAAAGTATACATTAGTCTTGAAGTACCCCGCTGTAGGGAAAAGATGCCTGCCATTTATCTTGTCTATAATCCTCATGATTTTATAAACCTCTATAAGGTCACCTCTCAATCTTTTACATCTCTGGTGAAAAAAGTCACAGTCTGTCCATCCTCTCCTTATAACTTAAACCCTCCATTTCTGGAAATATCCCAGTTAATCTCTTTTGAACACTCTCCACCTTAATAATGTCCTTTCTATAACAGGGAGACCAGAACTGGGCACGGTGCTCCAGAAGAGGCCTCACTAATGCCCTGTACAACCTCAACATCCCAACTCCTATACTCAAAGATCTGAACAATGAAGACAAGCATGCTAAACACATTCTTAACCACTCTATCTATATGTGATGCAAATTTCAAAGGATTATGTACCTGAACCCCTTAGACGCGGCTGTTCTACAACACTACCCAAGGCTGTTGCTACCTACTGTTGATTGTACAAGTCCAGCCCTTTTTTGTTTTACCCAAACATAATACTTTGCATTTTTCCAAATTAAACTCCATCTGCCACTCTTCAGCCCATTGACCCAATTGATCAAGATCTCCTGGTAACCTTAGATAACAGTTTTTACTGTTCACTCTGCCACCAATCTTGGTGCCATCCACAAACAAGCTAACCATGCCTTCTGCATTCTCATCTAAATCATTTATATCGTGGACAAACAATAGTGGACCCAGCATCAATCTCTGTGAAACACTGTTGGCCACAGGCTTCCAGCCTGAAAAACAACCCTCCACCATCACTCTGTCAACTGCCACTAAGCCAATTCTGTATCTAATTGGCAAGCTTACCCCAAATCCTACGTGATCTAACTTTACTAATTAGTCTACCATGCAGAACATTGTCAAAGGCTTTATTAAAGTCCAAGTAAACAATGCCTACTGCTAATGTGAGAAGAGATAATGAAAGTTCAAATGACACTATGAGTTAGTGAGATACTATAATGAATCTCCCTTCCTCCGACCACATCCCAAAACCAGTCCAGCTTGTCCCCACCTCCCTAACCTGTCCTTCATCCCACTTATCCCCTCCTCCACCTCAAGCCCAACCCCCATCTCCTACCTACTATCCTCATCCCGCCCCCTTGACCTATCCGTCCTCCCTGGACTGACCTATCCACCCCCAACTCCACACCTATGCTAGCCTTTACTGGCTCCATCCATCCCACCGGCACCCCTTCTAACTCTTTGGCCTGTCAGTCTTCTCTCCACCTATCTTCTCCTTTATCTATCTTCTATCTGCCTCCCCCTCTCTCCCTATTTATTTCAAAATCCCCTTCCCCTCCCCCATTTCTGAAGAAGGGACTAGGTCTGAAACATCAGCCTTCCTGCTCCTCTGATGCTGCTTAGCCTGCTGTGTTCATCCAGCTCCACACCTTGTTCTAACGAAGTTCCTGTTTGCTCCAAGCTGACACTTTCAACTTCCAAGCTGACTCAATGGTGACATGTGTAATGCAATAAAGATGAAAAAGAAGGCTTGCATGTATGTAGTGCCCTGCACAATCTCAGGAACTCCCAAAGAGTTTAGCAGACAATGAAATACTTTTGAAGCATTGTCACAGTTGCAGTGTAAGAATTGTGCACACTGCGTTGGCGATGTTAGCTGGAGGCAATTGACTAAGATAGTGGGAACGTTATAATGCAACTTTATAGAGTTTTAACTTTAGAGAATTGTGGCCGCTTCTGGTTGTCATATTTTTGGATAAAGGTGAGAACGTTCAGAGTTGATTCACGACGAATGTTTCCTGCAATGGTGGAATTTAGCTGCCAGGTTAGGTTGGAGAAGGCTGCTTTGGAACAAAAGAAGTTGCAGAGAAAGTTGAGAAAGGCAAACATGATATTGACAGATTTAGGCAACGTAGACACAAAAAAGTGATAACAAGGACCAGGGGGCACAGGTCTCAGGGTTTCAATAAGTGATGTGAGGAATGTGAGAAAGAATGTTTTTGCATAGCTAGTGGTAATGATCTGAAACTCACTGCACACCAGTTTGGTGCTAGTGGAGTTGGTCAATAGTTTTAAAAGGAAATTGGTCGGCTTTGAAGGGAAATACATTTGCAGGATCACAGGGATAAAATGGGGTTATAAGACTGACTGGCTGGAAGAATTTGAAGTTATTAGAAGAGATACAAGAAAGATTTATAAGAACGTTTCTAGGGCTGACGGACATCAGTTACATGCATAGATGGAGAAGGGCTGGGGAATTGATACTAGCTGAGATCAATCTCAGAGGCTTAAGAGTGTGCAGTTCTGAGGAAGAGTCACTGAACCCGAAAAGCTAATTCTGTTTTTCCCTTCGCAGACGCTGCTGGAGCTGCTGAGCTTTTCCAGCAACTTCGTTCTTGTTCCTGATTTACAGCAATCGCAGTTCTTTTGGTTTTTGCTCCAGATTATGTATCTGCTTACCCTGCTGGAAAACATAAATATGCATAAGCACAGATCAAGGTAACTAAAACAAAAAGGTCTTGCATTTATTTTTAACAGCACTGGTCATCTCATAATCATGCGCAGACCGTGAAGGTCTTTTGATGTATAAATCCCACTGTATCGTAGGAAGTAAAAATGTCTAATTTGTGCTCAGTGAGCCCCTACACACCAGATTATGGGTGGGATCATGATATTGAGTGAGATATAAATTTAGGTCATCAATGGGAAGAATTCTCTTACTCTTCTTCAAAAACATACCATGGGATCATTGGCTTACAGTGAAAGGTGGGCGACTTTGATTTTTGATGTGAAAAATGGGAGCTCAGGCAGTGTAGTATTCCCTCAGCAATGTACAGAATGTAGCCCAAAGTTTGAGACCAGATCTCATAAATGAGACTTGATGCTAATTCATTCTGACTCAGAGACAGGAGTGCAAATCCTGAGTCATGGCTGTCACTATGTCACTTCAATCTGCGTGTGATAACAAGCAAGCAGCCAACAGTTTAGCACTGCCTTCTCTAAGAGTGAAAGTGATGGGTTCAATACCCATTACAGAACTAGAAGATCGGTTAATACTGCGTGTTGAAACGGTGCAGTTAGCATTGACTTTCAAATGATCACTTAAACAAAGCTCTGTTAAGATAAAAGTGAAGGGCAAGAGGTTGTAATTTGATGAAAAATACAAAAACATTTTGGTATAAAAATAACACATGCTGGAAAATTTTAATGCTTCAGGAAGCATCTGTGATGAAACTTGCCCAACGCTACCCTGAGTGCAACTCTTCTTCAGCATCTCTGACAGTGCAGCACTCCCTCGGTATCTCTGACAGTGCAACACTCCCTCAGTATCTCTGACAGTGCAACACTCCCTCAGTGTCTCTGACAGTGCAACACTCCCTCGGTATCTCTGACAGTGCAACACTCCCTCGGTATCTCTGACAGTGCAACACTCCCTCAGTATCTCTGACAGTGCAACACTCCCTCGGTATCTCTGACAGTGCAATACTCCCTCAGTATCTCTGACAGTGCAACACTCCCTCAGTATCTCTGACAGTGCAATACTCCCTCAGTATCTCTGACAGTGCAGCACTCCCTCAGTATCTCTGACAGTGCAGCACTCCCTCAGTATCTCTGACAGTGCAACACTCCCTCAGTATCTCTGACAGTGTAACACTCCCTCAGTGTCTCTGACAGTGCAGCACTCCCTCAGTATCTCTGACAGTGCAACACTCCCTCAGTATCTCTGACAGTGCAACACTCCATCAGTATCTCTGACAGTGCAACACTCCCTCAGTATCTCTGACAGTGTAGCACTCCCTCAGTATCTCTGTCAGTGCAACACTCCCTCAGTATCTCTGACAGTGCAGCGCTCCCTCAGTATCTCTGACAGTGCAACACTCCCTCAGTATCTCCGACAGTGCAACACTCCCTCAGTATCTCTGACAGTGCAACACTCCCTCAGTATCTCTGACAGTGCAACACTCCCTCAGTATCTCTGACAGTGCAACACTCCCTCAGTATCTCTGACAGTGCAATACTCCCTCAGTATCTCTGACAGTGCAGCCCTCCCTCAGTATCTCTGACAGTGCAACACTCCCTCAGTATCTCTGACAGTGCAACACTCCCTCAGTATCTCTGACAGTGCAGCACTCCCTCAGTATCTCTGACAGTGCAACACACCCTCAGTATCTCTGACAGTGCAACACTCCCTCAGTATCTCTGGCAGTGCAACACTCCCTCAGTATCTCTGACAGTGTAATACTCCCTCAGTATCTCTTACAGTGCAACACTCCCTCAGTATCTCTGACAGTGTAATACTCCCTCAGTATCTCTGACAGTGCAACACTCCCTCAGTATCTCTGACAGTGCAACACTCCCTCAGTATCTCTGGCAGTGCAACACTCCCTCAGTATCTCTGACAGTGCAACACTCTCTCAGCATCTGTGACAGTGCAACACTCCCTCAGTATCTCTGACAGTGCAACACTCTCTCAGCATCTGTGACAGTGCAGCACTCCCTCAGCATCTGTGACAGTGCAGCATTCCCTCAGTATCTCTGACAGTGCAGAATTCACTCAGCACTGCACTGAAGTCTCAGCTTTTATTTTTGTGCCAGTTTCTGGAGTAGACATTTACTGAGAACATTGCAATTTTGAAGGGAGTGTATTTACAACGTAGCAATAGCTGACAACAATAAAGAATCCAATGTATCCATTGAGTGGCAAACAATCAGAATGTTCCACAAAACTTTAAATAATTCTTTCACCCTCTATTTCCCACACGGTCTGATAATCTGCAGCACGCTTGTGCTGTTTGCATGTGAGCTGAGATGGTGTTACTGTGACTGAACTGTAGAAAATCAAACTGCCACATTACACACCATTGAATGGTGAATTGGATATGACTTGTGATACAATGTGCTTACGCCGCAACAGCCGTTTATGTCACTGAGATTAAGCTGGAAGCATTGACTGTGTCTTCTGAGATGGACCAGGTTGGAACTAATTAGTCCATCTCTAAATTTGCATTCTATGAAGTGCTTGCTACCTGAATCAATCGCTTAGGTTATAATTATCCATTGTCTTTCAAAGCATCATTAGTTTGATTTACTTGACTTCTTCCAACAAGCTGAGAATGTTTCAATAGGCATCCACTCATTCTGCACGTATTTAACCTTTCAAAGCTTTGACATACTGAGCCATTCAAACTCATTGTGATTTGGTACTGATTAGCCAATGCTATTAACCATGGGAGGCTGCCCTCTGTTTGAAAAAACGTGTTTAGTGCATCTGCGTAGCCTTTGTCACACATGATCCCCTTAACAATTTGGGCCATTATAACACAGATGGAGGCCATTCAGTCCACCAAGCATGTGACAGGCCACCTTAGAGCAATCTAGTACAGTCCAATTTCCTTGCTCCATTTTTGTAACCATGCACATTTTTTCCCTTAAGAGTCCATTTGATTTATGTTAGAAATTGTTGATTGAGTCCTCTTCCATGGCCTGTATACACAGCAGGTTCCAGCTTGTTACCATTTATGGTGTGAAAATTGTCTTCTTATTGAAACGTAGAAGAGTCTTGGAAAGCTTGATAGGGTAGACATGGAAACATTGCTTTCCCTTGTGCGAGAGTCTAGGACCAGAGGTTATAATCTTACAATAAGGTGTCACACGCTTAAGACTGGGATGAGGAAGAACTCTGAGGTGGTTGTGAATCTGTGGAATTCTTTATTATAGAGGACTGCTGAGAATGGGTTATTAAGACTATTTGTAGTCATAGAGTCAAAGAGATATCCAGCACAGAGACAGACCCTTCCGTCTGACAAGTCCTTGCTGACTATATATCCTCAAGTAATCCAGTCCCATTTGCCAGCATTTGGCCCATATTCCTCTAAACTCTTCCTATTCATGTACACATCCAAATGCCTTCCAAATCTTGTAACTGTACCAGCCTCCACCACTTCCTCTGGCTGCTCATTCCTTTCAGAGTACT
This sequence comes from Stegostoma tigrinum, assembly GCF_030684315.1. Lineage (NCBI taxonomy): Eukaryota > Metazoa > Chordata > Chondrichthyes > Orectolobiformes > Stegostomatidae > Stegostoma > Stegostoma tigrinum. The sequence goes on along the minus strand of NC_081389.1, from coordinate 13,041,686 downwards.
GCATTCTATTCTGGTCTCCTTGTTATAGGAAAGATGCCATTAAACTTGAAAAAGTTCAAAAAAGATTTGCAAGCATGTTGCTGGGGTTGGAGGGTTTGAGCTATGGGGAGAGGCTGAACAGACTGGGGTTACTTTCCCTGGAGTATCAGAGGCCGAGAGGTGACTTTATAGAGGTTTATAAAATCATGAGACGCATGAATAGGGTGAGTAATTAAGGCTGTTTTCCACATTGTAGGGAGCCCAAAATTAGAGAGCATAAGTTTAAAGTGAGAGGGGAAACGTATAAAAGGGACCTAAGGGGCAACTTTTTCACGCAGAGGGCGGTGCATGTATGGAATGAGCTGCCAGAGGAAGTGGTAGGGGTTGGTACAATTTCATCGTTTAAAAGACATCTGGATGTGTACCTGAATAGGAAGGATTTGGAGGGATATAAGCCAAATCCTCGCAAACAAAACTAGATTAATTTAGGATATCCGGTCAGCATGGATGAGTTGAACCAAAGGGTCTGTTTCCATGCTACATGACTCTATGACATAAGCAGATATAAAGGCAGGTAATGAAAAGTTTGGTCAAAGAGGTAAGTTTTGAGGAACGGCTTAAAGCAGGAAAGTGTGACACAGAGAATTTTTGAGAAGGGAATTCCGGAACTTAAGACCTCATCATCTGAAGACATGGCCACCAATGGTAGAGTGACTGAAATAAAAATAAAAGAAATAAAAAACTGCAGATGTTGGAATATAAAAATAAAAACAGAAATTGCTGGAAAAAACTCAACAGACCTGGTAGCATCTGTGGAGAGAAAGCATTTTGTATTCAGTGGCCTTTCTCCAGGTCCTTTTTCAGAAGAAGTCCCTTGGAGTTTGAGAAGTAAATATTTGCTTGAACATTGGAATAAACTCTCCCCCAAATAACACACTGGGATCCTTTACACACACCTGAGAAGGAAGGTGGTTTAGTATCATAGCCAACATCTGTATCATTCTATATCACAAACTGTTTGCCCACCCAACTAAGTTAACCAAAAGCCTAGACTTAAAGGAGTTTCTATTAATTACACTGAGGAGTGGCACTGGGACATCTCAATGTCACCATCACTTGACCATCAAATGAGGACTTGAAATCCCATCTGTGCCATTTCAAGAAATACTGAATGAAAAGCCAAATTGAAATTCAAACAAGATTATTACATATCTTTCAGATATAGGAGGAACATTGATCTGCAGACATTAACTTCCAAAGACTTTATTTTCGAGAATTACCTCTTATTGAAACAATTGGTTTTTCATGTGTGTCTGTCTTGAATAAAAAAATTTTTAATGTTTTAATGCAGTTTAATAATGATTTCATTGATTAGCAAAGGCCTGCTACATAATGAGATAAGGTGTTTTTAGAATGTCAGTCTACTCAATTAATATTGCACTGGCAGAAACCCAGATAATATTTTAAATTTAAATGGAAATGGAATAATTTTCCAAAAATGTTACAGCTGCTTTTGTGTCTGTGATGCAATGATTATGGATTTCTGTTTCTGGAATCTCAAAATCCCGGTAACAGACGTATTTATAGGCAATTGAGCCAAAAAATGGAATGTATCTGCAAGGAAGAAATATACAAAAGAGTACTTTAATCAGTTTCCCTTATTTGAGTGTCTACATTTGCCATTATTACCTTTCCTGACATTAACAGCATTGCTGTACCTTACTCAGAAGAATGTACACTCACTTTCTATTCTAGGATTTGAAGAAACAATTCAGGCTGACAACTTGCTGGCTTGGTGCTGCCAAAGGAATGGGAAAATGGATAGACTGCAACATCAAAGGGTTTAGATATGCATTTGTGATGTCAAGGCATCTAAGGCTATAGGCCAAGTGCTGGAAAATGGGATTAGAATAGTTAGGTGCTTCCTTTTGACCAGTGCAGAATCGATGGGCCTAGGTGTCTTTTACTGTCCTAAGACCTCTATGTCTCTAAACTAGGGAAGTAGGCTTACTGGTAGCATTAGATATAGACACAGAAAATTGTTTTGTAGGAAAGAATTTAAACATTGCTTAAAAAGAACAAGTAGTTGACATTAAAACTGAAGAAACTATGGATGCTGGAAATCTAACACAAAAACAGAAATTGCTGGGAAAGCTCAGCAGGTCTGGCAGCACCTGTGGAGAGAAATCAGAGTTAACGTTTCGGGTCCAGTGACCCCTCATCAGAGTTTGAAGTTTCCTGACTTGCACTCATCAGGACTGCATCAGAGGAAGGCCAACTTTAAAAAGGAAACAATGACTTATGCAGCAAGAGAAGAGGTTACCGTTCAGTTGGGCTATGATTCTCATCGAGATACAGTAGGAACTGTTAGCTTTTTTTTTCAATGAGATTCCCTACAGTGTGGAAACAGGGCCTTCGGCCCAACAAGTCCACACTGCCCTTTGGAGCATCCCACCCAAATTCATCACCCTATAACCCACACACACCTGAACACTATGGGCAATTTAGCATGGCCAATCCACCTAACCGGCACATCTTTGGGCTGTGGGAGGAAACCGGAGCACCCGGAGGAAACCCACGCAGACAGGGGGAGAATGTGCAAACTCCGCACAGACAGTTACCTGAGGCTGGAATCGAACCCGTGTCTCTGGTGCTGTGAGGCTGCAGTGCTAACCACTGAGCCACCGTGCCGCTGTATCAATTAACTTTTTAAAATGTAAACTGATCAACTTAACTCTGATTGGTCAGAGCTTTGGCTTGTGAGCGCAGCAGAAATTGGTTGTTCCTTTTGTTCATTAGTTTTCCCTATTTCTGAGTTAGGCTTTCAATAAAAAAGGCAATTGAATCCTACGACTTGGAATTTTTTTTTGGCTCCTTGTCATTGCAAAGTGGGAAAGGCTGATAATTTCTCCCAAATGATTACATCTCCGATTTATGAACTTTCACCTTACAATGCTCATAAACATAATGTAATCTCATATATTTTTAAAACCTGGCATACAAAGATTTCCTGTGCCACAACGGGGTCCTTTATATGATCCTGCACTTTATTCCAACTTGCATGCAAATTGACTGGAAAATGATCTCTAGAATAGAATTTATTAGCATCCCAGGTATTGCCTATAATTTGTTGTCAGGTGACTAGAAATCCTCCATTGATTAAATCCAGCAGTGTCTGGATTTGTACACTGCAGTCTATTACAGAACATAGAACAGTACAACACAGTACAGGCCCTTTAGCCCTCAATGTTGTGCCGAACCTTTACCTTAAACCTAAGGTCAATGTAACCTCTACCACTACCTTATACTATCATACAAATACCTATCTAATAGCCGCTTAAATGCCCCTAATGAGGCCGACTCTAATGCCTGCTCCGGCAATGCATTCCATGTCCCTTTCACTCTCTGAGTAAAGAATCTACCTCTGACATCTCCCCTAATCTACCTCCACTCAAATTAAAACTATGCCCCCTCGGAATAGCTACCTCCACCCGAGGAAAAAGTCTCTGGCTATCCACTCTATCTATACTTCTGATCATTTTGTACACCTCTATCAAGTCACTTCTCATCTTTCGTCATTCTAAAGAAAAAGCCCTAGGTCCGTCAACCTTTCCTCATAAGTACCTCCCTCCGTTCCAGCCAACATTCTGGTAAATCTCCTCTGCACCTTTTCCAACACCTCCACATCTTTTCTGTAATGAGGCGACCAGAACTGGAAGCTATATTCCAGATGTGGCCAAACCAGGGTTATGCTGGCTAAATATGTATTTTTAAGAGTTTGGGTGATCCTAGGTAGATTGACAAAGTTAAATTGCCTGGGAGTGCCCAGGGATGTGCAGGCTGGGTGAATTAGCCATGGGAAATGCAGGGTTACAGGGATAGGGTGGCAGCCTGGGCCTGGATGGGATGCTATTCAGAAGGTTTGTTCAGATTCAATGGACCAAATGGCCTCCTTCCACACAGCAGGGTTTCTGCAATTTTATCAGTGATAATGGGAACTGCAGATGTTGGAGAATCCAAGATAACAAAATGTGAAGCTGGATGAACACAGCAGGCCAAGCATCATCTCAGGAGCACAAAAGCTGACATTTCGGGCCTAGACCCTTCATCAGAGAGGGGGATGAGGAGAGGGTTCTGGAATAAATAGGGAGAGAGGGAGAGAGGGGGAGGTGGACCGAAGATGGAGAGAAAAGAAGAAGAGATTACAAGAGAGTTGCAGTGGGAGAGAGATTCCCTGAGGTTGGTCCGGGAATCTCTCTCCCACTGCAACTCTCTTGTAATTTCTTCTTCTTTTCTCTCCATCTTCAGTCCGCCTCCCCCTCTCTCCCTATTTATTCCAGAACCCTCTCCCCATCTCCCTCTCTGATGAAGGGGCTCCGCCCGAAACGTCAGCTGTTGTGCTCCTGAGATGCTGCTTGGCCTGCTGTGTTCATTGAGCTTCACACTTTGTTATTCTGCAATTTTATGTTTGGTTCCTTCCAATAGTTTAGACTCTTAATGGTAATTACCTTTCTGATGACATTTGCCAACTCAGTCTGCAGGTAAAGTATTCCACCTTGATTTGGCTATTGTGTTGGCGTAGTCCATATAACAATCAGTCATACAATTATAGAATCATAGAATCTCTACAGTGTGAAAGCAGGCCATTTGGCCCATTGAGTCCATTACCCTATCCCTATAACCCTGCATTTCCAATGGCTAATCCATTGATGGACATTAGAGTTTTTAGGCAACCCATCAAGTTTACAAGATTATGTTTCTCGGCATTACTCCACAAATGATCAGATTCCTTCACCTTACATGATGAGGAATGTTTGGTTTATTTATCTAAACTACTTATTGAATTAAACCAGGAAAACTGTTTACGAGGTAAGACTTGAGTATTCCTTAAACAGATAGATAATTGATTTATTTGAAAACATCAGGATGGCATATGTTGATCACACAAGCAGAACAAGGAACCACACTGAATGACATTATTATAGAAATTATTAATTAAAAATAAGATAAAATGACAAATCAAGATTGATAATATATAAACATTTCAGTATTTAATAATATGATAATATAGGACATGAGTGTTTCTGTATAAAGTTGTTAGTTATTGAAGTCTTTCGTCTTGTGTTCCTCATGACAATTTGCAAGAATACCTAGGAAAACTAACATGAATACTTTATAGAAGGACAGTGCCTAGTAGTTGACAAGTGGAATTTGATTGGTAGAAGAAATGCTATGGAGAATGCAACAGTTAACGATGATTGACTGTTAGCTGCCAGGCTTTGTTCAGATTTCAAACCAGATAGTTAACTCCTACTGTTCATGGCAAAAAGTACTTTTCAGCCATAATTATAATTATAGCATGGTGCGTGATGCTTCTTTAATTCACAGAATAAAAATTAAATGTCCGGTGAAACTCACAATTTGTATAGAAATCAATAAATCATTTGTTGTTTAATTAAAATCTCAAAAACTGATGAGTTATTTGAGTTTGTAAAAGTAGGGAATTGGGCTGTCTTGTAGTTTATTTGGAGAATTGTGGATTTTCACCTTAATTCCATCCTCCATTTACTTTCATGTGCTTCTGGCAAGAAATTAGCAGCATTTTGAAGGCAGAGCTCAAGAAATTTTCTAACAATGTCCACCTTTTGACAAGAGACAAGGGAACATACTTACAAGTGTCTAACTGTATCACAGTTTCTTTGGTACACATTATAGCAATTAAGACAGGAGTTCATTGAGGAATGGCAGCATGGTGACTCAGTGATTAGCAGGGCTGCCTCAAAGCACCAGGGACCGGTGTTTGATTCCAGCCTCCACATTGTCTATGTGGAGTTTGCAGGTTCTCCCCATGTCTGTGCAAACTTCCTTCAGGTGCTCAGGTTTCCTCCCACAGTACAAAGATGAGCAGGTTAGGGTGGATTGGCCATGCTAAATTATCGTAGTGTATAGGGATGGGCAGACTAGTTGGATTAACCAAGGGAAATGCAGGGTGACAAAGATAGGGTCAGGGAGTGGATCTGGGTAGGATTCTCTTCAGAGGGTTGGTGTGGTCTCGATGTTTCTAAACGGTAGGGATCCTATGATAAGTGGAGCACGAACAATTGAATTCATTCAATATGTCACAGTGGCTGCAACATAAAAGAAGTGTTGATAATAATCATTTGGGCCAGGGTTAGCCCTGAGATTCACCTTACAAACATTTGCTAGTTTGTTTACAAACTTTAGTTCCCTTCACTTTTCTTGCAGTCCTCATTCACCAATCATATTAACCACATTAAAATAAAACCAAGAACTGAGCATGCTGGAAAACCCTAAATCAAAACTGTTCCCTGATGGAGTCCTGATGAAAAATCACTGGACCTGAAACATTGTCTCTGCTTTCTCTCCACAGATGCACCCAGGCCTGCCGAATTTCTCCAGTTATTTCTGTTTCTGTTTCACATTAATCACGGTCTCCGTCACTAACCCTTGTACTCCATCAGTGATCTTTACCCTCCATTGGTGAGTAAATTGATTCTACCTTTGCCAAGTCTAGAGTTAAACTTGCCTGCATGCCCCAGCATAAAAAAAAATCAATGGAGACCATGCAAATTGACTATTAAATGGATCTACCAGATATGGCAGTAAAAGACCACATCAATATTAGGAGAAGGTTGTGAGTTGTAAATCATTAAAAAATTTGGAAGCATGTAACATTAACAAAAAGTGACTTACATTTTGGAGACACAGTTGTTATTGTATGCTGGGTGAGTGCTTATGAATAGTGTTTGGATACTTAGATATCAATCAAGAAATGTTTGTAATCAACCTGGAATGTGATGGAAGAGGAAACAATTAATCCTCTCCTGTACGATAATATTTCCAGCTGTTGTAATCACATCAAGGATCAAATTAAACTCAAAGTGTTAGTCTCTTGCAACCTGAACATATCATCTTGTTGTCTCTGTCACTAAATCAGAAAGGAGCAAGCATTTTTCTCTTGATGTTTCTGAAGAGGAAGAAAGAGTGCATGTTAGTGCTTTATATAAAATTTGATGAAGTCAGTATATTGACACAAGCGTAAATATTGAAAACCAATTACTGCATCTGTTAGTCACTTTAGTTAAGTAAAGTTGCCATAGTCCCAAAGCACCATAAAACAGTTGTTTCATCAGATGACCAGTGGCAGTTTAACAGTCATTACACCTCACACAAAAAAAAGAGATTGAGAAGGCAGGGACTTCATGGCAACCTCAGCCAGTGCAGGAATTGAATCCATGCAGTTGGCATCACTCTGAATCACAAACCAAACCTTGAAATTGTAGAGCCAAAAACGAAATTGCCAGTGTCTCACCTGATCATTCAGAGATGGAAAACTTCAAAGATATCTTCTAGGGGGCAGAGTGAAGGGTTGTATAAAGAGGGGCCAAGATGAATGGAGTTGATCATCCGTGTCATAGAGCAGTGTGGGTGAGCTACAGTGGGCGTATGAGCATGCTGTGAGACAGTGATTATGGCACACCATGGCAGCAGGTTGCCTGGCATTAGCGGTACGAGCAATAATTCTTGTGAAGATCCTTGGCACATTTTACTACATCAAAGGTTTTATCTAAGTGCAAGCTGTTGTTAACTAAACTGTTGAAAATATCATTTGATGGGAAAATATCTGGGCAAGTTCTGTTGTGTTGTTTGAAGGTCTCATCCTAAAACAAATCTGATTTGTCAGACTGGGCTGCATATGCAATCCCTACAAACATTAAATGGGACTGCAAGAGGTAACGAGAGGCAGAGATATTAGATGAATGAAATGCCAAAGGAAAGTTATGCCTCAGTTGGGCTTTGGCTGGTTAATTTAACAAGAATACTGGAAAAATTACAACAGCTGGCCATAGAGCCATAGAATTCCCTACAGTGCGGAAGCAGGCCATTCGGCCCATCGAGCTATCACTGCCCCATCCGAAGAGCAGCCCACCCAGACCCACCCCATTCCCTGTTACCCTGCATTTCCCATGACTACCCCATCTAATCTACACATTCCTGGACACTATGGGCAAGTTAGCATGGCCAATCCACCTGACCGCCACACCTTCGTACTTTAGGAGGAAACCAGGGCACCTGGAGTAAATATATGAAAAATGGTCAGCCAATACTCCATCTCCATCTCCATCTGCATGTCCATCTCTCTCACCCCCTCTCTCTCCCTATCTCTCTCTCTCTCTTTCTGTCTCTTTCTCTATCTCTGTCTGTCTCTGCCTCTCTTTTTCAGTTCTGACCCCTGCAACGATGTTTGGAAATGATTCTCAAATTTCCAGTTACTGTCTAGAAGGATCATGAGGTAGGATTTCATATTTCCATACTACAGAAACATTTTATCGGTTAACTTTTTTAAAACAACAGAAAATCTCTCAGTATAACTGTTCTTCACTCTTTCCCTAAAATGAACACTGCCCCACTGTCTCAGCAAGACTGTGGGTGTATCAACTGACTAAAAGTTACAGTGATTTAAGACTATGGATTACCAATACCTTCACAAGGGAAGTTAGAGGTGTGCAAATAAGATTAACTTACCCTACCCAGCAATATTCATATCTTATGAATGATTAAAAACTATCTTAATCTTTCAAGAACCAAACCAATGTTAATCTTTGCTCTCAGGAGCTTCTTAAACCTAATTTCTGATCCTTGAACAGATTTTCACAGCAAGCATCACCTTCAAAATTTTTCCCTTTTGTCAAAGCTGGGTAAGTCTTCCTTCTTGATTTCAATCTTCATGATCCTGCCCTCTTTAATTCAAATGTAAGATCCCGGCTACATTCTGAACAACAGAGACTGACTATCTCTATCTGTCTTCACTCTTTCTCTCTAAGATTCTCACAAGTAGACCTATCTGTGATGTTTATGAACATCAGGTTATGTTTCCTAAGAAAATTCTGGAGGCTGATACCACATTGACTTTCCATGGTATGTTCCCCTCTCAAAGTCCACCTCTAAAGAAGTATGAATCACAAGGGCCCCATATCCAGGTCAAATTATAGATTAACTATCTTTAATACCCCAAGTCCATTATCTCCTGAAATTTTCAAGTATAACCGTGCATAAAATATGAAATTTTGACTACTTTTTTTTATAGATTTGAAGACTAAGGCCTGGATGTTCACTCCTGACGTAAGTGTTCAGAATTGGGAGAAATCCCAATATTCATAATGATTTCAATGAGGAAGCATTTCCCAATCTCTTATTGTAAGACTGTACTACTGTGTTTTAGATTCTCAGACCAATAGAAACAATCTCTATCCAATCAAGTCTCTGAAGAATCTGGTATGTTTCAATTAATTTGTGGCTCAACCTATTAAACTCCAGAGAATATTGGACAGTTATGGACTGGAGTAAACCCCTCAAAATATATTAAGAAGATCACCTATACCCCAACATTATTTTTATTTTTTAACTGCAAGAGCAAGGCATTGTGTTCCGAATGCAAAACTACTGGGCTTGAAGCAAAACACACTTTATTCCAACACTATAGTTAAAGTACAAACAAAAGAAAGAAGAATTGGAATAATTTAACTCTTTTGGAAAAATTAAAAGAATAATAGATTATTTAAATTCTAAACAGCAACTGTTCCAATATGGTAACATCCCATGAACACACCCTTGGCAAAGGCAAATTCAGTAAAATAGATTGTCCTAGATGCAGGCAGAAAGAGAACCCCAGCTTTTAACTGTAAAAGAGAGAGGAATGACAGATTCCACACCCAGCGTCAAGACCCCAGCAACTGCTAAAAATTAAACTAAAACCCTGGTTTTCTGGGAGTTTGATCCCACCCTTTCATGTTGCTTCTATTGTTCCAACTTAAGAAAACAACCCAGGCCCTCACAAGCTGTTTATTGGCTTGAAACAGACCACCTGACATATCTGTTTCAATTTCTCTTCATAAAAAAAATCCAGGGCAAAATACATCTCTCAAAACCATAGGACGATCACGGGAGCCAATTATAGTAATATTTCTTTGTAACTGACTTAACTCCCTTGCATGAAGGCCAGCATGGAATGTGTCTAATTGCTTTCTAATTGCATATTAACTTCTGGCATTCCTGCATTGTCATTTACAAGTGTCATATCTCTCAAAAAAATTGCTGATTTTCTCCTCTTATGAGCAAAGTTAATAAGTTCATAATTTCCCTCTATATAGTCAACTTGTCACGTGCTTACATAAGCTGACTGTGTCTCTTTATGACCTCTTTGCATCTTGTCTACAGCTTGCCTTTCCACACAGCTCTGAATAATCTGCAAACTCAAATGGCTTATCCAAGTCATCAATAAAGATTAATCATTAGCTGAAACTGTAACACTGACCCTTATGGCAATCTACTTCTTTTTCTAATACCAATTTGAAAATCCATCATATGTGCCATCCCATGAAATGTCATCTATTGTGTGGCACCTTATCAAATGCCTTGGAAATCTAAACACACTTTATTGGGACATATTTATTGGTTCTCCTTTATTGAGCTCACTAGTTATATCCTGAAAAATCTCCAATGGGAATAGTCTCTGGTTTAAGGGGTGCCAATTTAAGACTGAGACAAGGAAGAGTTTCTTGTCTCAGAGACTTATGAGTCTTTGGAACTCCTTGCCACAGAGAGCTATGGGGTCAGAATCTTTGTGCATGTATAAGGCTTTGATAGACAGATTCTTGATCAATCTGGGAATCAAGGGTTACGGGGAGAGGGCAGGACAGTGCATGTGAGTTGAATGGCATATCAAGCTTGAGGGGCCAAAAGGCGTCCCCCTGTTCCTTTTTCTTATGGTCCTATGGTTTTGTTAAACAGCATTTCCCTTCTTTAAAACTATCTTGTCTTAAACATACCGTAATTTTCCAAATGCATTGTTAAGACATCCTTAATAATAGATTCCAGCATTCTTCCAATGATTCATTTTGGGCTAAATGGCCAGCCATTCCCTGTTGCCTCTCTCCCTCCTTTCCTGAAAAGTGTTCTCTTTGCCAGTTTCCAAGCTGATGATACTGTTTCTGAACTTAGGGAACATTACGGAATCATAGCTAGCACTCTCACTACTTCTGCAGCTATCTTTTGGATCTTTAGGTTGAGGGCCATTAGACCCTAGGGATTTTAATCCCAAAAATTTCTCCAACACCTTCCCTTTGATAATATCAGTTACCTCATGTTATTTAGTCCCGATATTGCATTCAGTTCCAGGTATGCAGCTTATGTCTTACGCTGTGAAGCCAGACAACAGACAGAACAAAAAAAAATCCATTCATTATGAATTAGCACTGATTGTATCTCCTTGTAAATGCTGTGTAATGACCAAAGTAAGATTTTAACAAAGAAAAAATAGTCTGAAATTCAACACATCTGTTTTCAATTGCCAATATTGAGAATATTGCAGTTTGAACAGCTTTCTGGGGAGGAGTACATCCATGCGTACATGCATTGGAGAAGTACATGTATAAAAAATAAACAGCACTGAGAAAGATTGATCCAGTCCATCAGAATGATTCATATACTGCTTTGGTCTATTGTGTTTGAGTGCTGGAAGGCTGCCTTCCACAAAGGAGTTGAAACATCTGGGTAAGTTAAATAGTGCACTTCAGGTGCAAACTATATGGAGGGAACATTTTTTAAATGTGTCTGTAATTGCAAATAGATGTTAGATTATAACTGTTGGCATGGGGGGAAACTAAAGATTTATGTAGTCAAAGCAGAGGAAAATTGCATTATAATTGAAACCATTTTTAATCTATAAACTGCTGCTATTTTTTTTAACATGACTTCCTGCTCTCAGATTCAAATAAACATGAAGTCAATGTCAATGAAATTTGTTTTGCTATAATAAGTATCAGAGTAATTATTAAAAGAGAGCTATGAATATCTTTGGGGTACATTCCCTCTATCGCCTTGACAAAGCTTGCTGGACCTCATTTTGCTCCTGCAATTCTCAAATCAGGAACAGGATGGAATACTGATGAGTCTCCTAAAGAGAGGCAGTTGAAATGCTCAATACCAGCCAGGACAAAGATCTGCCCTTTGCCTCGAAACTCAACTTGGTATCAACTTGTTAATAGCAACTTGCTGTTATTAAACTAGAAAGAGTACGGAAAAGATTTATGAGGATGTTACATGGATTAGAAGGTTTCAGTTATAAGGAGAGGCTGGACCTTTTACCCTGGAGCTTACGAGACTGAAGGGTCACCCTAAGAGGTCTATAAAATCTTGAGAGAGATACGTAAGGCAGATAGCTCACAGCTTTTCCCTATGGTAGGGGAATTTAAGACCAGAGGGCGTAGGTTTAAAGTGAGAGGGAGGAGACTTGGAAGGACCCAGAGGAACAATTTGCTTCACATGAAGCGTGGTGAGTGTCTAGAACACGCTTCCAGAGATAGTAGTGGAGGGGAGTACAATTTCATCATTTAACAAATATTTGGACAGTTACATGGATGGGATAGGTATGGAGGAATGTAGAGCAAATGCAGGCAAATAGGAATGGTTTAGTTGTGAAAGCTAGGCGGCATGGAAAATTGGGCCTGTTTCCATGATGTAAACCTTTAACTCTGTACAGCAGAGTGCACTGCAGCCATTCTCAAAACGTAATACAGGAGCACATTTCAATCCCTCTCCCTCTCAGCGAAGAGAAACAAACTCCTCAGTGTACCATTACTTCTTCTTCAATATCCCAATTCACAAGTTGTCTAGAGTGATGGCATCAATCCTTCAAAGCCATTGGGCCAAAAACAGAGCATTCCTCACGCAACACCATTCTGAGGGCAGACTGCGGTGATTCAAGAAGTTGCACTGCTATCTTAAATGACAGAGAGCTGTGAACGCAGCCCAACCCATCACAAAAGCCCCAGCCTTCCTTCCTTTGACTCTGTCTATGCTTCCCGCTGCCTTGGGAATCAGCTATCATCAAGGACCCCTTCCACTCCAGTTTACTCTCTTCATCCTCTTCCATCGGACAGAAGATACAAAAGTCTGAAAAGATGTACCAACAGATTTGAGAACAGCTTCTTCCCTGCTGTTATCAGACTTCTGGTTGCTTGTTTTAGGAAGAATATTATCAAGCTAGAGAGATTTACCAGGATGTTGCCAAGTATTGAAGGTATGAGTTATAAAGAAAAGCTGGATAAGTGTTCTCACTGGAGCTTAGGCGGTTGAGAGGTGACCTTACAGAGGTTTATAAAATCATGACATGTAAGATAGGGTTAATGGTAGGTGTTTTTTCACTAGGATGGGGGATTTCAGGACTAGGCATATTCTTAAAGCGAAAGAAGAAATATTTAAAAAGACATGAGGGGCACTTTTTATACAGAGGGTGCTTCATGTGTGGATTAAACTTCCAGCAGAAGTGGTTGCAAAGTTTAAAAGACACTTAAATAAATACATGAATGGTAAAGGTTTCGAGGGATATGGGCCAGAAGTGGGCAGGTGGGATTAGTTTAGTTTGGGATTACGTTCAGCATTGAATCTGTTCTCATGCTCTATAACTTGGGAATGAACCTCTCATATTAGAATTGATCTTTCTCTGCACTCTGGCACTACATTCTGCATTTTGTTCCATAACCCTTATGTGCTTATGTAAGGTATGGTCTACCTGGATAGCATGCAGAACAATACTTTTCACTGTATCTTGGTACATGTGACAATAATAAATTAAATCAAATCAAATCTTCTCTCATGCTAACATGAGAGAAGCTATAAATTCAAATGTCCTAGCATTGGCTGATTGGTATCAGTGTATCCTGCTGGAAATTACAGTTATTGTTGGGTAGCACGTACTGAGTGAGGTGTTTACCTGCTTAAATACATTGAGAGTTATTGTGGGTTAACATCACCAGACCGAACATGCATAGGCACAGAAAATAGAAGCAAGGATAGCCGAATCGGCCCTTCAAAAGCAGGGATTACCGTAGCCAGTAGCAGCAAAGGCATACTCCTGATGTCTTGTATCATGATTATTTTGTTGTCAGGCATTTAAAATAAACACAGAATGCAAATTTACGTGCACTAACATTTTAACGGAATTGTCCCCAGAAAAAATAGCCTTACGTTCTGCTCATTATTGATCACAAAGGTACATTTGTCTTCATAGACTGATAATTTCCTGTAATCATCTTTTGCAACTTATTTTACAATTGGGTCAATTCTGCTCATAAAATACTCCTGCAGAATGCCCATGCTAATAGGAAATCTGTTTAAGAGGACAGAGCAGAATACTGTATAAAGATAAAGTCACCATTATTTGGTTCTCTCATTAGAGACAGGTAACTGGTGATGACTTTTCACTTAAGGCTGGCTTTTTGTCATCTTGCTGTCGTGTGAAAAATGTTCATTTCCTTTTTGGAGTCACAGCTTAAATAGATGCACTGATGGCTTTGACCTGCTAACGTGAAGAGATACAAGTTTAGTCAGTTTCAAAGCAGTTCCCAGCAGAGCTGTGCATCATATAATTGTCTAGAATTCCAAGATGAATTGATAATAACTCAGGAGTTCGGTTGAAATTGTGGAACAAACAATACTTCCAAAACAGGCAAGGGACCGGCAATTGCTTCTGAAAATGGAAGGAGTCTCTCAAAACATAAAGTTTGCTTCTTCAGAATTTTACCATATCAGTGCCAGAGGTAAGTAATAAGACTGGATCGTAATAAATTAACTAATGCATTCTCAGGTTTGCCTGTCCACCTCAAAGGTGGAAAATATTGAATTCTACAGTAATTTCTTACGGGTTAATTTGTTAATCAAATTTATTCGATGATATACAAGAGCCAAAGCTATCGTCTGATAGAAGTAACAAGGTAAAGTTACCATCATCGGGGTTACTTATTTATGCATAAAAAATGTGAAGTGGATATTATGATTGGTTGTGACTGATTAACAACTTTTAAGAAGTTGTAAGGTGCATAGATTTCCGAAAACAGTATATTCAAGGCATCTTTCTTAATATGTCAGTTTCAGGAACATTTCAAAGTTTTGCCAAACTTGTCAACATATTCCGTCGGAAGCAAAACAGTGCACACAGAGTATGAGAGATAATGGGAACTGCAGATGCTGGAGATTCCAAGATAATCAAATGTGAGGCTGGTATGGATAAGAGGAAGTGAAAAGAGCATAAGAGGGCATGGGAGATATATGAGGCAAGGGTGAATGGAAGTGAGAGCTTGAGTGCCCAATAGTCACTAATAAAACTGGAATAACGTTAAAGTGAAGGGAGACCAGCCTTCCAATCTACTAGAGATAATGGGAACTGCAGATGCTGGAGAATTCAAGATAACAAAGTGTGGAGCTGGATGAACACAGCAGGCCAAGCAGCATCTCAGGAGCACAAAAGCTGACGTTTCGGGCCGAGACCCTTCATCAGAGACGGGGATGGGGAGAGGGTTCTGAAATAAATAGGGAGAGGGGGGAAGCAGACCGAAGATGGATAGAGGAGAAGATGGGTGGAGAGGAGAGTATAGGTGGGGAGGTAGGGAGGGGATAGGTCAGTCTGGGGAGGACGGACAGGTCAAGGAGGTGGAATGAGGTTAGTAGGTGGGAAATGGAGGTGCGGCTTGAGGTGGGAGGAGAGGATAACTGAGAGGAAGAACAGGTTAGGGAGGTGGGGACGAGCTGGGCTGATTTTGGGATGCAGTGGGGGAGGGGGAGATTTTGAAGCTGGTGAAGTCCACATTGATACCATTGGGCTGCAGGGTACCCAAGCGGAATATGAGTTGCTGTTCCTGCAACCTTCGGGTGGCATCATTGTGGCACTGCAGGAGGCCCAGGATGGACATGTTGTCTAAGGAATGGGAGGGCGAGTTAAAGTGGTTTGCGACTGGGAATTGCAGTTGTTTATTGCAAACTGAGCGTAGGTGCTCTGCAAAGTGGCCCCCAAGCCTCTGCTTAGTTTCCCCAATGTAGAGGAATCCATAACAGTTACAGTGGATACAGCATACTACATTGGCAGATGTGCAGGTGAACATCTGCTTGATAAGGAAAGTCATTTTGGGGCCTGGGATAGGGGTGAGGGAGGAGGTGTGGGGGCAAGTGTAGCACTTCCTGCGGTTGCAGGGGAAGGTGCCGGGTGTGGTGGGGTTGGAGGGGAGTGTGGAGCAGACAAGGGAGTCCCGGAGAGAGTGGTGTCTCCGGAATGTGGACAAGGGTGGGGAGGGAAAAATGCCTTTGGTGGTGGGGTCGGATTGTAGATGGCAGAAGTGTCGGAGGATGATGTGTCGTATCTGGAGGTTGGTGGGGTGGAAGTCCTCCTCCTGGACACCACCCCTAGGCCTCCTACCCTCCCTTGACCCCTTCATCTCCAACTGCCATCAAGACATCAACCGCCTCAACCTCTCCACCCCTCTTATCCACTCCAGTCTCTCCCCCTGCAGAACGGGTCCCTCCACTCCCTCCGGTCCAACGCCAACCTCACCATCAAACCCGCAGATAAGGGAGGTGCAGTTGTAGTATGGCGCACTGACCTCCACAATGCTGAGGTCAGGCCCCAACTCTCCAATACCTCCTCCTGCCGCCCCATGGATCATGACCACACCCTCGAGGCACCAAACCATCATCTCCCAAACCATTCACAACCTCATCACCTCAGGTGACCTCTCACCCACAGACTCCAACCTCATTGTTTCCCAACTCCACACCGCCTGCTCTATCTCCTTCCCAAAATCCACAAACCTACCTGCCCTGCTTGACTCATTGTCTCCGCCTGCTCCGTCCCCACTGAACTCATCTCCACCTATCTGGATGAAGGGTCTAGGCCCGAAACGTCAGCTTTTGTGCTCCTGAGATGCTGCTTGGCCTGCTGTGTTCATCCAGCCTCACATTTTATTATCCACCTATCTGGAGTCCATTTTCACCCCCTTGGTCCAGGAACTCCCTACCTATGTCCGTGACACCATCCACGCCCCCCACTTCCTCCAGAACTTCCAATTCCCTGGCCTCCAACACCTCAGTTTCACCATGGACATCCAGTCCCAACACACCTGCATTTCTCATGCCACCGGCACCCGCAAAGGCCCAAGCTATGCCTGCCTCTTTGTAGGTTATGTGCAAGAGTCCCTCTTCTGCACCCACACTGGTCCCAAACCCCATCACTTCCTCCGTTACATTGATGACTGTAACGGAGCCGCCTCTTGCTCCCAAGAGGAGCTCGAACAGTTCATCCACTTTGCCAACACCTTCCACCCCAACCTCAAGTTCACCTGGGCCATCTCCAACACATCCCTCACCTTCCTGCCCTCTGTCTCCATCTCAGGCAACCAACTAGAAACTGATGTCCATTTCAAGCCCACCGACTCCCACAGCTACCTAGAATACCCTTCCTCTCACCCACCCTCCTGCAAAACTTCCATCCCCTATTCCCAATTCCTTCACCTCCACTGCATCTGCTTGCAGGATGAGGCTTTCCACTCCTGCACATCCCAGATGTCCTCGTCCTTCAAGGGCCACAGCTCCGCCCCCCCCGCCCCCCCCGCAGTGGTCGAGAACGCCCTCGACCGTGCCTCCCGCATTTCCTGCAACACATCCCTCACATCCCGCCCCTGCAATAACCGCCCCAAGAGAATCCCCCTCGTCCTCACATACCACCCCACCAACCTCCGGATACAACGCATCATCCTCCGACACTTCCGCCATCTACAAACTGACCCCACCACACAAGACATTTTTCCAACCCCTCCCCTGTCTGCTTTCGGGAGAGACCACTCTCTCCGTGACTCCCTTGTTCGCTCCACACTGCCCTCCAACCCCACCACACCCAGCACCTTCCCCTGCAACTGCAGGAAGTGCTACACTTGCCCCCACATCTCCTCCCTCAGCCCCATCCCAGGCCCCAAGATGGCCTTCCATATCAAGCAGATGTTCACCTGCACATCTGCCAATGTGGTATATTGTATCCATTGTACCCGGTGTGACTTCCTCTACATTGGGGAAACCAAGCAGAGGCTTGGGGATCGCTTTGCAGAACACCTACGCTTGGTTCACAATAAACAACTGCACCTCCCAGTCGCAAACCATTTTAACTCCCCCTCCCATTCCTCAGATGACATGTCCATCATGGGCCTCCTGCAGTGCCACAATGATGCCACCCGAAGGTTGCAGGAACAGCAACTCATATTCCGCTTGGGAACCCTGCAGCCCAATGGTATCAATGTGGACTTCACAAGCATCAAAATCTCCCATTCCCCGACTGCATCCCAAAACCAGCCCAGTTCATCCCCGCCTCCCTAACCTGTTTTTCCTCTCACCTATCCCCTCCTCCCACCTCAAGCCGCACCTCTATTTCCTACCTGTTAATCGCATCCCGCCTCCTTGTCCTGTCTGTCCTCCCTGGACTGACCTATCGTCTCCCTACCTCCCCACCTATACTCTCCTCTCCATCTATCTTCTCCTCTATCCATCCTCGGTCAACCTCCACTTCTCTCCCTATTTATTTCAGAACCCTCTCCCCATCCCCCCTCTCTGATGAAGGGTCTAGGCCTGAAACATCAGCTTTTGTGCTCCTAAGATGCTGCTTGGCTTACTGCGTCATCCTGCTCCACACTTTGTTATCTCTTCCAATCTACCAACCTTATTATCCACTTATCTCTGTAATCAACTTGGGACTTCTGGATGTAGCAACTCCAACCCCAGTCTTCTCTGTTTTCCGCAAAATGGGGAAATTTTCTGACTTCTGTTTCCCATTTCTGTGCAAAAACCTAGCCCTCAGTGTTATTCTAGATAATGAAATTTGGGATGACTGTATAGAAGCACATTACACTTATTCCAGAAGTGAAAACTGTTTCTTCTGGCATAGAACATAGAACATAGAACATAGAACAGTACAGCACAGAACAGGCCCTTCAGCCCACAATGTTGTGCCGACCATTGATCCTCATGTATGCACCCTCAAATTTCTGTGACCATATACATGTCCAGCAGTCTCTTAAATGACCCCAATGACCTTGCTTCCACAACTGCTGCTGGCAACGCATTCCATGCTCTCACAACTCTCTGCGTAAAGAACCTGCCTCTGACATCCCCTCTATACTTTCCAGCAACCAGCTTAAAACTATGACCCCTCGTGCTAGCCATTTCTGCCCTGGGAAATAGTCTCTGGCTATCAACTCTATCTATGCCTCTCATTATCTTGTATACCTCAATTAGGTCCCCTCTCCTCCTCCTTTTCTCCAATGAAAAGAGACCGAGCTCAGTCAACCTCTCTTCATAAGATAAGCCCTCCAGTCCAGGCAGCATCCTGGTAAACCTCCTCTGAACCCTCTCCAAAGCATCCACATCTTTCCTATAATAGGGCGCCCAGAACTGGACGCAGTAGGCATGGTGGCCTAGTAGTTAGCGCTGCTGCCTCACAATTCCAGGGACCTGGGTTTGATTCAAGATTTGGGTGGCTGTCAGTGAGGAGATTGTACATTCTCTCTATGTTTGCATGGGTTTTCTCTGGTTTCCTCTCACAGCCCAAAGATATGTGATTTGGCCATGCTGAATTGCTGAAAATTGTCAGGAATGTGTACTGTGGTAGATTTTCCATGAGAAATGCGGGGCTATATGATACTGAGTGTGAAGCTGGGTGGGATGCGCTTTGGAGGGTCAGTGTGGACTCAATGGGCCAAATAGTTTGCTTCTACACTGTCACAATTCTAAGTTGACAGGTTTATCCTCTGCACACATTTAACAGGAACAATGGAAACAGAAGCATGAATAGGCCATTTTATTCTTAGATCCTTTGAGATTTCTCTGCTGTTGAATAAGGACCTCTTTTAAGTTAACTCCAGCTTTCTATCCCACTGAGGAATCCATCTAGAATTGGAATGGCCTGGGGAAAGGAAAGCAGCTATTCAGCAACTTCTTTTATCAGAACTCCTTGTTCGATACCAAAATCAGGTTGCAGAGTTGAGTATTTGGATTTGGAAAATGCAAGCTGGGGCAGTTCCTGGCTTTGCCAATTGGGAGCACTCATCTTCTCCTCCCATGCTAGCCGTATTACCATCTCCAAGCATCATGTGTGGGCACAGTTTGGTCCTGGTGCTTCCCCAGGCAAGCTCGAGGTGCCATCACAATAGCACCGAGATGGGCTGCTTGGAAGGTTTCTCCCCCTCAGTTCTTGGGGACATCAACCAAGCTGCCCATCATTTTCCATGCACCCTCACCCTTAATCCTAATGTGCCTTACCCACACTCAGATGTCTTGCTTCTTCCCAGCTGGGAGATGGGGGAGCCCGGTGGCTCAGTGGTCAGCACTGCTGCCTCACGTTTCTAGGGGCCTGAGTTTGATTCCATCCTTAGGCGACTGTCTGTGTGGAGTTAGCACATTCTCTCCGTGTCTGATTAGATTAGATTAGATTACATTCCCTACGGTGTTGAAAAAAGCCCTTTGGCCCAACAAGTCCACACTGCCCCTTGAAGCATCCCACCCAGACATATCCCCCCTGTAACCCACACATCCCTGAACACTACGGGCAATTTAGCATGGCCGATCCACCTAGCCTGCACATCTTTGGACTATGGGAGGAAACCGGAACACCTGGAGGAAACCCACGCAGACACAGGGAAGATGTGCAAATTCCACAAAGACAGTCACCCGAGGTTGGAATCGAACCCGGGCCCCTGGTGCTGTGAGGCTGCAGTGCTAACCACTGAGCCACCATGCTGCCCCATGCTGTCTGTGGGGGTTTCCTCCATGTGCTCTGGTCTAAAGATGTGCAGGCTAGGTGGATTGGCCATGCTAAATTGCCCATAGTGTACAGGGGTGTGTAGATTATGGGTGGGTTAGAGGTGGATGTGTCTGGGTGGGATGCTGTGAGAGTCGGTGTAGACTTGCTGGGCCAAAGGGCCTGTTTCCACACTGTAGGGATTCTATGAATCTATCTACTTGTGTGCGAGAAGGCCCATCAAGCAATTGTCTCAGACAGAAAAGGCTGAGCAAGTTGAGCAAAAATAATATTGTGAAGAATAAACTTCTTTTTCCTTCTTCCTTCGTGGTGATATCCTGAGCTACTTGCTGCAGTGCGGACTTGGACTCTAGGGCTCAGTGTGGACCTGGTGTGATAATCTCTCGGCCGAGCATAACAATCTCTTTGCCCAGTTTGTCGGCCTCTTGGCAGCCCAGGTGGTGGTCTCATGGCGTCTCAGCGTGGCCTTAGTATGGACTTCCAGCCTCAAGATGATTCCAGAGCGGTTTCACATCCTGAGGGCATTGAAGTGAAGCCAAGTGCGGGCTGGGGTTAAGGCCCAATGCGGGCTGGGTTGGAAGAACTGTTACTCTGAACCTTTTGTGTTTTTAATTTTTGAGGTTTTTTCCTGAAGAATTTGAACCTAAGAACCTGTACCTAGGTACCCTGTATCCAAAATCATGCTGTAAGCTTTTCATTAGAGTACATGCGACAATAAACCTAATTCTATGTCAAATTCTAATTATTAATTGACAGTTGATCATGAGGAGCAAGTGTGATCTTTCCTGCAGAAACCTGCACTTTGGAACACTTTAAGTTGCTGTATAGGGACAAAGTTTGCATTTTGCATTTGCTGTCAGTGTAAATCGTCTGGAATTTTGCTGGTTTTCTGAAGTAAAGTTACAGTTTGAGTTTACACTCAGGATGTGCATGAGCCCAACGTAAAATATTCCTTGAGCTAGTGTGCTCATGATCTTGTTAAAAGATAGAACAGGCTAGGTGAGCTGAATGACTCAGTCCTGATCTTGTTTCTTATGATCTTATGAAACTGATTTTGTTAGCTGGATTGCACAACCCCTACAGTATGGAAACATGCCATTCAGCCCAACAAGTCCATACCAGCTCTCCAAAGAGCATCCCACCCAGACCCATCTCTTGTATTCTTGCATTTCCTATGGCTAACGCACGTAATCTAAACACCCCTGAACACTTTGGGCAATTTAGCGTTGCCAATCCACCTAGCCTGCATGTCTTTGGAGGGGGGGAGGAAACCCACACAGACATTGGGAGAATTTGCAAACTCCACACAGTCACCCAGGAGTGGAAACAAATTTGGGTCCCAGGCGCTGTGAGGCAGCAGTGCTAACCTCTATTGCTTGGAAGCTGCACATACAAAAACAGTTTGTAAACTCACTGCAGCAAACTGTTTGACAGTGCCTCAATTATTAATTTCTCAAGCATATCAAATAAATCGAAGGACTGCAGAAGCATGAAATTTGAAACAAAACTGGAAACTGCTGAAGAAACTCAACAGATCAGCCAGCATCTGTGGAGAGTCAGCAGGGTTAATATTTTGAGTCCTTCTTCAGTGGATTCAAAAAACTAATTCTAGCTTTTCTCCACACATGCTGCCAGCCCTGTTGAGTTTAGCAGCGATTTCAGCTTTTGTTCTTAAACTCTCATTCACCTCTTTTGCAAAACCTTCCATATCCTTGCTGCTTCTGATTTCCACAATTCTGACAGTGTTTCCACCCTCCAAAATATCTCCTACTCTAATTCTGGTCTTAGTTACAGTTCTTAGGGATTAACGCATATGGGAAGAAAGTGGAAACAGGGTACTGTGTTGGCTGATTGATCATGCTCATACTAAGGGCAGAGTAGGCTTAAAGGGCTTAAGGGCCCATTCCTATTTTCTATTTCTATGTTTCAAAGTTTAGAAACTCTATTTTCATTGACCCACCATTGGAGGACATATCTTCAGCGGCCTCAGATTGGAACTCTGGAATTCAGATCATAAATCTGCTATGTATTGCATTTTGGTAAAACAAACAAGGGGCAGGACTTATACAATTTAAAGGAGGGCCTTGGGTAGCTTTGCAGAACAGACAGACCTAGGAGTTCTGGTACATATTTCTCTGAAGTTGCATATTGTGTAGGCAGGCTGCTTAAGAAGGAATTTAGCACCCTTGCCTTCATTGCTGAGACTTCTGAGTGTAGAAGTTGGGACATCATGTTGAGGTTGTACAGGACTTTGGTGAGGCCTGCTCTGGAGTAAGGTGGAGAAGGTTCAGAAAAGATTTATCAGGATGTTGTTGGGAATGGAGGGTTTGAGTTATAAGTGGTTAGATATGCTAAGAGTTTTTTTCACTGGAGGATAGGAGGTTGAGGGCTGAACTTACAGACGTTCATAAAATCACGAAGGGTACAGACAACATGAATTACAAATATCTTTTCCTTAATGACAAAGTGTAGAGCTGGATGAACACAGCAGGCCAAGAAGCATCTTAGGAGCAGGAAAGCTGACGTTTCGGGCCTAGAATTGTCGTACAATGCTGATGAGTAAATGTTGTGTCAATTTAAAACACATGCGATTTAATTTAAATTGGGCTTTTCCTCTCAAATCCACTCAACAGCTCTGCACAGTCCTGGTTAAATAATTCACTCAATCGCAAAGATGAAGTAATTTATCAGGGTTGCAACTGTGTCTGTTTATGTCCATGTAAGAGTCCAGTCCTGAAACGTCAGCTTTTGTGCTCCTTAGATGCTGCTTGGCCTGCTGTGTTCATCCAGCCCCGCACTTCATTTACTCTGTCAATATGGCAACTTACTTTGAAGATGGTGAAACTCATACCTGTGAACAACTTCTATTTTAAAATGTTACTAAGTTTGTGGCGAATGAAGGGAGACTGTTACACTTTGAAGTTGAGCAGATATTTGAGAGAATTAGATTTGCAGGACTGTGCGGGTTAGAGACAGAGAAAATGGGACAGGTTAAGTTGTTCCACAGAAAACCAACATTAGATCCGATGGGCAGAGGAACCTCTTTCTATGTGATCATGAATCTATGGGGCATATTTTTGCCATCAAGGTAGAGAGTTTGGGTTTTCAGACTTGCCTTGCAATTAGAGCGCTGTTAGATCCAAACATTATATTTTGGGAAATTTGCTGGATAAAATCAGCCCACTGCTTCCAGTCTTTTGGCAGCTGGGGCCAGGCGAGTGCTGAGTTGGTTCGCTTGGGACTCTAACATTCTTGTGCAAAAGCAAGATTGCTAGAAGAAGTAAGCAAACTGGAAAAACTCAGCAGGTCTGGCATCAGCTGTGGAGAGAAACAGTTAGCATTGCAGCTCATTAACCCTCATTCAGAAACAATGAGGGATAAATTTTTATTTTTAAATTTTCGGGTTTGGTTTGAAATCCGGGACGTTGCCCCTTCCCAAACTCTACAATGTCTTCCAGCCCCTCAGTCCTCCAACGATGGCGTAGTGGTTGACCTCAGAGCACCAGGAATATAGGTTCGATTCCACCTTCAGACAGCTGTGTGGAGTTTGCACACTCTCCCCGTGTTTGCATGGTTTTCCTCCGGATGCTCCAGTTTCCTCCCATGGCCAAAAGATATCCATGTTAGGGTGGATTGGCCATGCTAAATTTCTCATAGTGTCCAGGGATGTTTTGATTAGGTTGGTTAGCTATGGGAAATGCAATGTTACAGGGACAGGATGCGGCTGCGTGGGATGCTCTTCAGAGGGTCAATGTGGACCTGAAGGGCCAAATGGCCTGTTTCCATGCTGTAGGGACCCTATGATATCAGTGCTGTTGATTCTGGCCTTTTGGGCATCAGCAATCACTCCATCCCTTGCGTGTCATACATTCAGTTGCCTAGATACTAAACTCTGGAATTTCCTACCCTCTCCTGTACCTTGGGTCTCTCTACCACACTATCCTCTTCAAATCACTCCTTAAAATCCATCTCTTTGACTTTTGTTCACTCGCCCTGATATCGTGGTTTTGTCTTACAATGTGTGGTATTTCCCCAACAGCCTATTGCTGGCTCCTTGTTGTAATTTCCACTTTCCATGTGTGGTACTGGTTAAGGTCTATTTCAGGCAGTCCACTGGTCACAAATCCTCCTTTGTCTTTAGCTGACATCTGGTGTCAAAAGGGACTTGGTTAGCTCAGTTGGCTGGATTGCTGGCTTGTGAAGTGGTGTGATACCAACAGTGTAGGTTCAATTCCCACACTATCTGGGGTTATCATGAAGGACCTTCTCAAATTCACTACTCACTTGATGCATGACAAACCACCACCAGTAGTCTCTCTCTTTCTTTCATGAGAGAGTAGCCCTTTGATCTAGTAAGACTATGGTGACTTTATCAAATGATTGGAGGTGGAAGATACACCACCGTAGAGTATCTACAGAAAAGGCAGTATCCTTAAACAATAAGGTTTACTGCACAATAGCAACATATACAACCATGTTTGCTTCGGGTAAATTTATGAGGACCATGAGGAGCTGGTGCAGGTATATCTGCTCCCTCCAAAAGCTTGAGTAATAATTCTTGTGAAGAATCTTGCTTCCTGACTTTTTCTCTATACTGAAAGACAAGTCAAGACTTGTGAATCTCCAAGCTCTGGCCTGATGGCACAAAACGCAAAAGAAGCAAAGCAAGGCAGAGTTGCTGGGAGCTACCAAGCTGGCAAAATGAGTGAACCCTAGGAGAACAAGTGAGGAGACCTGAAATACACCCAATTCCAATCCAGGAGATGGATGCCTGTACCTGAGCTCAAAATGTTCCAAAAGAGAGTGTGGTGGAAACTGCAAAGCGTAGCATTTGTGCGCAGAAGTGGATTGCAGAGGGTGAGATGAAGCTGGTACTTGTCCAAAATCAATGTCCGTGGACAGGGGAAGAAATTGTGTAGTCAGTCGCTGCCCAATAAACATCACCTAAAATGTTACAGAGATCTTAGGAGCTGCCGCTGCTGGAGAATCTGAGATATCACGGTGTGAAGCCGGATGAACAGAGCAGGCCAAGCAGCATCAGAGGAGCAGGAAAGCTGATGTTTTGGGTCTGGACCCTTCCAGTTCTACACCTGGTTATCTCTTAACCTAAAGTGTTGTTGCTGGGTGTCTGAGATGGAGGGCCAGACAAACAAGAGCAACCTGGAATCACCAAACTCCTCCGTGATGTTCTTGTCAGGATTTTTCACCATCCAGCCTCTCTCTAGTAATTGGGGGCATGGGAAACAACTTAGAAATGAGGAAACATTAGATAATAATGAGTCATTCATACAAGCTATAAAGTCTCTTGTTACTAACTCATGAGGTTATCTTCTCACTGTTAAACATGTCATAGTGTCAAAGAGACAAGAGCAGAGAAACAGACCTTTTAGACTAAGTTGTCCATGCCAACCAGATATCCTAAATTAATCTAGTCCCATTTGCCAACATGTGGCCCATACCTCCCTAAACCCGGCCCATTCATGTACCCATCCAGATGCCTTTTAAATGTTGTAATTGTACCACTCTCCACCATTTCCTCTGGCAGGTCATTCCATACATGCACCACCCTCTGTGTGAAAAAGTTGCCACTTAAGACCGTTTTCAATCTTTCCCCTCTCACTTTAAACCAATGCCCTCTAGTCTGTTCAGAGAGTGGGATTTCTTGCCGTCAATATTGGGAATATCATGACTGCCATACAGACATGAACTTCCCAACTTTCTCACCAATTCCCATGTCGTTCAGTGACTGAGAAGGTTCCACTCCAAAGAATTGGCTTGAGATGTTTAATTGTGCTTAAGGTCCTAATCAAATGCAAGTTGGAGTTGAAGGGAATGGTGTTCAACTCCATAGGATGTTGTTGGGGCAAACCCCAGATGGGACATTTACCAGGAGGGACAGGCATTTATTGCACATTGACTTACGTGAGAATGGAATGGATGATATCTGCGACAAACCCTTTGATGAACAGAGGGAACCTTTAGCTTTAATCTGTGTCTGCTATTGAGAGAGAATAAAAAAAGGAAAGTTAGGAAATGGTGTGTTTAAATATTTCCAGCTTCTTGCGACACAGAGAAGGAAAATGGATCAGTTCATTTGAAAATGTGCAACAAACGTTATAGTCAATTTTATGGCATGTCGGATGCACCACCAAGTCAAATTTATTCACTTGTTACAAAAGATCTAATCTGATTCACTTATAAGCAACTATCCCATTTTTTACGAGAAAATAGTATTATGTTCATGACGATAAGCAAACCAATCCCACCTTTTTCCATCAGTTCAATGCAAATTATCCTCGCTCTCAGGACATTCTGAAGGATCGTTCCCAATCTATTCCATAGATTCCATTTTGGAAAAGAATATTTAAAGGTGTGAAAAATCAGAAAGAAGTTGAATTCTTTCCAGTGGGATCTGTAGCACTTCTCAAATAGTTGCTGATGGCAAATTTGGTAATGCCTTTGAATGTTCCAATCTGTAAATATTTCACACTGAATCGGCCATTTACTCACGAAGGACTTTTTTTTGATGATTCATGGAATGTGGGCATCACTGGCCAGGCCAGCATTTCTTGCCAATCTGGAATTGCCCAGACGGCAGTTAAGAGTTAACCACATTGCTGTGGGTCTGGAGTCACATGTAGAGCGGAATGTTTAATGTCAGCAGATTACTCTCTCAAAAAGACATTAGTGAACCCAGCGAGATTTCATGAAAATCAACAATGGTTTACCAGGATAATAAAATGTGAGGCTGGATGAACACAGCAGGCCAAGCAGCATCTCAGGAGCACAAAAGCTTCAGAGATAATGGGAACTGCAGATGCTGGAGAATTTCAGAGATAATGGGAACTGCAGATGCTGGAGAATGGTTTACCAGGTCAATATTAGCCTAGTTTTTTTTCCTAATTCCAGATTTTATTAAACTTCAATTTCACCATTGACCAGGATCAGATTTGAACCCATGACCCCAGACATGGAGGTCTGGATTAGTAATTGAACACATCACTGCTTCCCTACGCTATGGGAGAACTTTGCCTGAGGTGACAGTGTAAAATGAGTGACTCAGTCAGCCTCACTGCAATCCACCTGACTCCCATAGACCACAACACTAAAGAAATTTCCAAGACGGCAGTCAGTCATTTTCTGTTGGTAGAAGTGTGTATTCCCAGAGCAGGAGACAGAAGGGTGCTGTTGAAATGGCTTTCCTCCACCCAAGTGGAATAACTTTACACTGCTCAGTCTTAAAAATGAAGTGCTACTTGGATTTGATCCCTCTTTGTTCTCAAATATTCTGAAGGCCAAATCTGTTAAGACCTCTTCTTTCCCCTAGTGATTTTGGAAGGAGTGGTTTCACCTGACCCACACTAAGCCTCATTTTCCTGATCTCCAATGTCTCTCCATGGCCATTACTCCAAGGAAGAGCATGTGCGCCCGAAGCAGGAGACAGGGTGTCACTATTAATAATGGCCGCTGGGATCCGCACTGCAATTGCGACCACAAGGGTGAGGAAGGTTGAAATTAAGATCCTCATACCTCGCTCTTTGTTAAAGACCTGTCTATGTTTAAAAATGCTGCAATAGCCAGACTGATGGTCAGTGACTCATAGGCATAAAAACCGTGGCAATTTCTCACTCAGCATGTGCTGTGCCCCACCTTGCAGTGGAATTGGCCGTGAACCGAGCCTCTGTGATGCCGGAGAAGAGTGTTCTGACATCCACTGTCTCCTAGCAATTAGTAGCTGGCTCACCAATGTTGTTTGGGGAAGGAAACCTGAGCGTTATCACATCTGGCCTCTGCATGACTCCAGACTCACAGCTATACAGTTGATTCTTAACTGCCCATTTAAGTAGCGTAACAAGCCACATGATTCAGGGACAATTAGAGATGGGTATCAAATGCTGGCAACACCAACAACCTCCGCATCCCATGGAAGAAGAAAGAAGAAATTCAATGATAACTGATACAGTCGATTGAAAGGCCCTGGGGAGTGTGGCCAAACAAGGGGACCTTCGGGTGAAGGTGCACAGTTCCTTGAATGTGGAGTCGCAGATAGACAGGGTGGGGAAGGAAGTGTTTTGCACAGTTGTTTTCATTGGTCAATGCTTGATATAAGAGTTAGGAGGTCTTGCTGTTGTACAGTTGTACAGGACATTGGTGAAGACACTTTTAAAATATTGTAGTCTATTCTGGCGATAGCAAGGATATTGCTAAACTTGAAAGGATTCAGAAAAGATTTACAAGGATGTTGCCTGGACTGGAGGGTTGGAGTTATATGGAGAGGCTGATTAGGCTGGAGCTTTTTTCCCTTGTAGTGTCAGAGGCTGAAGGGTGACCGTGTAGAGGTTCATAAAATCGTGAGGGGCACAGTTAGGGTAAATAGCCAAGGTTTTTATTCCCTAGGGCAGGGGAGTCCAAAACTGGAGGGCATAGGTCTGAGGTAAGATGGATAAGAATTAAAAGGGACTTAAGAGGTAACTTTTTCACACAGAGGGTGGTGCACGTATGGAATGAGCTACCAGAGGAAGTGGTGGAGGCTGGTACAGTTACAGCATTTAAAAGGCATCTGGATGGGTACGTAAATAGGAAGGGTTTAGAGGGATATGGGCCAAATGCTGGTGAATGGGAGTAGATTAATTTAGGCCATCTGGTTGGTGCAGACCAGTTGGACTAAAGGGTCTGTTTCTGTGCTGTACATCTCTATGATTCGATCTCAGCCATATCCCTTGCATTTTTTGGAAAAGAAACATGGAATAGCCCATAATCTCACATGCCATCAGTTAGCGGCACTTCATCATCATTTCTGAAATAACTTGCACATTTATCTCCTACCTACCCATACCAATCCGCGCCAGGTTTCTGCATACGATAAAAATGTGAGCTTGAAGGAAGGAACAGGCTAGCTTGACTGGTGGGCTCACAGGACAGGGTCCCAGGTTCGATTTCACCCTTGGGTGACTGTCAGTGTGGAATTTTCACATTCTTTCCGTGTCGGCATGAGTTTCCTCTAGGTGCTCCGGTTTCCTCCCACAGCCCAAAGATGTGCAGGTTCGATGAATTAGTCATGGAAAATTCTCCTGAAATGTCCAGGGATGTGTAGGCTAGGTGGGTTAGCCATGGAAAATACAGGGCTCTGAGGATATGTTGGGGGTCTAGTCTGGGTGGGATACTCTTCAGAGGGTGATTATGGACTCAATGGGCTGAATAGCCTCCTTCTGCACTGTAGTAAGTCTAGGTTTCCCATATTTTTAGTCAATGCTACAGGTATATTTTGAAGCAAGGGGAAAAATAGGTTTCTCTCAAGCCCTTTGGGCCATCAGTTATATTTCGGAGAGCTGGCTGATTGTTGTTACATTGAAACAAGATGGCTCTGTGATATTGTGTCGAGCCTTGCAGATCACATCCTGCCAGAGGCAGTGAGTGAACTTTGAAGTGGCTATCCTTCTGAACAGGATGAAATTTAGTCTTTAAAGTTTGTTACACATGGGTCAGACACGACCGTTTACTTTCTTCACCGCAGATCATGAATCTAGATAATGGCTAATAAATGCTGCACCAGCCACTCAGCCTGAGTATTGATAGTGTGGGGAAATGCCAGTGACTATCAGGAATATTAGAGTGTAACAGTATTAGTACAAGAATTCAAGGATTTAGGAGTAGGAGGAAGCCATTTGGTTTCTTGAGCCCGCTCTTCCGTTTGGCAGCATCATTGTCGTGGTCTCAATTCTATTTTCCAGTGTGCACCCCTAAGCCTTGATTCAGTTGTCAGTCAAGTTCTCAATCTAACTCAGCCTTGAATATATTTAATGGTTCAGCCTCCACTGAATTCTGGGGAAAAGACAAACAAATCTCTGAATGAAAAATTATAAACAGGAAATTTAAAATAAAAACAGCCTGAATAGGTGTGGCCAGCTGTCACAGATCAGGGTTTCTGAGTAACATCAGAAGCTATTGGGGTCTCAACAGAGTTGGAAGCTTCAGCGAATGTCTCCTGGCTGCTACTGTCTCCAAATTTTCTCTTGATTTTTTGTTTTCCGTCCTTGATTAGAGAGCTGCGTGTGATAATCTGTGTCTGAATTTTCCTTTTAACCAAAGAGTGTGTTTACGGGATATTACTATATTGGAACAGTAAATTAGTAATTGTTACTGTGTCTATTATTCTGGCAAGTTTCCAGTAGAGTTAAGTCATTCTAAATTCCTCTTTCTTTTTATTGTATTTAACTAGCATTTAAATAGATTGTGTTTTGCTCAACATTATGTAGTTTGACCAGTCACATAGTATCTGGATCAGCCACTTCACATTTGCCTTTAAAATAAGAAAAAGTTAGGGTCTAGGCTACCTTCTTAAAATATTTTGAGGGGGCCTGGTCTAGTCCATAACAATTGTTATCAGACTTTTCAAAGGACCTCTCAAATGTTAATGTTGATCCCTCTGTTTGCACTTTCAAAGAGGCTATAATACTGTATTCTGCGCTCTGTTCACTACCCTAATGCACTTTGTGCGGTACGCTCTGCCTGTATAGCACACAAAACAACACTTTTCACTCTATCTCGGTACATGTGACAACTGTCAATCAATTAATCAATCCAGTTGATATGACTGAATGGCAGTTTCATTTAGTGGCAATTTTATTTTATTCTCAGTTACCACAACCATCTGATCATATTCCTGGCAACAGCCATACATAACCAAACAGATGAATTTCAGTCGTCTCTGTTGTAATGTAAGAGGGTGGTTCCACTTCACTTCTTTTTCCATTGTCCTCCTTTATTTTTGAAACTATAAGTAATTCACTGGGACTGAACCAGCGCACAGCACTCTTTCATTCAATCAGACTAAATCTTCTATTAGCCTAATGGCCTTAATGATACAGTGAGGGATACTGTAATGTTCAGGATTGCTGATCAATGTACAGCCAATTTTGAGGTAAGGCATCGATTTTCCTCATAATCGATGAGCTAGTTGTTTCCAGTTCACTCTTTGGTTTTAGAAGCAGGCTGTGTGAATGTTGAGGGCAGCAATGAAACATTCACAGAACCCCTACTGTGTGGAAACAGGCAGTTCAGCCCACACTGACCCTCTGAAAAGTATCCTAAATCATCCCTGTAACCCCAAATTTACTCTGGCTAACCCTGCACATACCTGAAGACCACGAGCAATTTAGCATAGTGAATCCACCGAAATTGCACACCTTTGGACTGTGGGAGGAAACCTGACTACTTGGAGGAAACCAACGCACACACAGGGAGAAAGTGCAAACTCCACACAGGCAGTTGCCCAAGGGTGGAATTGAAACCAGGTCCCTGAGGCTATGAGGCAGCAGTGCTAACCACTGAGCCACTGAGTATGTAGCTTTTAGTACACTATAAAGTTTTTAAATACACAAAGCATTGGAGAAACTCAGCAGTTCTAGCTATACCTGTGGAGGGGGAAAGTTTTGAATGTGATGTTTTAAATCTGACATGAAACTTCAACAGAGCTGACAAAAGGGTCACTGGTCTCATAGAAAATAGAACATAGAACAGTACAGCACAGTACAGGCCCTTTGGCCCACGATGTTGTGCCGAACTTTTACCCTAAACCTAAGGTCTATCGAACCTCCACTGCTACCATATACTACCATCCATACACCTATCTAATAGCTGCTTAAATGCCCCGAATGAGGCTGACTCCACAACCCTCTCCGGCAATGCATTCCATGCCCCTACCATTCTCTGAGTGAAGAACCTACCTTTGATGTCTGCCTGATATCTACCTCCACTCACTTTAGAACAATGTTTCCTTGTAAAAGCAACCTCCACCCTAGGAAAAAGTCTCTAGCTGTCCACTCTATACAAACCTCTGATCCTTTTGTACACCTCTATCAAGTCACTTCTCATCCTTCACCATTCTAAAGAGAAAAGCCCGAGCTCCCTCAACCTTTCCCCATAAGACCTTCCCTCCATTCCAGGCAACATCCTGGTAAATCTCCTCTGCACCTCTCCATTGCCTCAACATCTTTCCTGTAATGAGGCGACCAGACCTGAGCACAATACTTCAGATGTGGCTGAACCAGGCTTTTGTGTAGTTGGAGCATAACTTCACGGCTCTTGAACTCTATCCCTCTATTAATGAAAGCTAACACACCATTTGCCTACTTGACAACGCTATCCACCTGGGTGGCAGCTTTCAGGGAACTGTGAACATGAACCCCAAGATCCCTCTGCTCCTCCACACTGCCAAGAATCTTTCCATTAACCGTGTATTCTGCTTTCAAGTTTGTCCTTCCAAAATGAATCACCTCACACTTTTCAGGGTTAAACTCCATCTGCCACTTCTCAGCCCAGCTCTGCATCCTATCAATGTCCCTTTGTGACCTAGAACAGCCCTCCGCACTGTCCACAATGCGACCCACCTTTGTATCATCCACGAACTTGCTAATGCACCCTTCCACTCCTTCATCCAAATCATCTGCAAAAATCACAAATAGAAGAGCGCCCAGGAAAGTCTCGCAATGTTAACTTTGTTTCTTTTGCCTCAGACGCTGCCAGAGTCTACTGAATTTCTCCAGCAGTCTTTATTTTTATTTCAGATGTCTAGCATCCATAGAATTTTGTTATTATTTGATTGATTTTTAATATTCTGAAGTTCAAGAAAACAGGTGGAGGTTTTGGAAATACAGTTATCTCAGTTCAACATTTATCAGATCATTTTCCCTGCCATGAGCAAAAAAAGATCAAAAGACTTTCTCACAAAATGAGAAAGAAATATGGTAAATTGGAGCATGATGAACAATTGACATGCATTGTAACCTGAGGTCCTAACTGGGCAGCAGCAGAGTTTTACAAGTTCCAATTAACATTTTGAAGCGCTACACGCTGTATGAACAGGACACAGACATCAGGTTAAATTTAAAAGCTTTATGACAGAGTGGGAGTAATTGTTTTACTCAGAGTGAAATGCATGACAGGAACTCGAGATTGAAGTAGAGACCTGGATGATGAATATCGAAGGAAATCCAACAATACAAGGGAATAGGACTCATGCCCATGTGTACGATAAACACCAGCATGAATTGGTTTGGTCAAAAAGTTTAGCACTGTGTTGGAGCACTGAACAGTCCAACACAGGAACAGGTCTTTCAGCCCACCATATCTGTGCTGACCATGATGCCATTCTAAACTCATCCCATCTGCCTGCACACGTCCCATATCACTCTATACTTTGCCTGTACTTGGGTCTGTCTAATGCCTCTTAAACATTGCTCTCATCTCTGCTTCTACTACCTCCCCTGGCAGCACGTTCTAGGCACCTAACATACTCTGTGTAAAATAATTGCTTCGCACATATCCTTTAAACTATCCTCCTCTCACCTTAAACATGTGACCCCTCATATTTGATCTTCCTACCCTGGGAGAAAGACTCTAACTGTCCATCCTATCCATGCCTCTTATGGCTTCATATATTTCTATCAAGTCACTCTGTAGCCTCCGACACTCTAGGGAAAACAATCCAAGTTTGTCCAGCCACTCCTTATAGAAATACACTCCAATTCAGTTAAGATCCTGGTGAACCTCTTCTGCACCCTCTCCAAAGCCTACACATCCTTCCTACAGTGTGGTGGACCAGAACTGCACACGATACCCCAAATATGACCTAACTAAAGCCTTATACAGCTGCAACACGACCTGCCAAATTTTGTCCCTGAGCAATGCAGGCAAGCATGCCATATACCTTCTTTACACCTCACCCACCTGTGTTGTCATTTTTACCAGGCTGTGTGTTAATATCACAAAGTGTCCTGCCATTCACTATACACTTTCCTGTTGCATTTGACCTCCCAAAGTGCATCACCTCACACTTGTCTGAATTAAACACCATCTACCATTTCTCCACCCAACTTTCTAACTGATCTATGTCCTCCTTTCACAGCCTTCCTTGTTATTCATAACTCCTTGCTCATCTAGACACTTACTCATCAGACCACCTAAATTTTCATCCAGGGTAGTTTTATATATATATTACAAACAACAGAGGTCCCACACTGATCCTTGCAGAACAGCACTGGTCACAGACCTCCAGTCACAAAAACATCCCTCCATAACTACCCACAATCTTCTCTGACCAAACCAATTTTGTATCCAACTGACCGTGGATCCAATGTGACTTAATCTTCTGAACCAGCCTACCAAGAGTGACCTTGATAAAGCTTTAGTAAAATTTCAACAATATCCACTATTCCATCCTTACATCACTGTAACAAAAATAGAATCAAATATGAGACAAGATCTGCCCTGTACAAATCCTGGCTGTCTATTCTTAACATGTTTATTCTTTACCAAATGTGAGTAAGAATCTTCTTCAATAATTACCTACCATTGATGTAAAGCTCACTGGCCTATAATTTCCGAGATTATCTGTGTTGCCCTTCTCAAACAATTCAACAACATCAGACTTTCTCCAGAGACCTGGGATCTCTGCTGTAGCTAAAAAAGATATAAAGATCCACATCAGATAAAATTATAACAAGGGTTTAATTGGCTAGCTCTTTCAAAGACCTGACAAAGGCACAATGGGCCAAATAGTTTCCTTCTGGGCTGTAAGATTCTGAATTAAATAAAAATTCCTGTCATGTGTGAAAGTCTAAGCATTATTCATAATGCATCAACCTCAAGATCCTGCTAAAGAAACACATCCCGTGGCACATTAATTGCAAGCATTTGCCTCAGTGTTAGAGCATGTGACACTTGCTGGAAGTATGAGCTGGATCACAGTAGCGATCATTGCACTGGCTCCATTACACACTGCAAGCAAATATTCAAATTCTAAAATTATTACCTGATTTTGATAAACTAGCTGAAATGGGATGTTTAACAGGCCTGTTGAGGTTACTGATTTGAACCTATGAATGGTCCTTCACAGAAAATGTTGTCATTAATGCAACAGGCTGAGATATCATGATGATTGTCACTTGAGAATTGAAATCTAGGCCAAAATTCCCAGACATCCCTGGATATCCCACAATGCAATAATATGTTTCTTGTAAATATTTTGGAAATGCTATCACAGTGTTTAACCACCAGTGGTTCTTACTCCGTGGAGGAATTTGATGGATGTTTCATACCTTTCTCGTATCTATTAATTGTTTTGACTGTGGACTAAGAGAAGTTGCACCCTTCACTTCCCTTCTGCCTGGTTCTTTCCTGTCCCACTTACTTCACTCACAACTGCTTGCAGAGTTGAGGAGTTGAAAATGGCCAGAGGAGATAAAACAGAAGGGAGCTGCAGAGTTGATTGATGATGTCTGACAGTTTGGGAATGAGAAGGTAGTTAAGAAAAAAAGAAAGAACGGTACCTCAAAATAAATTGTGAGTTGAATGAAGGTTGAATGAGATGGAAGTGAAAGTTTAAAGTTAAAGTTTGCCAATCACCCAAAATGGGTGGCCTTCTAAAGGTTTACAAAATCATAAGGGGCATAGATAAGGCAAATAGTCAAGGTCTTTTCCCCAAGGTAGGGGAGTCCAAAACTAGAGGGCATAGGTTTAAGGTGAGAAGAGAAAGATTTAAAAGGGACCTAAGCGGCAACTTTTACACACACAGAGAGGGTGGATCGTGTACAGAATGAACTGCCAGAGGAAGTGGTACAATATTTAAAAGACATTTGAACAGTTGCATGTATGGGAAGGGTTTAGAAGGATATGAGCCAAATACTGGAAAATGGGACTCAATTAATTCAGGATATCTCAGCATGGACAAGTTGGATCAAAGGATCTGTTTTTACACTGTATAACTCTATGACTCTATAAAATTACAACATTGACAATATGTTTGGGCAGGCACAGAATAAGAAAGGTTTAGCGGGATATGGGCCAAATGCAGGCAAATGGGGCTAGTTTAGCTTTGGAAACTCAATCAGCATGGTCGAGCTAGACTGTAGGGTGTGTTTCTGCACTCTATGACTCTATTAAAGATTATTGTGCCTCAATAGACATGTACAGGGTGAGGGCGGGTCAGCAATATGATCTCGGGCACCTCCAGCACACCGAGTGCACTGGCTCAGCTTGGACAGGAGAGCTGGTTGGACTTGGCTGGACAGCCAAGGTTTGCAATGCAGAGTGAAGCCAACAGTGCAGGTTCAATTCCTGTATCATCTGAGGTCACCATGAAGTCCCACATTCTCAACTCCTCCCCTCATCTACAGTGTGGGGACACACAGGTTAAACTCACCACAAGGCATCTCTTTCTGATGACAGATTGATCCTATGGTCCTCCAGGAGTGTGGTGTCCTTACTGCCAGGGTCAAACAGGGCAGGCCCTAGGCCAGTTGGATGCTATCCCACTGCAGCCTGCTTACCTCACTTAGTTGGAATTTAGAGAGCTACCTCTCAGCTGGCATATCACCTGCTCTCACCAGGCAAGACAAGGAGACACAAACCTTTCACATCACAGACTGGAGTGCAAGGACCTTACAATCTGGCCTTAGCAATGACCTTCTGTAGGTTGATGATACACATAAGACAATTGCAATTGATGAAGAAGGCTCATGTACATCTTGAAGCTCTGATAAAGTGTCATCTGGACTTGAAATAGAACATAGAACATAGAACAGTACAGCTGTTCACTTGCTCTCTCTCCATAGATGCTCCCTGACCCGTTGGGATCTCCAGAATTTTGTTTGTTTTCATGTCGACCTTGCAGTGCTGCAAGAAGCTGGGCTGGGTGGAAATAATTTTCTGAAACAGGATATTCTTCAAACAAGAGACTGAAGACTGAGTATGTTTTGTGGCACAAACCCGTCTACTGGCAGGTTGGACTCCTGCAATGGGCTGAGTAGGATTTTTTGTTCTTTGCTTGTTAACAGATTTGGATCCCATTAGTCTCACATTCATCCCTGCCCTAATAGTAACCTCCACCCCAGGTGTCAAGGATCTATGATGCACTTGACTCTGAATTCCTAACACTGATGACTGAATGCTCGCGGCAACCTCTACAGAATGCGAGGGACAGCCATACAGCTTGATCAATGTGCGTTACAGCAGCAAGGGATCACCCAGATGAACAAAAGTGGGCAGAGGTTGCTGACACTGTGATGTTACCACAGAACATAGAACATTACAGCACTGTACAGGCCCTTCGGCCCTCGATGTTGTGCCGACCTGTCATACCGATCTCAAGCCCATCTAACCTACACTATTCCATGTACGTCCATATGCTTGTCCAATGGCAACTTAAACGTACCTAAAGTTGGCAAATCTACTACCGTTACAGGCAAAGCGTTCCATTCCCTTACTACTCTCTGAGTAAAGAAACTACCTCTGACATCTGTCCTATATCTTTCACCCCTCAACTTAAAGCTATGCCCCCTCGTGCTCGCCATCACCATCCTAGGAAAAAGGCTCTCCCTATCCACCCTATCTAACCCTCTGATTATTTCATATGTTTCAATTAAGTCACCTCTCAACCTTCTTCTCTCTAATGAAAACAGCCTCAAGTCCCTCAGCCTTTCCTCGTAAGACCTTCCCTCCGTACCAGGCAAAATCCTAGTAAATCTCCTCTGCACCCTTTCCAAAGCTTCCACATCCTTCTTATAATGCGGTGACCAGAACTGTACACAATACTGCAAGTGCGGCCACACCAGAGTTTTCTACAGCTTCACCATAACCTCTTGGTTCCGGAACTCGATCCCTCTATTAATAAAAGCTAAAACACTGTATGCCTTCTTAAGAGCCCTGTCAACCTGGGTGGCAACTTTCAAGGATCTGTGTACATGGACACCGAGATCTCTCTGCTCATCTACACTACCAAGACTCTTACCATTAGCCCTGTACTTTGCCTTCCGGCTACCCCTACCAAAGTGCATCACCTCACACTTGTCTGCATTAAACTCCATTTGCCACCTCTCAGCCCAGCTCTGCAGCTTATCTATGTCTCTCTGCAACCTACAGCATCCTTCATCACTATCCACAACTCCACTGACCTTAGTGTTGTCTGCAAATTTAGTAACCCATCCTTCTACGTCCTCATCCAGGTCATTTATAAAAATGACAAACAGCAGTGGACCCAACACCGACCCTTGCGGTACACCACTAGTAACTGGTCTCCAGGATGGACATTTCTCATCAACTACCACCCTCTGTCTTCTTTCAGCAAGCCAATTTCCGATCCAAACTGCTATATCTCCCACAATTCCATTCCTCCGCATTTTGTACAATAGCCTATTGTGGGGAACCTTATCGAACGCCTTGCTGAAATCCATATACAGCACATCAGCCAGTTTACTCTCATCTACCTGTTTGGTCACCTTCTCAAAGAACTCAATAAGGTTTGTGAGGCATGACCTTCCCTTCACAAAATGTGCTGACTATCCCTAATCAATTTATTCTTTTATAGATGATTATAAATCCTATCCCTTATAACTTTTTCCAACACTTTACCATCAACTGAGGTAAGGCTTACTGGTCTATAATTACCAGGGTTGTCTCTACTCACCTTCTTGAACAGGGGAACCACATTTGCTATCCTCCAGTCATCTGGCACTATTCCTGTAGACAATGACGAGTTAAAGATCAATGCCAAAGGCTCGGCAATCTCCTCCCTGGCTTCCCAGAGGATCCGAGGATAAATCCCATCCGGCCCAGGGGACTTATCGATCTTCACCTTCTGAAGGATTTCTAATATCTCTTCCTTGTGAACCTCAATCCCACCTAGTCTAGTAGCCTGTATCTCAGTATTCTCCTCAACAACATTGTCGTTTTCGAGAGTGAATACTGTTGAAAAATATTCATTTAGCACTTCCCCTATCTCATCTGACTCCACACACAACTTACCACTATTATGCTTGATTAGGCCTAATCTTACTATTGTCATTCTTTTATTCCTTAAATACCTATAGAAAGCCTTAGGGTTTACCCTGATCCTATCCTCCAACAACTTCTCATGTCTCCTCCTGGCTCTTCTGAGCTCTCTCTTTAGGTCTTTCCTGGCTACCTCGTAGCCCTCAAGTGCCCTAACTGAGCCTTCACATCTCATCCTAACATAAGCTTTCTTCTCCCTCTTGACCAGAGATTCCACCTCCTTCGTAAACCACGGCTCCCACACTCTACAGCTTCCTCCCTGCCTGACAGGTACATATTTATCTAGGACACACAGGAGCTTTTCCTTGAATAAGCTCCACATTTCTAATGTGCCCATCCCCTGCAGTTTCCTTCCCCATTCTATGCTCCCTAAATCTTGCCTAATCTCATCGTAATTTCCTTTCCCCCAGCTATAACTCTTGCTCAGTGGTATACACCTATCCCTTTCCATCACTAAAATAAACATAACAGAATTGTGATCGCTATCACCAAAGTGCTCACCTACTTCCAAATCTAACACCTGGCCGGGCTCATTACCCAGTACCAAATCTAATGTGGCTTCGCCCCTTGTTGGCCTATCTACATACTGTGTCAGGAAGCCCTCCTGCACACTCTGGACAAAAACTGACCCATCTATAGTACTTGAACTATCGTGTTCCCAGTCAATATTTGGAAAGTTGAAGTCCCCCATGACAACTACCCTGTCTCTCTCACTCCTATCGAGAATCATCTTTGCTATCCTTTCCTCTACATCTCTGGAACTATTCGGAGGCCTATAGAAAACTCCCAAAAGGGTGACCTCTCCTTTCCTGTTTCTAACCTCAGCCCATACTAACTCAGTTGACGAGTCCCCAAACATCCTTTCTGCAACTGTAATACTGTCCTTGACCAACAATGCCACACCTCCGCCCCTTTTACCATCTTCTCTGTTCTTACTGAAACATCTAAATCCCGGAACCTGCAACAACCATTCCTGTCCCTGCTCTATCCATGTCTCCGAAATGGCCACAACATCGAAGTCCCAGGTACTAACCCATGCTGCAAGTTCACCCACCTTATTCCAGACGCTCCTGGCTTTGAAGTAGACACACTTCAATCCAACTTCTTGCGTGCCGGTGCCATCTTGCTTCCCTGAAACTTTATTTCGGACCACCCTACTCTCAACCTTTTCTATAGTCGAACTACAATTTTGGTGCCCATCCCCCATGGTCTCTCTCTGTGAAAGTCTACTCCTTCCAAACCCAGCCACTGAACTAGGTGTGCTGGAGGTGTCTGACATCAAAATACTGGCATCAACTTGGTCTCATCATCACTAGAGGTACCACCATAGAGTCATGTAGGGCAGAAGAAACCCATTGAGTTTATGCCACAGTAGTCCTACTTTCCAACACTCAGACATACCCTTGGATATTGTGATATTTTACATGTTGCTTTTATTTTCTTTTTTATTCATTCATGGGATGAGGGTGTCGCTGGCCAGGCAGCATTTATTGCCCATCCCTAATTGCCAAGAGGGCAGTTAAGAGTCAACCACATTGCTGTGCGTCTGGAGTCACATGTAGACCACACCAGGTAAGGATGGCAGTTTCCCTCCCTGAAGGACAGTAGAGAACCAGATGGGATTTTTGCAAAAATCAGCCATGGATACTTCCAGATTATTATTGAAGCACAATTCCACCATTGGCCATGTTGAGACTGTGAACCCAGGTGCCCAGGTCCTTTAGGTATCTGAAAGGTTTCCTGTCTTTACTAAGCTCCTAGGCAGTGCATTCCAGATTCCCACTATTCATTGGGTGAAGGAAATTTTCCTCAAGTCCCCGCAACAAAGCCCTCACCCCTCCTAGCTATAATAGCT
Organism: Stegostoma tigrinum; assembly: GCF_030684315.1. Lineage (NCBI taxonomy): Eukaryota > Metazoa > Chordata > Chondrichthyes > Orectolobiformes > Stegostomatidae > Stegostoma > Stegostoma tigrinum. Next base: position 13,000,371 of record NC_081389.1, on the reverse strand, counting down.
CTGACAGTTCCCTCACACTTCGAGAGGGCAGGAAACAGTAATGGAAACTATATCACTTCAAGAGAAAAAGTCACCCTTGGATCAAGATGTGGCATAGCTCTGACCCTAAAAGGAGATCAACATTAGCAATCGAGCTGTTTCTGACCACAATGTCCAAGGGCAAATTGCAATCTCAAAGTGAGATCCGGTATGCACCCTTAAATCCCCGCATACATACTCACTACATTCAGGCAAACAGGCCAGAAGGAATGCTGGTTGCTTTGAGACTTGTTGAACTGAGGCCACAAGCTAGGCAGATAGAACTTCAATGTTCCCAGGGCTGACAGATCAAACCTTAGCTGAACCCTCATCACTGCACCCATATATCCTGGTTAGCGCAACATGCAATATACAGCCTAATCCAGGCACACTGGAAGTATGGGCGACAGAATCAAGACAGGAACAGGTTCAGCAGCAAGGAACCCATCCTGCCATTGAAGGCAAGGCCATCACTGAACTGAGCAAGAAGGTGGGTGGGACATTATCTCAACTGCGTGCAAAATTGCTGGCACTAAAACGCTCAGCATCATTCCAGATAAGACATGAGAGACAACTTTATTTTTTAACACGAGAGTGGTTCTTGTGTGAATAAGGAAGCAGTGGATGCCGCTACTGTTGCTACATTTCAAAAACATTTGTATCGGTTCATGAGTAGGAAATGTTTGGAGGGATATGGGCCAAGCGCAGGCTTGTGGGACAAGTTTAATTTAGGATTACGGTCAACATGGACTGGTTGGACTGAACGGTCTAATTCCTTGTTGTATGACTCTATGACTCACTTATTCAGAGGAGCTAGATAACAAGTCCACAGCAGTGGAACTCCAGCTCCAAGAAATGATGGCATTGGCCTGAAATCATCAAAAACTAACTCTGTTTCAACATTTCTACAAACTTTAGTGCTGTCTGCTAAAGGATAGGCTTGTGCTTGTGGGCATGTGCACATACATATTAATCAATCAAAACTTTCTAACTGCTTAAAGATTTAACAGCATCTTAAGTTTGTTTAGTACATCTTCATCAATGGTGTGACCCTTTAATCTTTTATTTATAAATTCGGTGTCTGATACTTCCTCTCTCACTGACTGCTGAAGAAGGAGTAAGACTCCAAAAGCTTGTGTTTTCAAATAAACCTGCTTGAATATAACCTGGAGTTGTGTGATTTCTGACCTTGTCGACGCCAGTCCAACACTGGCACCTCCGCAGCATGTGAATGTAGTTATTTTGTACATAAACAAAAGGGGTCACAGTGACTGCAACAGATAACTGAGGCATCTCCTTATTGAATAAGGAGTGGGACTATGATTCAAGGAGGTGAGTCTGTTCTCCCTGGAGAGAAAATGGTTGACAAGACACTTAATAGACGTTTCCAAAATTTATGAGCATGCTGACTAGTTGGGAGAAACTTCTCCGATTCTTAAAAGGAACAAGAGCAAGAGCGTACAGATTTAAAGTGATGTGCTTCTGAGCCCTGTGCCCAGTTTGGGGCTCCCTATTACAGGAAGGATATTATTAAGCCGGAGGGGTTCAGAAGAGATTTACCAGGATGTTGCTGGGAACGGAAGGTTTGAGTTGTAAGGAGAGGCTGGTTAGGCTGGAACTTTTCTCACCTGAGCGTAAGAGGTTGAGGGGTGACCTTATAGGGGTTTATAAAATCATGAGGGGTAGAGATAGGGTGAATGGCAGGTATCCTTTCCCTTGGGTGAGGGATTTCAATATGAGGGGGTATTTTTTACAGTGAGAAGAGCAAGATTTAAAAAAGACATGGGGTCAACTTTTTTGCACAGACAGTGGTTTGTATGTGGAATGAACTTCCAGAGGAAATGGTCAAAGCGGGTATAGTTACAACGCTTAAAAGACATTTGGATAAATTCATGAATAAGAAATGTTTGGAAGGATATGTGTTTCTCACAGGTAGATGCAACCAGTTTAGTTTGGGATTATGGTTTGGTGTGGACTTTTTTAAAAATTCATTCATGGAATGAGGGCGACACGAGCTAAACAGCTTGTATTGCTCATTCCTAATAGCCCAGAGAGCAGCTCAGAGTCAACCACATTGCTGTGGGTACGGATTCACATGTAGGTCAGATCAGGTAGGATGGCAGTTTTCTTCCCTAAAGGGCATTAATGAACCAGGTGTGTTTTTCCAACAATCAACAATGGTTTCATGGTCATTATTAGACTCTTAATTCCAGATATTTTTTGAATTTAAATTCCACCATCTGCTGTCATGAGAGTCAAACCTGGATTCATAGGACATTACCTGGGCCTCTGATTAACAATGTAGCGATAATATCACTAGGCCATCACCTCCCCTTGTTGGTTGGACTGAAGGGTCTGTTTCTGTGCTGTATGACTCTGTGACTGTGACAAAAGGTGACAGAGAAACTTCTTTATAAGTCAGCTAGTAAATAGGGTCTGTAATGCACTGCTCGGAAGTGTTATAGAGGCAGGTTCAATTGAGGCACTCAAGAGGGAATTGGATAATTATTTGGATAGAAATAGAGTGCAGGATTATGTAACTTTGGCACGAGATGATAGAATCAGGGTAGGCATGATGGGCTGAACAGCATCCTTCTACATTGCAACAATTCTATGTCTCTGGGAAGCACTGTTGGAATATCTCTGCTTATGTCACTCCGAGTGGATTGAAGCCGCAGACAGATAGACCCTGTCCGAGGGTCAGTGCAGTTTTGGAGCCAGAAGATCGACAGCCAGTATCACTTTCCCACTGCAGAAGAAATGCCAGAAATGGCACTGTCACCTCCCATGCCCCTCAACATCATGGACAACATTGACTCGAAACAGAGGGTCCTCACAGTCACTCTGTGGTCCCTCATGTGCCAATCAGCATGCTGGGGCCAACCCAACATGTTGAATGCCGCTGCCATACACAGTCCTTGGAAGCCAGCACAGCAACGAGGATAATTAGAGAGATCATTGGTCCCACTGTGACCTTTGACCTTGTCAGCCAAGATAGACTTGTCAATCAACTATGGAACCAAGGATGCTGCCTGAACTCCTGGGAGTCATCATTTCTTCCATGTGAACACTCGCAGTTTTCTCAGTTACATCGTAGGGATGTAGAGCCAAGAGCAGGCTATTCAGCCTTCAGACTAGTTTTGCCATCCATGGCTAATCTGTGGCCTAGCTGTAGTTAACTGTCTTTGCCTCATATCCCCTAGATGTCTTTGTTTACATAACAAAAATGTATCTAGATCAAAATTTAAAATTAACAACTTACCTAGCATCCAGTGCCATTTGTGAAAGAGAGTTCTAAACCCCTTCCACCCATTCTGTGTAGAAATGCTTCCTACCATTTCCCCTGCATGGCCTGGTCCTAATTCTCAGACTATGTCCCCCAGTTCAAGAATCCCCAAACAGTGGAAATAGTTTATTTTTATCTACTTTGGTTTTATGTGTTATTGTAAGATCAGTTGAAGCAGGGCTGGGTCCTTGTGCCAACTCTCTTTCGCATATTTGGCCCTGTGCTACTGGTGTATACTTTCAGCCACTCACCTACAGGTGTCTCCCTGTGTGCCAAAGCTCAACTCGAAGGGCAAGACTATGTGCCTAGACCAAAGTAGATGATGACCCAGTTTGTGAGTTGCAGTTCGCTAAAAACATTGAGATTTGGTGAGGCTTACATTGCTGATCAGTGCTCGGAGTTTGCAAGGAGGCCAGGCTGGCAATCAGCATCAGGAAGACTAAGGGTCCAGGAAAACTCAACCTTCAATCAACATAGACCACCTCACTAAGGAGGTCACTCACTTTGAGGAAACCTCAGGTCAACGATCATAGCCACCTGAAATTAGCTCCACAATTGACAATTGCTGCCGGCAGGTCACAGTTGTGATGCTGAGCCAGCAATAAATTAGTGAAAAGTGCAAAGTTGAGCACTACCAATGTTGCGTTCTTAAGACCCTGTCTCCCTCACTGGAGGCTTGGTTAACATCTGCCAACCAAGAAAAATGTCTGAACAGCTTCCACGTCCTCAGGCGAAGATTGGGCATCTCCTGGCCAGATAGAGTACCAGGCATGAAGATATGCGTGTGCAGGGATTCCCAGCATGCTTGGCCTGTCGAGACAGTAGCAATTCCATTGTCTGGGTCACGTGAGCCCAGCAAATGATGGCCACATCACCAGCAGCATTCTCCATAAGTGAGCCTGCTATTAGCATGAGACTAACAGGTCCTCAGTACAAGGATGCCGACACACAAAGCCACCAGTTGACCAGGGTCAAAATCGATGCACAGGAAGTCGTCACTGCTAATGGTGAGCTTGGACAACAAGTCAGAGAGTCACAGAGGTGTACAGCACGGAAACAGTTCCTTCAGTCCAACTCGTCCATGCCAACCAGACATCCTAAATTAATCCATTACCATTTGCCAGCATTTGTCCCATGTCTCTCTAAACCCATTCTATTCATGTACCGATCCAAATGCTTTTCAAATGTTGTAATTGTACCAGCCTCCACCACATCCTCTGGCAGCTCATTCCACACAAACACATACACCACCCTCTGCATGAAAAAGTTGCTCCTTAAGTATCTTTTAAATCTTTCCCCTCTCACCTTAAACCTAACCCCTTTAGTTTTGGACTCCCCTACCCTGGGAAAAAGATCTTGTCTATTCACTTTATCCATGCCCCTCATGATTTTATAAAGCTTTACAAGGTCACCGCTCAGCCTCCAATACTCCAGGGAAACTAGCCTCGGACTATTCAGCTTCTCCGTAAAGCTCAAACCCTCCAACCCTCACTACATCCTTGTAAATATTTTCTGAATCCTTTCAAATTTAACAACATCTTTCCTGTTGCCGGGAGACCAGACCTAAACACAGTATTCCAAAAGAGGCTTAACCAATATCCAATACAGCTGCAACATGACATCCCAACTCCTGTCCTTGATGCACTGGGCAATAAAGACAAATGTTCCTAATACCTTCACTACCCTTTATTGATAGAGGAATTCAGTTTCGGAGCCATGAGGCCATGTTGCGGCTGTACAAAACTCTGGTGCGACCGCACTTGGAGTTTTGCGTACAGTTCTGGTCACCGCATTATAGGAAGGATGTGAAAGCATTGGAAAGGGTGCAGAGGAGATTTACCAGGATGTTGCCTGGTTTGGAGGGAAGGTCTTATGAGGAAAGGCTGAGGGACTTGAGGCTGTTTTTGTTAGAGAGGAGGTTAAGAGGTGACTTAACAGAGTCATACAAGATGATCAGAGGATTAGATAGGGTGGACAGTGAGAGCCTTTTTCCTTAGATGGTGATGGCTATCATGTGGGGACATAGCTTAAATTGAGGGATGATAGATATAGGACAGAAGCCAGGGGTAGGTTCTTTACTCAGAGAGTAGTAAGAGCATGGAATACCCTGCCTGCAACAGTAATAGACTCATCAAGTTTAAGGGCATTTAAATGGTCATTGGATAAACATATGGATGATAATGGAATAGTGTAGGTTTGATGGGCTTCAGATTGGTTTCACAGGTCGATGCAACATCAAGGGCCAAAGGGCCTGTACTGCCTGTAATGTTCTATGTTCTATCTACCTGTGGCTGTACCTTCAAGAAACTATGAACTAATCTACAAGGGTGTGGATAAAGCAAAAGACATAAGAAATTACCAGATGGCAGAAACTGGAGCCTATTGGAAGGATAAAACATAATTGACTGACCACGTGCCAGTTATTCACCTATGCTGGCTGCAGAAGGGGCTATCACTCAAGAATCAGCTGCCATGAATACAACATACAAAGTGCTCTATTCCCGGGAATGGTCCATTTCTCCTGGGATGCATAGATGCCATCAGAACAACAATACACATTCTGCCCAAGAAAGTGAACTTGTACCTCTCCACAAGGCACGTATGATGCTCAAGATGGTTCAAAGTATTTCAGTCAGCAGGTTATCCTGGTGATTGTGGAATAGCTGGTGCTCACAAGCAGGACAACAGAGGGGTGGTCAGGTTAGGCAATTCCTTTGAGTTGACTGCAATCTACCTGATAACACTGCTGGCCCGCAAGTGTACAAGATACAATTTACAGCAATCTTTTCTGAAGCATGGGGACCAACACTGAGATGGAAAATAACGCTGAAAGCAGTCCTGTGACAACAGGCCAAAGTGAGTTCATTACTTCTGTAAGAATATTCCATTTGCAGAATGCAATAATACCTTTGGGTCTGATATTTTTAAGTTGGCTTCCATGCATAGCCTAATACATGATCAATTAGTCTGTCAAGGCATTTGCACTATGATTAATTTATTTTCCTTTAGATGTTCACTCTACTTGCAAATATCTATGTTTTCATATTCTACATAAGAAAAGCATAGATCGATGTATCAAAAGACTTTTCTCCTCACAGATTATTCTTCAGAATCCAGGCTTTTTTTCTCACGTGTACAGCCAAACATAAATTCACTGCAAGAATTTACCAGGGCTCCTCAGACAGCACCTTCTAAACCTATGACCACATTCACCTGGAAGGACAAGGGCAGCAGATACATGGGAACACCATCACCTCCAATTTCCCCTCCAAGTCTCTCACCATCCTGACTTGGAAATAATTGCCATTCCTTCAGTGTCACTGGGTCAAAATCCTGGAATTCCCTCACCAAGGGTATTGTGGATCAATCCACAGCTGGAGGACTGCAGCTGTTCAAGAAGGCAGCTCACCACTACCTTCTCAAGGGCGAACATAGGGGTGGGCAATAAATACCGGCCCAGACATAGACACCTACATCCCCCAAATGAATAAAAAAATTCCACTTTGGACTTGAGCGTACAATTTGTGCTGAAGGCTTGGTGATCTTCCATCAGAAAACACAAAAATTAGGAAGAGGAGTAGGCCATTCATCCCCTTGAGCCTGTTCTTCCATTTGCTGAGACAGTGGTTGTAGCCTGAACTCTGTTTCCAATCTATTCTTGATAATGTTTGACTCCCCTGCCAGTCAAGAATTAGTTTAACTCAACTTTTAATGAATTCAATTACCCAGCCTCCACCACTCTCCGAGGAAGAGAATTCCACAAACTAACAACCTTCTGAGAGTAAAGCATTTCTCCTTATCTCGACATTAACCGAGACACCCCTCATTTTTAGACTGTGTCCTGCAATGGGGAACATACTTGCAACACTCACCCTGTCAAGTCCCTGAGGGAGGAAAGGCATCAAAGGATATGGAGGTAAAGCATAAAAAGGCTATTAGCTTGGATGATGGACCATGAGTAATGTAACAGTCTCGAAGGACTGAATGGCCTGCTCCTGTTCCTTCCTTCAATATTTCAATGTCCCATCAGGATCTTACATGTTTTAATCAGATCATCTTTTTCTGGAGAATAGAGGTCCAATCTTTTGCAACCTCTTACTCCTTCATCCTAAGATTCAGTGTAGTGTACCATTCCTGATATGTTTGTAGTACAATTTCTTAAGTAAGGGGGACTCACAGTGTTCCAAATTCAATTTCATGTCATGGAATGCATTTGATGCCCTCACCAGCAGGTATACCTTCCTTAAACGGATGTGAAAGACTACAGATGGACAATGCATGTGTGAGGGTTTACCCTTGTGTCCAATATTTATCCTCTGACCAATATTTTTTATTTAAAAAAGGGAGTATCTTCTCATTATCTTATGCTGTTTGTGGGACCTTGCTGTGTGCAGATTGGTTGCTGTCTGCAATGACACAACTAGACCTAGGAAAGATGGAGATGATTGCTCTATTTCACTTTCGGCTCAATTAAATGAACAAGTGAGGTTTAGGCAATACCTGGGTGGAAAAATGAGACAAAAGGCTAAGAAGCCATTGGAAACTTTTTAAAATTAAATCAAGTTGTATTTTGGGCTCAGAAGCCTGAAGAGGTTAAATGTTGCTTGTCAAACTTATGTGGCATTGCTCATGGATAAAGCAGGTACATTTTATTTTGTGGCACCTTTTAAGTCATTGCAATGTTTGAAAAATGAATGTTAGAATGTAGAATATAGAATAGCCTTTTATTGTCACGAGTACTCCATTGTAGCAGTGTAGTGCAGCAGCCTTCTCATAGCAACATCTTAGGTATAAGTGCCTCGGTACAAGTCTTGGATACAGTAAGTGAAATAAAATTAATCGCATCACTTAACAGAGTTGAAAAATAAGTTAAAAATTAGACATCATTAGACATTAAAGTAAGGTAGGAAGTTTCAAATAGGCAGTACATTGTAGCAGCTCAGCACAGGGCCTCCGTATATGGTCTGACTGCCCGCACCAGACCTCAGTCCAACAGCCATCCCCACTCTACTCCGAGCTTTAGGCTGCTCCATACCAGCACTCAGCTGCTCCAGGGTAGGTTCCAGGACTGCTTCCCTCTCGCTGGTCTCCATCCAGGACTCACTGCCTACATGCTGCTTCAGAATGCTAATAGAGTAAAACGAATGGATTATTTTTGTAGTGCATTAACTATTGTTGCATACACAAGTCATGGGCCAATTCGAGTAAAATATACTCCGTAAGCAGTTCAGAAGATAATTAATCATTTTTGAGATAGCCGAAACATTGTTTGTCGCAGTGCTTTTTTTTTAAATGCATGACTTGTTGTGTCTCTTCCGGCACAACTAAGCAAATCCTTACTACAGGAGTGTAAACTGAAGTTGAGTCGATGTCAAAAAATTGGCGGTAATTTTGATGCTGAAGAATCTGAGATAACAAGGTGTAGAGCTGGATGAACACAGCAGGCCAAGCAGCATCAGAGGAGCAGGAAAGCTGACATTTTGGGCCTAGGCTCTTCTTCAGAAATGGGGGAAGGGGGATCTGAAATAAGAGGGAGAGAGGGGGAGATGGATAGAAGATGGATAGAGGAGAAGATGGGTGGGGAGGAGGCCGACCAAACAAAGAGGCAGAGATGGAGAGATTAAGGTGAGTGTAGGTGGGGAGGTAGGGAGGAGATAGGTCAGTCCAGGGAGGACGGACAGGTCAAGGGGGTGGGATGAGGTTAGTAGGTAGGAGATGGGTATAAGACTTGAGGTGGGCGGATGGGATAGGTGGGAGGAAGGACAGGCTAGGGAGGCGGGGACGAGCTGGGCTAGTTTTGGGATGCGGTCGGGGAAGGGGAGATTTTGAAGCTTGTGAAGTCCTGCACATCTGCTAATGTGATATACTGCATCTACTGTTCCCGTTGTGGCCTCCTCTACATCAGGGAAACCAAGCGAAGTCTTGGGGACAACTTCGTAGAACACCTACACTCGGTTCGCAATAAACTACTGCACCTCCCAGTCGCGAACCATTTCAACTCGCGCTCCCATTCCGCAGATGACATGTCCATCATGGGCCTCCTGCAGTGCCACAATGATGCCGCCCAAAGGTTGCAGGAACAGCAACTCATATTCCGTTTGGGAACCCTGCAGCCCAATGTTATCAATGTGGACTTCACAAGCTTCAAAATCTCCCATCCCCCTATCGCATCCCAAAACCAGCCCAGTTCGTCCCAGCCTCCCTAACCTGTCCTTCCTCCCACCTATCCTGTCCCCCCACCTCAAACTCCACCCCAATCTCCTACCTGCTAATCTCATCCCTCCCCCTTGGCCTGTCCGTCCTCCCTGGACTGACCCAGCTCCTCCATACCTCTGCACTTATATTCACCTTTACTGGCTCCATTCCTGCCTCTTTGACTGGTCTGTCTCCTCTCCATCTATCTTCTCCTCTATCCATCTTCTATCCGCCTCCCCGTCTCTCCCTATTTATTTCAGATCCCCTTCCCTTCCCCCATTTCTGAAGAAGGGTCCAGGCCCGAAACGTCAGTCTCCTGCTCCTCTGATGCTGCTTTGCCTGCTGTGTTCATCCAGCTCCGCACCTTGTTATGGCAGTAATTTTATTTGGGTTAAAAAGCAATCATATTCAAATGTTCCTCTTGACCTGCCATAGCCATGTGGCCTTAATATAGCTCCAAGACGGGATGGTGAGTGGCTTAGAGGGAAACTTTCAAGGTGATGGTGTTCCCACGTATCTGATGCAAGTGGTTATGGGTTTAGATACTGAGGTGTAATATGACAGTCTGCTCCCTCATGCACACGCTATGTTCATTCGTCACACAACAGCCAACAGATCCTCACTCATTTACCTTACACATTTCCTGCTCTCCAAATCTTTGGGATTTTTCAGTCCTGGAGTAGAGCAGTTATGGCTGTAAAATAGAATGTGGGCCAGATCCAAAACCAATCCTGCGCTGCACTGGGAGGCTCCTCCATCAGGCACACACTGTGTTTCTCTGGATTAGAAGTCTCAGTGAGAAACATAGAATCCTGGAGGGCAGGCAAAGATAAAAGGAGTGGAGCAGCAATCAAATAGTAATTCAGCCCTTTGAATGATTATTCATTGAGAAAACTGTGTGTTATATAAAAAAAATCCTGCTACTTCACACTTCTAGCATCCACGTTCCCACGTTGATAAGAACTCAAATAAAAATAACAAGTGAAAAACAAATAATAGCCCCAGTTAAACCTTAGATAGTAGTGAAAAGGTAAAATACTCTCAGGAGGTCAAGCCAATAATCTAATTGTGGGATTTGGGCTGCAGCTCTTAATCCTGTTTTACAACACGCTGCGAGATAATTGATTGTTGTCATTATGACTCACAGATATTTCTTAATCTCTCTGTAATAAGATTGTATCATTGCTCCTTAAGGTTATTGTGGGAACATACGCTGTACAATAATAAGTGATAAATGTTTCCTCATTTCTGTATTACTGTCTCAGTTAGGGGTTTCAAAATGGATTTACTTGAGGCCAGTTCTTGTCACCTTATACAATGCCACATAATAGGATGCTTAATGAATCTCTAATAATCTGATCATTTCCACAGTAATGAGTTGAGAATGACCTTTAGTTCAGCACAGCGGCATTGATGCCTGGCTCAATATTTGAAGAGGAAATCTGATTGAAACATATTACTATTTGAGTTTTATAAGACCATGTTCAATGCCAACAGCCTTATAAAATATGAACCTTGTCTATGTTTAATGCCTTGCTTTTAGCACTAAGGCTGATCACTACACAAAAGGACATTAAATTCAGACCCGCATTAATGCAGTGGATTAGTACATAATCTTTACAGTGGCTTGAGTTTACAATCAGTTTAAATTGATGGCGTGACCATCTCCACTTTAAGACCCAGTGGGCAAAGTGTTTGCTCAAAATGAGAGAGTGACGCTGAAGGCTCTCATGATTTAAAACTAAATAGCTCTCCCACTCAAGAAGGTGAGAAGGATATCTGAAGGGGTCTTGACTCTGACAGACTGGATCAGTTAGAACTATACCCTCTGGAGTCAGAAGAACGAAGCATATCTCACAAAAATCTGATAAAACCCTAACAGGAAAAATCAGGCGAAATGCAGGAATTTTTCTGATGATGTGGAGAAGTTGAGAATCCGGGGTCACAGTCTAAGAATACAGGGTAGGCCAATGAGGATTGAGATGAGGAGAAATGTCTCTACCAGAGAGTGGTGTTCCTGTGGAATTCTCTGCTGCAGAAAGTGGTTGAGGCCAAAACATTGCATGCTTTCAAGAAGGAGTTACATGTAGTTCTAAGGGCGAAAGGGATTAAAGGATACGGGTTGCATGATCATATTGAATGGTGGAGCAGGATTGAGGGGCCAAACGTCCTACTCCTGCCGTTATTTTCTACATTTGTATGATGATGATGATGATAAGCAAAATGGTGAAAATCGGAAATGAAAACTGGAAGTACTGGAAACATAGTGTAGGTTTGACAGTCCCTCTGGGGAGAGAGAGAGAGAGAGAGATGAAAACAGTTTTAATATTTCGGGTTGGTTTCCTTCAGCCAGGTGCAATGGAAGGTTATCTCAGTTAACTCTATCCACACATGCTGCCTGACCTACTGAGTCTATCCAGCATTTTCTGTTTCTATTTTCTTTCTTCCATCGAATTCTTGAAGAAACGAGTGACATTTTCTTGGCAATCATTTTTTAGAATATAATAAAAACAGAATGTAATAAAAGTCTCACTTTTAGAGATAGTGGTTATCTTAGCAAGAGTAATTATCCAAAGGCCTATAATAGGAACCTGGGAAGTTTCAGCAACAGCCAGTTCTTTGAAAGTTTCATTTCTGTTTGAAAAACCATTTTGAAAATATAAATCTTGTATCTATAGAAGTATCCTTGAAACTATCGGACTGTTGTAGCAGTGCATGGCTTTTAGGAAACAAAATCTGCTTCGGCTGTCTCATACATGACTCTGAGATTGCACACTTTCCCATCTCCTGAAATGGCAAGTGTAAGGGTGATTTTAACCTTTCATTACCTGTTGGACCAGTGGGTGCTCCGGTTTCTTTGTTACACATTAATACATGAATGCATGGGACGAGCATGTATAGAGAAAGGAGATGATGGCTTGGTGGTATGATAACTGGACTATTAACCCAGCAGACCCAGGTAACATGATGGGGATCTGGGTTCAAATCCTGCCATAGCATGTGGTGAAATTTGAATACAGTTTTCAAAACAAAAATTCCTGAAATGAGGATCTGTTGTGATTGTGACAAGGTCAGGCAGGTAGATCTCATAGAATAAAACCAAAGTTACTGGAAACGCTCAGATAACATAGTGTGGAGCTGGATGAACTCAGCAGGCCAAGCAACATCTTAGGAGCACAAAAGCTGATGTTTTGGGCGTAGACCCTTTTGTGATGAAGGGTCTAGGCCCAAAACATCAGCTTTTGTGCTCCTAAGATGCTGCTTGGCCTGCTGTGTTCATCCAGTTCTACACTTTGCTATCTCGGATTGTCCAGCATCTGCAGTTCCCATTATCTCTATTACTGGAAAAGCTCAGCAAGTCTGGCTGCATCTATGAAGGGGAAACAACTGAGTTAAAGTTCTGAGGAAGGGTCACTGGACCTGAAATGTTAACTCTGTTTTTTTGCCTTCACAGATGCTGCCAGAACTGCTGAGATTTTCCAGCAACTTTGTTTTTGTTCCTGAATTACAGCATCTGCAATTCTTTTGGACTTCATAGAATATGAGTTTCCTGATTGGGGCTGTTAATCTAGTCCAATTAGAGAGCCCTGGCTGACAGATATAAACAGGAGTATCAGAGGTTCTGTTCACTCTGAGAGCTGGCTCTGATGAAGCTGCACTAATGTCAAGTGCTATAACTAAAGGATGACTTGATGACAAAATACTGGCCTCAGTGGAGTTATTTCACCATGAATGCATTGTTGATTGTCAGGAAAAAAACCCCATCTCAACCCCACTTTAGGGAAAGAAACTGCTGTCCTTACCTGGTGTGGCCTACTTGTGACTCCAGATCCACAGCAATGTGGTTGACTCTTAATTGGCCTCTGGGCAACAAAATGTTGACCTCGTCAGTGACACCCTAATTAAAAATAAAATGGTGCACAATTCCAAACCTTACCACAAGAACAAGCTTTTTATACCTTTGCTTGCAGGTAAGAAGCTCCTAATTGACTTTTTCTACAAGTAATACCTTCCAAATGAAACCTTACACCTACTGGTGGGCTGAGGGGTCTGTTCTGTTCTGGTTCACTTTTGTCTTTGTCTAAACCTTGGAACATTTCTCATTTAAAAATCAACTTATCCTGGGATGTAACAAAACACTCTGGAGTAGGTAGGATATGAACGCAGCTTTATAGGTAGGGACATTATCACTGTACCATAAGAACTGAACCAACATTTCAAGCTGGTCCACGTGAATATATGATCCAAACATGTTTACATCATATACATGTGACTATTATCCAATCATATTCAAACTAATACATGCGACTATGTTATTCAACCACATCATTACATGTGAACATCTCAATAATGCGTATCTGCTATTATGGGAAAGCCATACAGTTTATTTTTCTGTGGTAATGGGAACTGCAGATGCTGGAGAATCCAAGATAATAAAATGTGAGGCTGGATGAACACAGCAGGCCAAGCAGCATCTCAGGAGCACAAAAGCTGACGTTTTGAGCCTAGACCCTTCATCAGAGCCTGTCTCTAACAGTCCCCCTACTTTTACCTTTTAACTGGCAACAGCAACCAAGAATGGGCAATGAGTACCAACTTTACCTGTGACACCCACCATCAGGCAAAATGTCACTTGGCAATTAGGAAGGCAAATGGCACTTTGAGCTATAGAGCAAGGCAATTTGAATATATGAACCTTCTACTACCTTTGTTCAATGGGATTTGCTGTCCATCCTTAAGAGGTCTTGGGCTGAGTGGCTTACTAAGCTATTTCTGAGGTAAATTAAGAGTCAACCACATTGCTTGGTGTCTGGAATCACATGTGGAAGGCCAGTTAATGGCAGATTCTCTTCCCTAAAAGCATTCGCAAGCCAGATGGGATTTCACAAGAATTCATAATAACAATGGTTACCCTTTCTAAGAATAACTTTCAATCTCAGATTTTACTTAATTGGTCTTAGGTACCACCAGGTACATTTTATAGAATCCCCACAATGTGGAAACAGGCTATTCAGCCCACATAGGCATTCTGTGAAGACCATCCTGCCAGACTGATCCTTTAACCCTGCATTTCCTGTAGATAACATACCTAATCTATACATCCTTGAACACTATGGGACAATTTAGCATGGCCAATCCACATATCCTGCATGTGTTGGGGTGGGGGGGGCGGTGGTGGTCAGTGGCAGCAGTACAAACTCTACGCAGACAGTTGTCCAAGGCTGGGATCGAGCCCAGATCCCTGGCACTGTGAAGCGGCAGTGCCAACCACCAAACCACCATACCTCCCACGAATCTGTAACATTGGGGCTGGGGGTTTAGGAGCATGATAGCTCAGTGACTAGGGTTGATTCTAGCCTCAGGTGGCAGCCTGAGCAGAGTTTGCGCGTTCCCTCCTTGTCTGCATTGTTTTCCTCCCAGTGCTCTGGTGTCATCTAGTCCAAAGACCTGCAGGCTAGGTGGATTGGCCATGCTAAATTGCCTATAGTGTCCAGGCTGTAAAGGCTAGGTGGATTAGAACATAGAACATAGAACATTACAGCACAGTACAGGCCCTTCGGCCCTCGATGTTGTGCCGACCTGTCATACCGATCTCAAGCCCATCTAACCTACACTATTCCATGTACGTCCATATGCTTATCCAATGACGACTTAAATGTACCTGAAGTTGGCGAATCTACTACCGTTGCAGGCAAAGCGTTTCATTCCCTTACTACTCTCTGAGTAAAGAAATTACCTCTGACATCTGTCCTATATCTTTCACCCCTCAATTTAAAGCTATGCCCCCTCGTGCTTGTCGTCACCAACCTAGGAAAAAGGCTCTCCCTATCCACCCTATCTAACCCTCTGATTATTTTATATGACTCAATTAAGTCACCTCTCAACCTTCTTCTCCCTAATGAAAACAGCCTCAAGTCCCTCAGCCTTTCCTCGTAAGACCTTCCCTCCATACCAGGCAACATCCGAGTAAATCTCCTCTGCACCCTTTCCAAAGCTTCCACATCCTTCTTATAATGCGGTGACCAGAACTGTACACAATACTCCAAGTGCGGCTGCACCAGAGTTTTGTACAGCTGCAGCATAACCTCTTGGTTCCGGAACTCGATCCCTCTATTAATAAAAGCTAAAACACTGTATGCCTTCTTAACAGCCCTGTCAACCTGGATGGCAACTTTCAAGGATCTGTGTACATGGACACCGAGATCTCTCTGCTCATCTACACTACTAAGAATCTTACCATTAGCCCTGTACTTTGCCTTCTAGTTACTCCTACCAAAGTGCATCACCTCACACTCGTCTGCATTAAACTCCATTTGCCACCTCTCAGCCCAGCTCTGCAGCTTATCTATGTCTCTCTGCAACCTACAGCATCCTTCGTCACTATCCACAACTCCACCGACCTTAGCGTCGTCTGCAAATTTACTAACCCATCCTTCTACGCCCTCATCCAGGTCATTTATGAAAATGACAAACAGCAGTGGACCCAACACCGACCCTTGCGGTACACCACTAGTAACTGGTCTCCAGGATGAACATTTCCCATCAACTACCACCCTCTGTCTTCTTTCAGCAAGCCAATTTCCGATCCAAACTGCTATATCTCCCACAATTCCATTCCTCCACATTTTGTACAATGGCGTATTGTGGGGAACCTTATCGAACGCCTTGCTGAAATCCATATACGCCACATTAACCGGTTTACTCTCATCTACCTGTTTGGTCACCTTCTCAAAGAACTCAATAAGGTTTGTGAGGCACGACCTTCCCTTTACAAAACCGTGCTCACTATCCCTAATCAATTTATTCTTTTCTAGATGATTATAAATCCTACTCCTTATAACCTTTTCCAACACTTTACCAACAACTGAGGTAAGGCTCACTGGTCTATAATTACCAGGGTTGTCTCTACTCCCCTTCTTGAACAGGGGAACCACATTTGCTATCCTCCAGCCATCTGGCACTATTCCTGTAGACAATGATGAGTTAAAGATCAATGCCAAAGGCTTGGCAATCTCCTCCCTGGCTTCCCAGTCATGGGAAATGCAGAGTTACAGGGTTTGCTAGGGGCTTGGGTCTGGGTATGATGCTCTTCAGAGGGTCATTGTGGACTCGATGTGCTGAATGGTATGCTTCTACATTGTAGGAGATTCTATGATTAGCATGAGTTCTGGGTTACTAGCCCAGTGACTATACCACTAGACCACCATTTGCTATTGGGCTTTGGTGAGACTACATGGAACTACCTTCTGCAATTTTGGGTCTGTACTCTAATGATGTACCTTTGTTTAAGGAGATACAGGAGAGGTTGACTAGGATGGTCCCTGGGCTGAGGGATTACCCTACAATGAGATGCTGTCTAAATTGGGCAGACATTCTCTGGAGTTTAGAAGAATCAGCATTGATCTCATTGAAGTGCACAAGGTCCTAAAGGGGCTTTCTAGGTTAAAGGCTGAGAGGTTGCTTCCATTGATGGGAGAATCTAGATCCTGATCCAGCCTCAGGATAAGGGGCTGATCATTTAGGGCTGAGAAAAGGAGTAATTGCTTCCCTCAGAGAGTCGTGAATCTTTGGAATTCTCCAACCCAGAGGTTTGTGGGTTTTCCATGATTGAATAAATTTAAAGCTGAGTTAGATTTTTGGTCTCTTGGGGAATTCTGGGATAAGGGGAGTGGGTAGGAAGGTAAAGTTGAAGCCCAAGTCACAATTGCATTTTTGATGAAGAAAGCTCAATGGTCTACAACTGCTTCTAGTTCTTATGTCTCTGTGTTCTAAGAATGAATGATGAATGATTGAATGATTTCTTTCTTCTTATCCATGGGAACATAGAAACATGTAGTAAAGGAATACGGGTCATTTGATCATAGGGTGAAGGCATTAACAGCTGAGATTGATCACCCAAACTCTTTTTCCAAGAACAGCATCAAGAAGGAAGATTGATTAGATGTGCTTCCTGTAAGTCTTAGTTGCAGAAGGCAATTGCAGAATCTACTCGAGATGAACACAGATTGGAAGTTTGATCTGCAGCTCCAACGGAATCAGCAGGGAGGTAAAACTCTCCCTGTGAATAAAACCACCTTAGGAAGCTAACAGGTGATCCATGAATAATTCATATTCTGCAGCATTGCAGATATGTTCTAAAATCCTCCTAATAACAGGAAATTCAAGTCAATGATTTGCCCAATATTTTCCAAAGGTGGCAGGTAATGTTAGCAGCCCAGTACTTATTATTGCCAATGGCATTTTTCTTTGTGAGAGATACATAGTGTGGATGTGTGAATTAGATATTCTGATCTGACTACAGAACATAATGAACAGGAAAGCAGCTCCTGAATCATGTGAGTTGCCTAACCCAATTTCTCTTCATCATCATTCTTTTCAACGAGACATTATATGTATCGTTCGTTAACCTCTGGTGAATATTTCTGGATTTTGAGCTGAAACACAGACTGTGCATTTTAATAAAATAGAATGAGAGATACTGGAAATCTGGAACAAAACCAGGAAGTGCCAGACAAACTCAGCAGGCCTGGCAGCGCCTGTGAAGAGAGAAACAGAGTTAACTTTTCAAGTCTAATAATCTTCCATCCGAACTAATAGCAGTTGGAAATGGTTGTATTTATGACGGTTGACAAGGAATGGGGTTGGGACAAAGTGAATAGAATACGTGGAGATCATAGAATCCCTACAGTGTGGAAACAGGTCCTTCGGCCCAGCAAGACCATATCGACCAACTGAGCATCCCACCAAGACCCATCTCCCTAATCTACACACCCCTGAACACTATGGGCAATTTAGCACGTCAATCCACCTAACCTGCGCATCTTTGGACTGTGGGAGGAAACCCACACAGACAGGGGGAGAATGTGCGAACTCCACATGGATAGTCGTCCAAGAGTGGAATTGAATCTGGGTCCCTGGTGCTCTGAGGCAGCAGTGCTAACCACTGAGCCAACTGAGAAACAGAGAGAATAAAGGAGAGGCAAACAATGGAATTACTGATGATAAACTGACGGGGAGATAGTAGGGAGTAAGGTGCTAACTAGAAGTGTAAATAGTTTTTAAAAATGAGTTGGTTGTGTTGGGAATAACTGTACAGAACAGGACCTAGGATTGTCAGGGTGGATAATAAACATCAGGGAAAGTGTTCACATTCTGTGCTTTTCAATGATTGACAGTGATACAATCATCTTAACAGATAGCATTGATCCCAATTCAGACACCTGACATATTTGTAATCATAAACCAGCCACCATTTTACTGTAAAAGAAAACTAAGACCTGTGGATGCTTGAAATCAGAAACCGAAACAGAAATAGCTAGAGCAAGTTAGCAGGTCTGGCAACATCTGTGGAGGGAAAGCAGAATTCATGTTTTGGATCCATTGACCCTTCTTCAGAACTTCTAAATACCACCCTTTTGCAGTTCTCAAGTGTCACTGGTCTTGAAATGTTTACTCTGCTTTCCTTCCACAACTGCTGCTGGACCTGCTTAGTTTCTCCAGCAATTTCTGTTGTTAGTATGTTATCATGTGTGGAGATAACATGGGAGGAGTCATGTCACTACTCTAATAATTCAAAAACACAGCATCCTGCAGGTGTGAGTACAAATTCCGCAACTGATAAAATTTAAAATGA
Source organism: Stegostoma tigrinum (assembly GCF_030684315.1). Classification (NCBI taxonomy): domain Eukaryota; kingdom Metazoa; phylum Chordata; class Chondrichthyes; order Orectolobiformes; family Stegostomatidae; genus Stegostoma; species Stegostoma tigrinum. Next base: position 12,981,238 of record NC_081389.1, on the reverse strand, counting down.
GTTAGAATTTCAATGGATTAATTAAAATCTGAAAATGAAAGCATGTGTTCATAGGAATGGTGCCATGAAATGATCACTGGTTGTTCTATGGTGATTCATATGGTTCACAAGATAATCCCTATAGTGTGGCAGCAGGCCATTCAATTCTTACAACCCTCTGAAGAGCATCCCACCCAGACCGACTCGCCTACTCTATCCCTGTAACCCTACATTTCCCACACATCTCTGGGTAATGTAGCATGGCCAATACACCTGACCAGCACATCTTTGGACTGTGGGAGGAAACCAGAGCAAACCCACGCAGACAATTACCTGAGGCTGGAATCTAATCCAGGTCTCTGGCACTTTGAGGCAACAATGTTAACCATGGAGCCACCATGCCACCAATGCCTTTTAGGGAAGGAAATCCGCAATATTACCTGGTCTGGCCTATGTCTGGCTTCAGAACCACAAGAAGGTGGTTGTCTCTTAACCACCCTCTGAAATGGCCTACCTCACTGTGCAGTTCAATGGTAATTTGGAAGGAACAATGAATGTTGGTCTTACCAGGGATGCTCAATTCCTATAAAATAGCAAAGGGCATAATCTCAGAAGAAGAGGTCGCCCATTTAAAACAGAAATGAGGAAAAATTAGCGGTGCCATGATGGCTCACAGCACCAGGGACCCAGGTTTGATTCCACCCTCCGGCCAACGTCCGTGCGGAGTTTGCATATTCTCCCTGTGTCTTCTCCAGGCTTTCTCTGGGTGGTCCAGTTTCCTCCCACAGTCCAAAAATGTGCAGGTAAGGTGGATTGGTCATACTACATTACCCGTAGTGTCCAGGGGTGCGTAAGTTAGGTGGATTAGCCATAGGAAATGTAGGGTTACAGGCAAAAGGATAGGGGAATAAGTCTGGGCCGGATGCTCTTCAGAGGGGCAGCGTGGACTTGTCGTTTCAGTCCAAACTGCCCATGTTGACCATAATCCCAAACTAGGCTAGTCCCACCGGCCTGTGTTTGGCCCATAGTCCTTGTTGGGCCAATTGGCCTATTTCCGCACCGTAGGGGTTCGATGATTCTATGCGTTTCATTATAAACACAGAGCATTGAGAATTACGTGATACAATTAAGCACAGTTAGCATGGTTTCCTGAAAGAGAAATCATGCCTCGCAAACTGATTGGAATTCTTTGAGGAAGTGACAATCAGTATAGATAAAGGGGAACAGTTGATGTAATATATTTGTCTCTTAAAAAGACATTTCATAGGGTATTGCACATAAGGCTACATAAAAGTTAAATATTGAGCGTGGTATATTAGCATGGATAAAGGATTAACTAACTAATGGGAGACAGAGAGTTGAGATAAGGGGTGCATTGTCAGGTTGACGTAATATAACCAGTGGAGTGCTAAAGAAACTGTGTTAATGCCACAACTATTTACAATAGATGATAGATGTGAATGTGCTATAGCCCAGTTAAGGGTGAAATAGATGGGAAGGCAAGGATGACAGAAAGAATCTGCAGGGGGATATTGATAGTCATAAGAATGGACAAAAACTTGGCAGATGGAATATGATGTTGGAAAATGCGCACTTTGGCGGGAAGAATGTAGGGGCTGAATATTATTTAAATAGAGAAAGGCTGTGGAAAGCTGCAGCACAGAGGAATTTGAGACTCTTTGTCTATGAATCACAAAGAGCTATCAGATAGCAGGGAAAAAATGTAATGTTATCCTTTATTTCCAAATGAATGGAATGTAAAGATAAGAAAGGGGTGGTTTATAAAGATAGGATAATTTTGGTGGTGAGAAGTCCCTCAGTATGTGATAATACTTCTGGATGGAAAAAGAAATAAAAATACTCTGTCAATAGGGTGGCCACCATGAGAAATACAATGCTCAAGTTTCCCCTCCAACTCCATTTTGATTTTGTGCCTTCCTGCTCTATACAGCAAAAAAAGACTTTATAGCCCACTATGAGGCAGTTCCAGAAATCTGTGATAGCAGTCTTAGTGGGGTAACAGGTCTAATGGTAATCCTACAAAAGTTTAATGTGGTCCCACAGTAAGGTAAGGTGCCAGATCTAAGAGCACCATGCTATGACCTAAAAGATTGCAGTTAAATTTTCACATCACAAAGACCTTAATTGGAACCATTTCAATGTGTTTGCTTCCAAATACAATGAGGAGGTGCCGGTGTTGATCTGGGGTGGACAAAGTCAGAAGCCACATGACAGTAGGTTGTAGTCTAACAGGTTTATTTGAAATCATAAGCTTTCGGAGCAGCGCTCCTTCGTCAGGTCATGAAACATGAAGCTTGTGACTTCAAATAAACCTGTTGGACTATCACCTGGTGTATTGTGACTTCTGACTTCTTCTAAGTAAAGTAAGTTGCCAGGCTGATCCAAGCATCCAGCATTGGTATGGCAGGAATGGGCATAGATAATTGCGAGAGGTTTCCAGCACAGGAGCAGGTCTGTGTTGTTGCAGTTGTGTAGAGCCTCGGTGAGACTACACCTGGAATACTAGTGCAGTTTTGGTCTCCTTTCCTGAGGAAGGATGCTCTTGCTCTCGAGGGAATGCAGCGAAGGTTTACCAGGCTGATTCCGGGGATGGCGTGTCTGACAATAGATTGGTTATTTTGGGATTGTTTTCGCTGGAATTCAGATGAGTAAGGGGAATCTTATAGAGCCTTGTAAAATTCTAACAAGACT